>NW_027224276.1:0-373083 GCF_023699985.2 Odocoileus virginianus
TTTAGAAAAGACGGTACCAATGACCCTACATGCAGGGCAGCAAAGGAGACAGTGTTAAGCTCCATACATGAAGCAGGGTCCTCAAAGCCGGTACTCTGGGACAACACAGAGGGAAAGGGTGGAGAGGGAGGTGGGGGGGGGGTTGAGGATGGGGGCACACGTGAAGCCCTATGATGGATTCATGTTGAAGTATGACAAAACATCACAATATTGTAAAGTAATTATCCTCCAATTAAAATAAATTAATTTGAAAAGATAAAATGTGAGATATAAATTGGAATATTATTCAGTCACAAAGAAGAACATTCTGCCTTTTGCAACAACATGAATGGACTTCAAAGGCTTTATGCTAAGTAAAAAAAGAGAAAGACATATATTGTATGTTCTCACTTATATGCAGAATCTAAAAAAGTCAAAGTTGCAGAAATTTCCAAGAGTTTAGAATGGTGGTTTCCAGGGCCTGGGGAAAATGTTGAATACAGGGTACAAACTTCCAGGTATGAGATGAGTAAGTTGCGTGGATCCAACGCATAGCATGGTGAGTATAATTAACAAAACTGTACAATACAGTGAAAGCAACGAGGGTAGATCTGAGATGTTATTTCCTCAACAATTTTTCAAAAGGATTATGTGAGGGGATAGAGTGCCAACCCTGCTGTGGTAATCGTTTTGCCAAATATGTATCAAATCATCACATTGGCATCTTAAACTAACAGCTTATCTGTCAATAATACCTCAAAAAAGGTGGAAAAAATAAGAGTACTCACTGTGTCTGGTGGGAGAGCCCTCAAGCTATATTCTGTGTCCCTCTGACATCTCCCCATCATTCTTGAACTTTCCCTTGTTACTGACATGACAAGGTGAACCAGGCTCATTTATCCTTTCCTTCCTCAGCCTGGGAACCCATCATTTAGTGGAGAAAGGTGTTCAGAAGCTAGGATCTGGGGACTGGTGTAATTATTGCCGTTGGAATGTTGCTGTTTCCAGTAACTTGGGAATATATGTGTGTACACAATCACACACACAAACACATAGACACACACCTATAGTTATATATCAGTCTAGCCACATATGCACACCTTTCGAATAGAAGAAGTTTGCATGGAGACCTTTAATCCCAGTAGAATTCCTCAGATTTGTTCTAGTTTACTTCCTTTCTATATTGGAAATTCTCTTTTCCAAAAATGAAAGACGTGGCTCTCAGCATTCTTATGTATTTGCTGAGTTGGTGAATCCCAGTGCATATAAGTGATCCCTGCTCCACAAAAGGGTCCTCCTCACAATGTATGCAGAACCATCCCTTGTCCTTGACTTCGACACCTCACTCAACTTTGAATCCATGAAGCGGTTAGCCTACTTCCCACCCAATCCCCAGGGATATCCTTCTTTCCACCTTGGGCTCTGACTCTCCAGGCAGGGATGCACCTTTAGACATACACATGCCTTGCCTGCCAACATCTAACGGCTTTAGGACAGACTTGCTCAGGAACAAAAAATGGAAGGGAAAGAAAGGGTAGGGACAGAAAGAGGTGAGTATGTTCTAATACAGTCAGCCAATCAATGTGAAGTGGGCCAAACCCAAGCAATGTGATGAAGCCAGTCGTTTTTGCTTTTTTTTCTCATTGTCCTCCAACTTCCCTTCCTGCCTCTGTCCTTTGCCCCAGTTCCTTTTTCCTTCTTAAGTCCTGCCCTCCATCTAGAGTACCAATGTTATGAGGCATGATTCCCACATTATAACTGATCTCTGCTGCTTGGCTGACATTCAGCATGACATCCCTGCAGCTGGGACACTCAAACTCTCTCTCTCTCTCTCATGATGGACCAGAAGGTCTCCCTCCTAATTTCAGGGATAGGTAGGAGAGAAGGTGCAGGGCACACATTAGAGCCTTCAGGCCTTCATCTGTGAAATGCAGATGATCACAAATTGTGGGAGAAACAGAGACAGCAGCAACCAGACCCCTTTCGATGAGTGCTAAGTGCCAAACCCAGCGCATCGCAGGACTCCTTGACATTCAGGAGCACGCCAAGCAGATTTCCAGGCCAGGACAGTTGCATCTGTTGTTCCTTCTGCCTGCACTGCTCTTCCCTTAGGTAACCCCACGGCCTGCTCCCTCACTTCCTCCAGATCTCTGCTTACTTGCCATCTTTCAGGGAGACTTTCCCTCCTTACCTTGAATAAAATAATAACATCATACACACATACACCCTTTCCCCTGATCTAGCATTATCTTTCTTCATAGTACCCGCCACCCTTGATTTAGTTACTGACCACCAAGTCTATCAAAGGGGAGACTTGGTCAGTTCTGTCCTGTCACAAACTCCTCCAACAGTGCTCAGGTCTATGGCAGGTGCTCAGAAAACATTTGCTGAAGGATAGTCTGGAGCCAGGGAACACACATCGCTAACATGCACAGGTACCCGGCAAGACGCGCACTGGCCCCACTGTAATAGTTATGAACAACCTGAGATTCCAGGAGACAACTGATACACTCAACAACACACAGTCAGCATGTCAGGTTCCAGGCCTCAGAATCATATCTGCCAGCTTCCAAACCCTCAGTTCCCGGACAGAGACCTCACAGCCAAGAACATAAGAGGTTTTATTTCTCACACAGAGACTCCAGACAGCTCAGATAGATACCCAGAGACACCAAAAAGAGCTCACTGAATCTCTGCACAGAGAGCACACAACTCGTCTCAGACCCTCAAACACAACTGAGACCATAACCATACACGCTGTGACAAAGACCCTCCAAACAGACCAAAGTCTTCAGGACAGAAACAAATGAGAACTGCACAGATACTTCACACCATGGAGACTGACTCCCAAACCACTCGACACTTACCAACCTAATACAAAAACCATAAACGGAAAGGCAGAACCTTTAATAACTCAAGAACATCATATAACCTTTAGATAAAGTGCCCAGACAAATGGAAAACCTGCACCCTGTGCACAGATCCCCAAGCAGCTGAGACTTCACACCTTTAGACAAACCCATCCTTAAAGCAGCTCAGAGACATCACAACTTGGGACCAGAATCAAAAACTCAGAGGTCTCACAATCTCAGGTGCACACGCCTACACAGAGATCTCACACCCAGGGACTGAAAGGCCAGAAAGCTCCAATAGTGCACACCCCGGAATACAGGCACACACATCCTAGGGGCTTTGTAGTATGGCTCACAAAATCCACTCAGATCAAATATCCCATCACTCACGACTCCGCACAAAGGCTCAAGGAGATCAAATGTACCCAAACAGCACCTGTGTTGTCACACGAAGCGATACACAAGCCCAGGCTCCCTGACACAGGTTAGTCTCCAGGGAAGAGACAGCTAACTCACAGACCTCTCCCTGGACATGAATTGCATGCATTTGTGCGAATATCCGTGCGCTGCCACAATCCAGACTGAGAGAGAGCTAAACAAGACCGAAACGCCGTGACCATGCACAGCCAGCGACTGCGCCAAACCTCGCCACTAACCAGGGCAGCTATTCGACCCCTTCGGGAAAAGCAATAAAACTCGGAGAAAAACTGTATGCTCTAAAAAGCCGCGAACGGCAACATGCCTCTCAGTCCTCAGGTCCAGCTCTGCCATCCCCGTGCCTGTAACAGCCAGCCAGCCAACTGGAACTGGGCAGGAGACGAAGCAGGGCGGGACTCGCGGGACTTCCGGCGCCTATTCGCGCCCCGGCAGAGCTCATTCCGGAGATTTTTCGGTGACCAATCAATGCCCAAAACGCTTCCTGACGCCAGACCCCTAACTGGCCGCGCCACTCGCTCCGTAGCCGTCCCCCCTTGGATGTAACCATGTAGAAACGAAGGGGTGGAATTGGAAAGGAGACGAGGACAGTTGCAGCTTCATACCGGTGTCCACTCGGACTCAGATGCAGCGGGAAGCCGGAATGGAGCGAATGGGGACGGAGCCAGTGGTGCCATGGCTGCCTCCGCTAGGAACTCTGGTGGAAGCCCGACGCCGTGTAAAGGTACTCTCTGTGATGTCATACGCGCTCTCGAATGGTACCTTCCAGAGTGGGTGGTCTTACCGCCACCCCTGCGTGGTACACCCCAGGACCGAACTGTTTCGTCTGGCGCGCCCCTTGGTGGTGAGCCTGGGGAACAGCCGATGTAGATGCCGGTGGTCCGTTAGAGGATGGATGATCCTCCAAGGGTGGAAAGGCAACGTGGGGATGAAAATCCCTCCGATTGCTGCAATCTTAGACTCAGAAAAATGTCTCCATAAACTGAAGATTACTTCTCTGTAGTGGCCACTATCGTAACAGGAAGCATGGAAAGCATTTTCTGTGTGCTGGGCATTGTTCTTGTTTGTGCTTTCCTGTTTAATACAGAATAGGTCTCAAAGGGGAAAGCCAGCCGCAGTCCCCCGGCGGGCAGGGGAGAGAAAGCTTTGGACTGGAATCTGGAGGTCTGGGGTGGGGAAGGCCTCTGTCGTTGACTGCGAGTAATATGTGAGAAGGACAACAGGACATTCCATTCTGTTAGGAATGGGGTCAACACCGAGGGGACCCAAGGATACTGCATAGGTGAATTAAAGACCATGGCTTTGTCACCATCTTGTCATCCCTGAGTTTGTTCCCTAGCAGAATCCTCAGCCTGTCTAGCTATGCCTCTGTCAACAAGTTTAATTTGCTTATTCATTCCTACATTCATTCATCCTCTCCACAGTTTCTGTCAAGCACAACTATGTGTGTTAGGAAAGAGAAAATCAACCTTGGATTCATGGAACTTACATTGTTTAGGGGTCCTACAGCCCCAAAAGACAAGTAATTTATCGCGTGTTCATAACTGCTGTGATTAACATTAAACCGGGATAGTGAAATAGAGAGAGGGGATGATATCTAGAAAGAGTGGCCACGGAAGTTCCTTCTAAGAGTGTGACATTTGAGCAAAAGCCTAGAGGAGATGCCTGTCTGGGAGAAAAGTGTCCCAGACAGAGTTAAGGCCAGTGTAAAAACTGGGGAGTGGAACTCAGTGGAGTGTGTATGAAAAGCATGTGGAGGGCTATGTGACTGTCACAGGATGATGGAGGGAGAGCCAGGAGATGTGATGAGAGCGGTGATGAGGGGCGGGTCCCCTAGGGCCTCTGGCCATAGAGGTGACTTTGACTTGAGCCACAGGAGGGTTCTTACCAGAGAAGCCCCCAGGGTTCTTTCAGAGGCCCAGATCCCACAGTGATTGTTGAGGAGCTCTAGATTGATCCCAGGAAAACCACAGACCCTCTGCAGTTGAACATGCCTTTCCTGGAATCCCTGGAATCCTGGAATCAAGGGGAATCCCTTCTACTGCTCCCAGTGGACATCCATGTTGATCGATGATACCCTCAGGACAGAGGAAGGACCCTCATGGTATGAGGGAGGTCACAGTCAGTCTCATAAAGGCTAAGAGGGAGGATGTCTCAGGCACAGAGATGGCAGGGAGAAACACAAAGATAGAACATTGGACAGGGACAGAGAGACTATCTCTGGCAACAAAGGATCCCCAATTAGCACCCACCTATGGGCCCCCAGCCCTGCTACTGGGTGAGGTACTATCTCTACAGGAGAAAAGAAGCTGCTCCCCCCTCCCCACCCCGCCCCCCACCAGGGACTGTCTCTAGGAAATGACTGAGTTGCCCATGGCCTGGGTCTTAATCATGCTCCCTTGGTACACATCAGGGTCCTCTGCCCCAGTCAAGACATGGAGATGATCCAGTCATGGGGAGGCTCATGCTGTACACAGGGTCCCTCACAAGCTGTCCAGCCCTGACTGCCCTCCTGCTGACCTCAGTGCCAATGAATGCTTTAGTGGGAGAAAGAGAGGCAGGGATCGCTGCATTTGTGGTGGAGCCTCATGCAAATTGGTGAATGTGAGGTTTCTCCCCACCTGCTTGGAGGCTCACCTATGTATTTTCCACCACCACTTCCCCAGGGAATGTGAAGATTACATTCGATACATCAGGTGAGCAGCTGGGTGTGTGATGAGGAGACACAGAGACGTATCCTGAGAGTGAGACAGTCATAGGGTCCTTGTAGCCCTGTGCCAATGCCCCCCTCCCCCACTACATGGCCAGGGTTCTGCTGAGTCTTCCCTGCCTCCTCCAAGGAGCCCAAGCCTGCATCCAGTTCCTCCTGTCCTCATGAGCCGAGACCTTCCATCTGCACTGGGCCTTGGGCTCCCATCTGCAAATGGTGGCCTCTTTGTGATGGGTTGGGCAGATTGTCTGAGTGAGTGTGTGTACACAGTTTTTTCACAGGGCCCCTATCAAGGGTGGTAGCCTTGTCAGGAAGTATTGTTCTTCTCGGTATTGTTACCGTGAGCTCCTGTGTACTGCACATGACTTGCCCTCCCTGAGGATGGGGCCACAAATTTTATCTCTGTACGGAAGCATGGTAGAAATCATTGCAAATGTGTTATCACAGGTCTACTTCTACGACCCATGAGATTGGGGTCCATCCAGCCTTCCTCTTAAGACTACTCTCTTATGCAGATAGATGAACAGCTCAGAGACCCAACCCTCTCAACAAAACCCTCCCCAATAGTTCAGAGACTTCATGCCTGGGACAGAGATCCATGAACAGTTCAGAGAGCACTCATCCTGGACAGCAACCCATGACAGCTCAAATATGTCACACCTGAGGACGGAGACCCTAAACATCTTAGACAATTCCAACTCTGAGTTCAGTTCAGTCATTCAGTCATGTCTGACTCTCTGAGACCCCATGGACTGCAGCACGCCAGGCCTCCCTGTCCATCACCAACTCCCAGAGTTTACTCAAACTCATGTCCATTGAGTCGGTGATGCCATCCAACCATCTCATCCTCTGTTGTCCCCTTCTCCTCCTGCCTTCAGTCTTTCCCAGCATCAGGGTCTTTTCAAATGAGTCAGTTCTTCGCATCAGGTGGCCAAAGTATTGGAGTTTCAGTTTCAGCATCAGTCCTTCCAATGAATATTCAGGACTGATTTCCTTTAGGATGGACTGGTTGGATCTCCTTGCAGTCCAAGGGACTCTCAAGAGTTTTCTCCAACACCACAGTTTGAAAGCATCAATTCTTCGGCACTCAGCTTTCTTTATAGTCCAGCTCTTACATCCATACATGACTACTGGGAAAACCATTGCCTTGACTAGATGGACCTTTGTTGGCAAAGTAATGTCTCTGCTTTTTCATATGCTGTCTAGGTTGGTCCTAACTTTTCTTCCAAGAGCAAGCGTCTTTTAATTTGATGGCTACAGTCACCATGTGCATTGATTTTGGAGCCCCCCAAAATAAAGTCTGCCACTGTTTCCCCATCTATTTGCCATGAAGTGATGGGACCAGATACCATGATCTTAGTTTTCTGGATGTTGAGTTTTAAGCCAACTTATTCACTCTCCTCTTTCACATTCTTCAAAGGACCCTTTAGTTCTTCTTCGCTTTCTCCCATAAGGGTGGTGTCATCTGCATATCTGAGGTTATTGATATTTCTCCTGGCAATCTTGGTTCCAGGCTGTGCTTCATCTAGCCCACTGTTTCTCATGATGTGCTCTGCATGTAAGTTAAATAAGCAGGGTGACAATATAGAGCCTTGAGTTACGCCTTTTCCTCTTTGGAACCAGTCTGTTGTTGCATGCCCAATTGTGGTTGTTGCTTGCTGACCTGCCTACATTTCTCAAGAGGCACGTCAGGTGATCTGGCATTCCCATCTCTTTTAGAATTTTCCAGAGGTTGTTGTGGTCCACACAGTCAAAGGCTTTCGCATAGTCATTAAATCAGAAGGAAATGTTTTTCTGGAACTCTTTTGCTTTTTCTATCACACAGTCAAAGGCTTTAGAATACTCATTAAAGCAGAAGGAGATACTTTTCTGGAACTCTTTTGCTTTTTCTATGATCCAAACGATGTTGGACATTTGATCTCTGTTTCCTCTACCTTTTCTAAATCCACCTTGAACATCTGGCCTCAGGTAAATTCAGATCCTTAAGACAAACAGCATTACTCACAGCCAGTACTACAAGTGTTAAGTTGTAACCACTGTGGTTGCTGACCTAAAGTGCACTCTGAAGGATTTAGGGTGAAAAACAGTATGAGGCACACTGTGCTTTGGACAAGTTTGCCTTTATTTATTTACCGATACCTCAGGAAAAGTTTCAGTGACCCTAGATTCTTGCATCTTCCACACACAGAAAAGCATGAAAATAATGAACTTGTGACATCTGATCTCTGTGTTTCACAGCAATCTTTTACGAATACGCAGGCTTGACTGCATGTACTTCCTAGGCAACAATCATACTGACTTCTCTGCTACCTCCTCCAAGCAGTTTCCTCAGAGCCAAAGGAGGAGCTGTGTCCTGGGTTGTAGTTCCCAGAAGACGCCCAATCCAACTTAAACTCACAAGTCGCCTGTTATATGCTTTTCTTTAAGTAGACACTACTCTAGCTAACAGCTCTCCTTTAGCTCAGAGGCTTCACCCCCCTCCCCCAGAGCCTACAGCCTGCACCCTGGGACACAGAGCCCCACATCTTTCCCTCTGGGCTGCTGTGTTGGGATTTGCACTGAGTCTCTGTTCAGTCAACCCCAAGGGAGAGAGGCTTCCAGTCCTGCAGTTCCTGCAGTCTGCATTCACCAGCATGTCATCCTGAGGAAGGCAGATTGATCCTAGGGGTGGGGATTGCCTGAGAGTTGAGGGATTCTGAAACTGATTTCCCATGTCTGAGTCCTCAGAATGGACTTAACCCACCCTGGTCACCTCTGGTCGTGTCGACTTTGTATCCTGCCCCACGGGAGGTTCAAAGTGAATCCCAGATCCACAGCACGAGTCCCAGGGACCTGGTCCTCTCTGTCATGTCCCAGCACACACTGTGGGCTACTGAATTCTTGAAATAGGAGAGATCTTCCCCTCACTGTGCCTATGACAGCTCCCTTACATCCCTCTAGTCATCTGTCATTTTCCAGAGTCCCTCTCCTGGTGACAACTGCCACAAATCCTCTCTATCTCCAAATCCCCACCCTCTCCCCTCACCTTCCACCAGGCCTCCCTCTCACTCCAGGAGCCTGTTTAGCCCCTCTCTAGCCCTGCTCACAGGGCCTCAGTTACATCCTCACCCCATTTGTGGCCTCTCACCCAGCACCCACACTGCCTCAGATAATCCCCTGAGGACCTTGCCTGCTCCCTGCATTCTGCAGGACACCTCTCTCCTGCCCACACACAGGTGTCTGTCTTAAAGTCCTGGTGAGGGCTGAACTGAAAATCTCTCTCGGATCCGAAGAAAATCCAGACCCAGACCAGGTGTCCAAGGCATTTCCCTCAGGGCTGGGGCGAAAGGGAGGGGGTCTCAGAGAGAAAGAGCTGGACTCAAGGTCCTGCAGGGGTGACAGGGTTTTCTTCAAGTGAGATGGCACCTTAGAAGTGCTTAGGACACTGCAACTCAGATGACTGATTACCTAAAACTCAGAGATGCGCCTACGGATGCCAGCTGACTCCTAGAGTGACCTCACTAAAGCAACCACTGACTGGGGAAGCATCTCCAGCCTGTTTACTGGGCAGCGAACACTCCTGGAGACTGGGTTCCACTGGTCCTCCAGTGCTCAGGCCCAAGACCCCCACTGTGAACTCCTGCCCATCAACCTCAGCACCTGACTGTGTGAGCCCTGGTCTGCTCTGGGGTCTCTGTCCCTGTAACCTGTGAGAACCTGAGCCTGTGTTTTCCACGTGGGCTCCCCATAGTTGTCTGGGATTCCTTGCCTCCGCATCCCCACAACCAATCACTGCTGCTTGTGTATTCAAATCTGCAGGGTGTTGGCATGACCAAACTGGGCCTGGAGTGTCCTCCTGGACATCTGAGAAAGGGGACTCCCCTCGGTCCAGGTTTGAGGCCTGGGTCGCCAGGGTGGCATCCTCCCCATCTGTGTCAAAGGCTTCGGTTGGTCAACCTGGGCAGTGGTGGACGGTTTGTCCTTCCATGCACAGTAGTTGCATTGTTACCAAATGGAACCCTCTCCCCTGTAGTACCTTCTACTTCCTGTGGTTGTGCTTCCCATCTCTGCAGCCACAATGGTGTGTTTGTCTCACACCTCACCCTCCAACACCCCCAGGAGGTGAGACCCCCATGGGGAGCCATTTTTCACTCAGTCTTGTTGGTCCTGGGTGGGATCCAACTATTTGCATTTCTAACCGTGCTCATCCTCCCTCCTACACAACTGGTGGAAAAATAAAGAAAAATAAGAAAGAGTACTTAAGGAAACAATCCCATTCATCATTGCAATGAAAAGAATAAAATAGTTAGGAATAAATGTACGTAAAAAAAAAAGAGACCTGTATACAGAAAACTATAGAAAAAACTGATGAAAGCAATCAAAGAAGACACAGAGATGGAGAAATGTACCATGTTCTTGGATTGGAAGAATCAGTATAGTGAAAATGACTCTACTACCCAAAGCAATCTGCAGATTCATCACAATCCCGATTAAACTACCAAAGGTATTTTTCACACAACTAGAACAAATAATTTCTCAGTTTGTATGGAAACACTAAAGACTATGAATACCCAAAGCAATCTTGAGAAAGAAGAATGGAACTGGAGGAATCAACCTTCCTGACTTCAGACTATACTACAGACTATACTACAAAGCTACAATCATCAAGACAGCCATCAAGACAGAATGGCACAAAGCCAGAAATATAGATCAATGGAACAAAATAGAGAACCCAGAGATAATCCACACACCTATGCACAGGTTATCTTTGACAAAGGAGGCACAAATATACAATGGCATAAACAAAGTCTGTTCAACATGTGATGCTGTGGAAAACGCTCAACTACGTGTAAAAGAATGAAACTGAAACACTTTCTAACACCACACAACAAAATAAACCCAAAATAGATTAAAGATCTAAATGTAAGACCAAAAACTAAAACTCTTAATAGGAAACCATAGGAAGAATGTCAGGATGCATTTAACAGGAGGCTTCCTGTGTGCTGTTTTGGATCTGTCAGGAAACCTTTGGCCCTTAGGAGAGACACGCCTTTCCTGGATTAAGGAATCCAGGCATTTCCTTTGTTAGTTTCTCATTATGGTGATAAGTACCCTCTTCTCTCTTTAATAGGGATCACCTTGTGTTTTGTAAGTCTGGAATTTTAATCTTTATCTTTGCTGAGAATAACTACCTTGTAAGACAGTATATATGCCCATGCCATGTTGATTAAAACACCTTTGCTCCATCAGAGCTTTGGTCCCTGTGTCTTCTTTCTTTCCTTCTCTCTCTCTCTCTCTCTCTCTCTCTCTCTCTCTATTTCTGGCTGATTCCCTGGAGCGCAGAAGCCAGCTGCATAACCCAGGGAATATTAGCCTCTTTCCTTCTTTCACTCTCTCATTGTCGACTCCGGACCACCAGGTTCTGGTCCATTAAAGGACCAACAGCAGAACACCCTCTGACATAAATCACAGCAAGATTCTCTATGGCCCACCTCCCAGAGTAATGGAAATAAAAACACAAATAAACAAAAGGGACCAAATTTAACTTAAATGCTTTAGCACAGTGAAGGAAACTATAAGCAAGGGGAAAAGACAGCCCTCAGAATGGGAGAAAATAACAGCAAATGAAACAACTGACAAAGAATGAATCTCCAAAATACACAAGCAGCCCATGCAGCTCAATACCACAAAAACGAACAACCCCATAAAAAGTGGGCAGGAGATCTAAACAGACATTTCTCCATAGACATAGAGATGGCTGCCAAATACATGAAGAGATGCTCAACATCACTCATTATTAGAAAACTGCAAATCAAAACCACAATGAGGTATCATCTCACACAGGTCAGAATGGCCATCATCAAAATGTCTACAAACAATAAATGCTGGAGGTGGTGTGGAGAAAAGGGAACCTTCTTCCACTGTTGGTGGGAATGCAAACTGGTACAGCTACTATGGAGAACAGAGTGGCGATTCCTTAAAACACTGAGAATAGAACTGCCACACAACCCAGCAATCCCAGTGCTGGGCATACACCTCGAGGAAACCAGAAGTGAACAGACACATGTACCCCAATGTTCACAGCAGCACTATTTACAATAGCAAGGACATGGAAGCAACCTAGATGTCCATCGACAGATGAATGGATAAGGAAGTTGTGGTGCATATACACAATGGAATATTACTCAGCTATAAAAAGGAAGACATTTGAATCAGTGCTAATAAGGTGGATGAACCTGGAGCTTGTTATACAGAGAGAAGTCAGTCAGAAAAAGAAAGACAAATACTCATATTAATGCATATATATGGAATTCAGAAAGACGGTAGCAATGATTCTACATGCAGGGAAGCAACAGAGACAGACACTTAGAGAACATACTTCTCCACTCAGTGAAAGAAGGCGAGGGTGGGATGATTTGAGAGAACAGCAGTGAAACACACACACTCCCACATGTAAAAGAGATGACCAGTGCAAGTTCAGTGCATGAAGCAGGGCACCCAAAGCCGGTGCTCTGGGACAACCCAGAGGGACGGGGTGGGGAGGGAGGGGGAGGGGGCTCAGGAGGGGGGGACACAGGTATACCTGCGGCCGATTCATGCTGATATATGGCAAAAACCATCACAATATGATATAGTAATTATCCTCTGATTAAAATAAATTAATGATTAAACAAATAAAACAGAACCCACCTGCCAATGCAACGGGGCAAGTATTCAGTCCCTCGTCCAGGAAGATTCCACATGCCGCACAGCGACTAAGACTGTGTGTTAGAACTACTGAACCCACCTGCTTCAACTACTGAAGCCCTCGAGCCTAGACTCCACTCTCCGCAACAAGAGAAGTGTCTGAAATGAGAAGCGCATGCACCGCCACTAGAGAGGAGTCCTCCTTCTCCACAACTAGAGAAAGCCTCGAGCAGCAGCAAAGACTCAGTGCAGCTGTTATAGCCATGCTTTCCGGGAAACAAACTCACTCAGAAGGACAATGCAGATAGTGGAGTGCAGTTTATTACACCGGCGGGCCCAAGGCAGAGTCTCCTCTTAGCCAAGGACCCCGACCAGCATTTGTGAAAATCTTTTATACCCCATGTGTACGTGTCCAAACCCACCACCCCAATTCCCTTGAGACTTACATAAACAAAGGTAGGGTAAATACAACTACAATAACCCCATCATTCACATGTTATGTGTTCAAACAGTTAATAATCAATAAGCCTGCAGTTACATTCCAAACAGTTAATAATCAATAAGCTTGTGGTCACGTTCCAACCAGTTAATAATTGATAAGCCTGTGATTACATCCCGATAGATACGGAAAAAAATTTATGACCTGTCCGGAGACAGGGGTGATTACGGTATGTTTCCTCTTAGGCAATGAGTAACCTGGATGTGATCTTCAAGATTCCCCTGTCCGGAGGGGGTCTTATCCTTCCATTGTCGTTCCCACAGGCACTAAGCAGAGAGTTCAGAGTCCACTGGAGAGGCAGCCGAGCATGATCAGCACAGATAGGCCTGAGATGGAGTCCTGGCCCTATGAATTCCTTCTTCATAGCCACCAATAAATAGATAAATAATAAGAAAGGCAACCGGGCCAATCTTACTGTATGTTCATTTGAAAAATCCAATGGTAGATACCGAAGTAGGTGCATCTCTCTAGATCTTTGAATGATCATATCTTGGGTGAAGCTAACAAAAATTACATCACAGGCTATATTAAAATTTTAGATCAGGTTCCCAGGCATTGCTCTTTTCTAGAGAGCTACCCTTCTCAGAAAACTGTTACTTAGGAACTTTAGTCACCAGAACTGAGGCCTCCACCACATACAAGGGCAGAAAGCAAAAGACATTAGGAAGACACGGTTCAAATCCTATGAGTCTATGAGTTGCCTGTGACCACTGGCTAGGATGAACACACATCCCAGAGTCTCTTCACATTTCAGGAACTGAAACCTGTATTTCAACCACTTAGTTCAGTTCTTTAAGGCCACTGCTATCCCCTTAAACAAGCAGGACTTTATTGTACATATAGACTAATTGATGATAAAATTTCTGTGGTAAGGCAAATGAACTAGAATAGCCAAATGATTCTGAAATACAACATTGGAGGAGTAACACTAACCTGAAATTTACTTTGCAGCTTCAACCAAAAGTTGTAAGCAACTATGTGTCTATGAAGGGATGAATGGATATAGAAAACGTGGTGACACCAGTCAGAATGGCCACCATCAAAAAGTCTACAAACAACAAATGCTGGATAGGGTGTGGAGGAAGGGGAACCCTCTTACACAGTGGATGGGAATGCAAACTGGTATAGCCACTACGAAGAACAGTGTGGGATTCCTTTAAAAACTGGGAATAGACCTGCCATGTGACCCAGCTGGGCATACACCCTGTGGAAACCAGAAGTGAAACAGACACATGGACCCCAATGTTCACTGCAGCACTGTTTACAATAGCCAGGACATGGAAGCAACCTAGATGCCCACTGGCAGACGAATGGATAAGGAAGTTGTGGTACATATACAATGGAATATTACTCAAGTATAAAAAGGAATGCACTTGAGTCAGTTCTAATGAGGTGGATGAACCTGGAGCCTATTATACAGAGTGAAGTAAGTCAGAAAGAGAAAGACAAATACTGTATATTAATGCATATATATGGAATTTAGAAAGACGGTACCAATGATCCTACATGCAGGGCAGCAAAGGAGACACAGATGTAAAGAACAGACTTTTGGACTCAGTGGGAGGAGAGGGTGGGATGATTTGAGAGAATAGCATTGAAACATGTACATTACCATAGATGAAATAGATGAGCAGTGTTAAGCTCCATGCACGAAGCAGGGCACCCAAAGCCAGTACTCTGGGACAACCCAGAGGGATAATGTGGGGAGGGAGGTAGGAGGGGGGTTCAGGACGTGGGGGACACATGAATCCCTATGGCCAATTCATGTAGATGTATGACAAAAACATCACAATATTGTAAAGTAATTGTCCTCCAATTAAAATAAATTAATTTGAAAAGAGAAAATGTGGTGATATACACAATGGAATATTATTCAGTCACAAAGAAGAAAATTCTGCCTTTTGCAACAACATGAATGGACTTCAAAGGCTTTATGCTAAGTGAAAAAAGTGAAAGAGAGAAAGACATACATTGTATGTTCTCACTTATATGCAGAACCTAAAAAAGTCAAACTTACAGAAATTTCCAAGAGTTTAGAATGGTGGTTTCCAGGGCCTGGGGAAAATGTTGAATACAGGGTACAAACTTCCAGGTATGAGATGAATAAGTTGCGTGGATCCAGTGTATAGCATGGTGAGTATAATTAACAAAACTGTATAATACAGTGAAAGCTAAGAGGGTAGATCTGAGATGTTATTTCCTCAACAGTTTTTAAAAAGGATTATGTGAGGGGATAGAGTGCCAACCCTGCTGTGGTAATCGTTTTGCCAAATATGTGTGTATCAAATCATCACATTGGCATCTTAAACTTACAGGTTATATGTCAATAATACCTCAAAAAAGGTGGAAAAAATAAGAGAGTCCTGAATGTGTCCGGAGAGCCCTCAAGCTATATTCTGTGTCCCTCTGACATCTCCCCATCATTCTTGAACTTTCCCTTGTTACTGACATGACAAGGTGAACCAGGCTCATTTACCCTTTCCTTCCTCAGCCTGGGAACCCATCATTTAGTGGAGAAAGGGGTTCAGGAGCTAGGATCTGGGGACTGGTGTAATTATTGCCGTTGGAATGTTGCTGTTTCCAGTAACTTGGGAATATATGTGTGTGTGCACAATCACACACACAAACACATAGACACACATCTATAGTTATATATCAGTCTAGCCACATATGCACACCTATCGAATACAAGAAGTTTGCATGGAGACCTTTAATCCCAGTAGAATTCCTCAGATTTGTTCTAGTTTACTTCCTTTCCATACTGGAAATTCCCTTTTCCAAAAATGACAGACGTGGCTCTCAGCATTCTTATGTATTTGCTGAGTTGATGAATCCCAGTGCATGTAAGTGATCCCTCCTCCACAAAAGGGTCCTCCTCACAATCTATGCAGAACCATCCCTTGCCCTTGACTTCCACACCTCACTCAAGCTTGAATCCATGAAGCAGTTAGCCTCCTTCCCACCCAAACCCCAGGGATATCCTTCTTTCCACCTTGGGCTCTGGCTCTCCAGGCAGGGATGCCCCACTACACATACACATGCCTTACCTGGCGACACCTAATGGTTTTAGGACTGACTTGCTCAGGCACAAAAAAGAGAAGGGAAAGAAAGGGTAGGGACAGAAAAAGGTGAGTATGTCCTAATACACTCAGCCAATCACCGTGAACTGGGCCAAACCCAAGCAATGTGATGAAGCCAGTCATTTTTTTCCCCCCTCATTGTCCTCCAACTTCCCTTCCTGCCTCTGTCCTTTGCCCCAGTTCCTGTTTCCTTCTTAAGTCCTGCCCTCCATCAAGAGTACCAATGTTATGAGGCATGATTCCCACATTATAACTGATCTCTGCTGCTTGGCTGACATTCAGCCTGATATCCCTGCAGCTGGGACACTCAAACTCTCTCTCTCTCTCTCTCATGATGGACCAGAAGGTCTCACTCCTAATTTCAGGGATGAGTAGGAGATGGTGCAGGGCACACATTAGAGCCTTCAGTCCTTCATCTGTGAAATGCAGATGATCACAAATTGTGGGAGAAACAGAGACAGCAGCAACCAGACCCCTTTCGATGAGTGCTACGTGCCAAACCCAGCGCATCGCAGGACTCCTTGACATTTAGAAGCACGCCAAGCAGATTTCCAGGCCAGGACAGCTGCATTTGTTGTTCCTTCTGCCTGCACTGCTCTTCCCGTAGGTAACCCCACGGCCTGCTCTCTCACTTCCTCCAGATCTCTGCTTACTGGCCATCTTTCAGGGAGACTTTCCCTCCTTACCTTGAATAAAATAATAACATCATACCTACATATACTCTTTCCCCTGATCTAGCATTATCTTTCTTCATAGTGCCTGCCACCCTTGATTTATTTACTGACCACCAAGTCTATCAAAGGGGAGACTTGGTCAGTTCTGTCCTGTCACAAACTCCTCCAACAGTGCTCAGGTCTATGGCAGGTGCTCAGAAAACATTTGCTGAAGGATAGTCTGGAGCCAGGCAACACACATCGCTAACATGCACAGGTACCCGGCAAGACGCTCACTGGCTCCATTGTAATAGTTATGAACAACCTGAGATTCCAGGAGACAACTGATACACTCAACAACACACAGTCAGCATGTCAGGTTCCAGGCCTCAGAATCATATCTGCCAGCTTCCACACCCTCAGTTCCCGGACAGAGACCTCACAGCCAAGAACATAAGAGGTTTTATTTCTCACACAGAGACTCCAGATAGATACCCAGAGACACCAAAAAGAGCTCACTGAATCTCTGCACAGACAGCACACAACTCGTCTCAGACCCTCAAACACATCCGAGACGCTAACCATAAACGCTGTGACAAAGACCCTCCAAACAGACCAAAGTCTTCAAGACAGAAACAAAAAGAGAACTGCACAGATACTTCACACCATGGACACTGAGTCCCAAATCCTTCGGACACTTACCAACCTAATACAAAAAACCTAAACAGAAAGACAATTTTTAATAACTCATGAACATCATATAATCTTTACATAAAGTCCCCAGACAAATGGAAAACCTGAACCCTGTGCACAGATCCCCAAGCAGCTGAGAGTTTACATCTTTAGACAACCCATCCTTAAAGCAGCTCAGAGACATCACAACTTGGGACCCAGAATCAAAAACTCAGAGATCTCACAATCTCAGGTGCACACGCTTACAAAGAGATCTCACACCCAGGGACTGAAATGCCAGAAAGCTCCAAAAATGCACACCCCGGAATACAGGCACACACATACTAGAGGCTTTGTACTAGGTTCACAAAATCCACTCAGATCAAATATTCCATCACTCCCAATTCCGCCCAAAGGCTCAAGGAGATCCAATCTACCCAAACAGCGCCTGTGTGTCGCACGTAGCAATCACAAGCTGCCAGATACAGTTTACTCTCCAGGGAGAGACACCACACTCAGAAACCTCTGCTTGGACAAGAATTGCATGCGTTTGTGCAAAACACCGTGCGTTGCCACACGATCCAGACTGAGCGAGAGCTAAACAAGACTGAAACGCCGTCACCATGCTCCTCCAGCTACAGCGCCAAACCTCGCCACTAACCAGGGCAGCTATTCGACCCCTTCAGGAAAAGCAATACAACTCAGAGAAAAATTGTATGCTCTGAAAAGCCTAGCACGGCAACGCAGGCGCACGCGTACACACACGCCCGTGGCCCTCAGGTCCAGCTCTGCAATCCCAGTGCCTGTAACAGCCAGCCAGCCAAATGGAACGGGGCAGGAGACCAAGCAGGGCGGGACTCGCGGGACTTCCGGCGCCTACAGGCGCCCCGGATGAGCTAATTCCGGCAAGCACGCGGTGACCAATCAATGCCCAGAACGCTTCCGGAAGCCGTACCCCCCAACTGGCAGCCTATCTCGCTCGGTAACCGTCCCCCACTGGTTGTAACCATGTAGAAACGAAGGGGTGGAGTTGGGAAAGAGACGAAGAAAGTTGCAGCTTAATACCGGTGTCCACTCAGACTCGAATAACACGGGAAGACGGAATGGAGCGAATGGGGATGGACCCATTGCGCCGCGAGTGCCTCTGCTGGTAAGTGTGGTCGATGCCCGACGCGGTGTAAAGGGTCTCTCTGTGTTGTCACACGCCCTCTCCCAATGGTACCTTCCAGAGCGGCTGGTCTTACCTCTACCCCTCAATGGTACATCCCAGGACAGAAGTGTTTCATCTCGCGCGCCCCTTGGTGGTGAGATTGAGAAACAGCCGATCTAGTTGCCAGTGGACCATTAGAGGATGATCCTCCAAGGGTGGAAAGGCAAAGTTAGGATGAAAACCCTAGCGATTGCTGCTATCTTGGACCCAGAAAAAAGTCTTCGTAAACTGAAGATTCCTTCTCTGTAGTGGCCACTATCGTAACAGGAAGCATTGAAAACATTTTCTCTTTGCTTGTTTGTGTTTTCCTGTTTAGTACAGAATCGGTTTCATCGGGAAAGCCAGCCACAGTGCCCCCAGGGGCAGGAGAGAGAAAGCTTCCGACTGGGATCTGAAGGCCTGGCATGGTGAAGGCCTCTGTCGTTGACTGCGAGTAATACTGAAAAGGACAACAGGACATTCCATTCTGTTAGGAAAGGGGTCATCTCCAAGGGGACCCAAGGACACCGTGTAGGTGAGATAAAGACCACAGCTTTGTCACCATCTTGTCATCCCTGAATATGTTCCCTAGCAGAATCCTCAGCCTGTCTAGCTATGCCTCTCTCAACAAGTTTAAATTTGTTTATTCATTCCGTCATTCATTCTCTCCACAGTTTGTGTGAAGCACAACTATGTGTGTTAGGAAAGAGAAAATCAACTTTGGCTTCATGAAACTTACATTGTGTTGGGGTCATACAGCCCCAATAGATAAGTAATTTTCAGGTGTTCATAACTGCTGTGATTAACATTAAACCGGGATAGTGAAATAGAGAGAGGGGATGATATCTAGAAAGAGTGGTCAGGGAAGTTCTTTCTAAGATTGTGACATTTGAGTAACAGCATAGAGGATATGCCTATCTGGAAGAAAATTATCCCAGACAGAGTTAAGGCCAGTTGAAAACCTGGGGCATGGAACTCAGTGTGCTGCTGCTGCTGCTAAATCTCTTCAGTCATATCCGACTCTGTTCAGCCCCATAGATGGCAGCCTACCAGGCCCGTCTGTCCCTGGGATTCTCCAGGCAAGAATTCTGGAGTCGGTTGCCATTTCCTTCTCCAATGCATGCATGCATGCTAAGTCACTTCAGTCATGTCTGACTCTGTGCGACCCCATGGATAGCAGCCCACCAGGCTCCTCTGTCCACTGGATTCTCTAGGCAAGAATACTGGAGTGGGTTGCCATTTCCTTCTCCAGGAACTCAGTGTAGTGTGTATGAAAATAGTGAGGAGGCCTATGTGACTGTCACAGCATGATGGAGGGAGAGCCAGGAGATCCAATGAGGGTCAGGTCCCATAGGGCTTTCTGGCCATAGGGAGGACTTTGACTTGAGCCACAGGAGGTTTCCTAACAGAGGAACCCCTAGGCTTCTCTCAGAGACCCAGATCACACAATGATTTTTGAGGAGCTCCTGATTTACCCCAGGAAAACCACAGGCCATCTGCAATTGAACATGCCTTTCCTGGAATCCCCTACACTCAAGGAGAATCCCCCCTACTACTCCCAGTGAACATCCGTGTCAATTGAAGATACCCTCAGGAGAGACAGAGCCAAGGACCCTCTTGGTGTGAGTGAGGTCACATTGAGTCTTGCAAAGGCAAAGAGGGATGATATAATAGGCACAGAGATGGCAGGGAGAAAGACAAAGACAGAGCATTAGACAGGGACAGAGAGACTATTTCTGGCAGCAAACTGTCCCCACTTAGTTAGCACTCACCTACAGGCCCCCAGCCCTGCTACTGGATGATGTACAGTACATTTTCTCTATAGGAGAATAAAAGCCCCTCCCCAGGGACTGTCTCTAGGGAAAGACTTAGTTGCCCATGGCCTAGGCCTTAATCATGTTCCCTTAACACACATCTGGGGCCTCTGCCTATCATGATAAGGACATGTACCAGTCCTGGTGAGGCTCATCTGTATATAGGGTCCCTCACAACTTGTGCAGCCCAGCCTTCCCTCAGTGCCAATGACTGCTTTAATGGGGGAAGAGAGGCATGGATCTCTTCATTTGTGGTGGCGCCTTGTGCAAATTGGCGAATGTGAGGTTTCTCCCCACCTACTTGGAGGCTTACCTCTGTGACTTTCAGCACCACCTCTCCAGGGAATATTAAGATTACATTCCATACATCAGGTAAGAAGTTGGATGTGTGATGGGGAGACACAGAGACATATCCTGACAGTGAGTCAGTCACAGGGTCCTTGTGGCCCTGTGTAAACTTCCCCCTACCCTCTACCTGGCCAGGGTCATGCTGAGTCTTCCCTGCCTCTGCCAAGGAGCTCAAGCTTACATCTGGTTCCTCCCGTCATCATGATCTGAGACCTTCCATCTGCACCAGGCCTTGGGCTCCCTTCTGTAAACGCTGCCCTCCTTGTTGTGGGTTGGGCAGATTCACTGAATAAGTGTGTGTACACAGTTTTTGTCACAGGACCCTTATCATGGGTGGTACTCATGTCAGCAAGTATTGTTCTTTTTTTTTTTTCACAATCTCTCAAGAGCAATACATTTAATACATTCATAAGATCTCAAATGAGTACATACATGCTACAGGTTTTCAATTTTCTTTGGACAACACAAAAACCACAGTACTCAAATTGTAAGTTTTAACAGGAACATTTTGACACGTGGCAGGTTAAAAAAATAATAAAACCAACATTGAACTAATCCAGCACCAATAGACTTCTTTAAATCTCTCATACTGTCCTACTTTTGAAATCATATGGCTGCCTTCTATACCAGCATTTTTTCTTCTCCACCCAACAATTCAACAACAAAAATTAGATAAAAAATTAGAGGTGTGTCACTGAATGAATAACACAACAGATTTTTTTAAAAAGCCCCTTATTTGTTGAATGTTGAAAGAGGAGAATATGATTAGGTGGAAATACTGTAAGGCATTTGATTCATTCACTTCACTCTGATATCAGAGCACAGGAAACGCACTCAAAGGTTAGCAGAAGGATTTAATAAGGATGGCAAGAAAGAGTCCCACATTATTTATAAAAGGAAGGCTGCACTCATGAGTATGAAGAGCTTATAATACCATGGAAAAATATTTTGTTATAAAGTTAAATGAGAAAGTAGAATATAAAACTGTATATTCAGTATGATCTCAACTATGTAAAACCAAGCCAAAAAAAGGCTGGAAGTTCAAAATGTTAAGTTAGTGATTGTATTTAAACAATGTATCTACCTTGATCTTTTCTTCCTTTTATTTTTCTGTCTCTCCCAAAACTTTCTCTACTGGGGAGGATCCTTTTTTAAAAAAAAAAAAAACCATTAGCTACTAAAATAGGATGCCTGATTGAAGTATTGAATTCAAATTAATGAATTTAAGTGCAGCCTATAGGCAAGGATCTGGGCATGTAAAAAAACTATAAAACATTCCAGGCTACTCTCTAAATCCACAGTATATTACCTGTAACATCCCAGAGGCTAGAGGGCTTGTCTTCTCCCCTGGCCAGGTGCAAAGGGTCACCAGATCCTGCCTGATGAAAAACTGCTGAATTAAACAGAAACGTCATGGATTTACAAAAAGGAACAGAAATACCCACACTTGGCAAAAACCAATTTATAGTACAGGAGTACAGGAGTAGCTCTTTAATACTATGATTAAACAAGGCAATGGCTATTTTCTCTTATCTCCTGTGTGGATAGCAAGTTTCAAAAAGCTATCACCACAAGAATTGTAGAAAGCTAATCCTGGCTTAGAAACAGAAGTAAAACAGCCCTGTGACAACAATGGACTAAGAAAAGTCAAAATTTAGAAAATCATAAAAAAAAAACTGCTTCCTATAAAAATGATTCCCTTTTAAACACCTGTTTACTGTATATACTTTAAAGTTCCCACTATCACCCCCCCCCTCAAAAAAAAGGGTCAAAACCTCTAAACACTTTCTACCAAAGGACCACTGGTTTGTTCATTCAATTAACACAGAGGGAAGGCTCATAATGTGCGAGGCACTCGGGTCTCAAAGAGCAGACAGATTTTCCCCTGCCCCAAGGACATTTTCGTCTCTCAGAGCAGGAGGTGGGCACATCACCAACCACAACACAACAATGAAAAGCAGGAGCCACTGCTTCCTTACAACTCAAGAATAAGCTACAATTCTCGCTGTAATTACTTCCACCAAAGTCCTTACACAGAAACTTTCCTGACTCACTAGGAAGCAAAGATGCAACTACTTTTCCTTGATAAATATTTCTACAAGAGGCAGGCATAATTATTACATTTTGTGATATTTGCCCTTAAACATCACAATGCCCAGTAGTGAGGTCAGTTAACTTTGTTTTAAGCAATGGAGCATTTTCACTCCAAGAATGAGACACCTTTAACGAGAAAAGGTAACCAGTCCTAGTTCTGGATCAAGACTTGTCAGGACCGTCAAAAGCTGAGACCGAGGAGTGTAACTTTCAATTAAAAATCTTCAGTCTCCCCTGCCATCCGCTGGTTTTCAATATGCTCCTGTGTCAGCCGCACCAGGTCCTTCTGCACATTGGGGTGGTCTTCCAGATCTTCGTAGAGGGATCGCGCAATGTCCAGTCTCCTGTAATCCTCAGGCTTGACTAGGCTTCGCACAACCTGGAGGCACCGCTCTTTCAGGGTGTACACTGGCAGTGTGATGTTGGCAAAAATAGGCTGCCCATCAACATTGAGAGATGGCACAAATAGCTCAGTTTGGTTAACCAGAAGCCCATCAGATGTCCCAGCATCTCGGAAGAGCCAAAGGTGACTGTAGCTGTGGATAAGGCGGCCCGTGCCGGGGGTGGGGGGCAGCGTCGGGTAGGGTTGCGGCTCGCCATCGAAGTTGAGCCACACGGGCAGCACCACGCGAGGGCTGCGGTTGCAGAAGATGACCTGGGACGGCTCGCGCGTGTTCACGGAGCGCAGCACCGGTCGCAGCCGCCCGGCCTCCATCTCCCGCTCGGCGCCGGGTTCCTCTGCACTCGCCTCCTCAGCGCCGGCCTCAGCCTCTTCCGCGTCCCCCGCCTTCCGGGGCATTACCCGCAAGTATTGTTCTTAACAGGGTTATTACCATGGGCTCCTGTGAACTGCACATGACTTACCCTTTCTGAGGATGGCACCCCAAGCCTATATCTCTGTAGGGAGGCATGGTAGAAATCATAGCAAATGTGAAATCACAGGTCGACTTCTAAGACCCGTGAGAGTGGGGTCCATCCAACCTTCCTCTTAAGACTATTGTTATATGCAGATTCATGAACAGCTCAGAGGCCCAACCCTCTTGACAAAGACCTCCTAAATAGTTCAGAGACTTCATGCCCTGAGACAGATATCTGGAATCACTTCAGAGACTGCTCATCCTAGACTCCCACTTGAAACAGCTCTAATGGATCACACCTGAGGACACAGACCCCAACCAGCTCAGAAATTCCAACTGTAGACTCAGAAAAATTAGGATCCCTAAGACAAACAGCATTATTCACAGCCAGTTCTACAGGGTTAAATTGTAACCTCTGTGGTTGCTGAATGACAGTGAATCTGGAAGGAATTCAGGATGAAAAACAGGATGAAGCACTCTGTGCTTTGGACAAGCTGGCCTTTATTTAGTTACACGCCTACCTCAGGAAAAGGTTCAGTGACCCCAGATTCTTGCATCTTCCCACACATAGAAAAGCATGAAAATGATTTACTTGTGATATCTGATCTCTGTGTTTCACAGTAATCTTTTACCAATATGCACGCTTGACTGCATGTATTTCATAGCCAAAAATCATATTGACTTCTGTTACCTCCTCAGAGCAGTTTCCTCAGAGCTGACAGAGTAACTGTGTCCCAGGCTATAGTCCCCAGAAGACCCAGAATTCAACTCAAACTCACAACTCTTCTGTTGTATGCTTTTCTTTAAGTGGACACTACTCTAGCTAACAGCACCCCATTAGCTCTGAGGCTTCACACTTCTCCCCCACTGCCCACAGGCTGCACCCTGGGACACAGAGCCCCAAATCTTCCCTCTGGTCTTCTGTGTGGGCAGTGGCAGTGGGTTTCTGTTCAGTCAACCCCAAGAGACTGAGGCATCCAGTCTTGAAGTCCCTGCAATCTGCATTCACCAGCATGTCATCCTGAGGAATGCAAGTTCATTCCAGGGGTGGGGTGTGCCTTAGAGCTGAGGGGTTCTGAGGTTGATTTCCCATGTCTGGGTCCTGAGAATGGACCTAACACACTCTGGTCACCTCTGGTCATGGTGACTCTGTATCCTGCCCAGCGGGAGGTTTAGAGTGAATCCCAGATCCACAGAACAAGCCCTGGGGACCTTGTCCTCTCTGTCATCTCTCAGCACCCACTGTGGGATCCTGAATTCTGGAGATAGGAGAGGTCTTCCCCTCACTTTGCCTATGACAACTCCCTTACATCCCTCTAATCATCTGTCATTTTCCAAAGTCCCTTTCCTGGTGACAGCTGCCATAAGTCCTCTCTCTCCTCAAATCCCCACCTCTCCCCTCACCTTCCACCAGGCCTCCTCTCCCACGGGGCTTCTTTACCCCCTCCCACAGCCCTACTCAGAGGGTCTGTTACATCTCGCCCCATTTGTGGCCTCTCACCCAGGACTGGTGCTGCCTAATAGGATCACCTCAGGACCCTGCCTACTCCCTGCATTCTGCAGGACACCTCTTTCCTGCCCAAACACAGGGATCTGTCATATAGTCCCTGAAAGAGCCAAACTGAAAATCTCTTCAGGATCCACAGAAAATCCAGGCTCAGACCATGAGTCCAGAGCACTTCCCTCAGGGCTGGGGGGAAAGGGAGAGGGTCTCTGAGAGAAAGAGCTCGACTGAAGGTCCCGCAGGGGTGACGGTTTTCTTCAAGGGACCTAGTGAGGAAGAAGTGAGATAGCACCTTAGAAGTGCTTCAGTTCAGTCGCTCAGTCGTGTCTGACTCTTTGCAACCCCATGAACCGCAGCATGCCAGGCCTCCTGTCCATCACCAACTCCCGGAGTTTACCCAAACCCATGTCCATCAAGTCGGTGATGCCATCCAACCATCTCATCCTCTGTTGTCCCCTTCTCCTCCTGCCTTCAATCTTTCCCAGCATCAGGGTCTTTTCAAATGAGTCAGCTCTTCGCATCAGGTGGCCAAAGTATTGGAGTTTCAGCTTCAACATCAGTCCTTCCAATGAACACCCAGGACTGATCTCCTTTAGGATGGACTGGTTGGATCTCCTTGCAGTCCAAGGGACTCTCAAGAGTCTTCTCCAACACCACAGTTCAAAACCATAATTCTTTCTTTATAGTCCAACTCTCACATCCATATGTGACCACTGGAAAAACCACAGCCTTGACTAGATGGACCTCTGTTGGCAAAGTAACATCTCTGCTTTTTAATATGCTGTCTAGGTTGGTCATAACTTTCCTTCCAAGGAGCAAGCGTCTTTTAATTTCATGGCTGCAATCACCATCTGCAGTGATTTTGGAGCCCAGAAAAATAAAGTCAGCCACTGTTTCCACTGTTTCCCCATCTATTTGCCATGAAGTGATGGGACCAGATGCCATGATCTTAGTTTTCTGAATATTGAGCTTTAAGCCAACTTTTTCACTCTCCTCTTTCACTTTCATCAAGAGGCTTTTTAATTCCTCTTCACTTTCTGCCATAAGGATGGTGTCATCTGCATATCTGAGGTTATTGATATTTCTCCCGGCAATCCTGATTCCAGCTTGTGCTTCCTCCAGCCCAGCATTTCTCATGATGTACTCTGCATATAAGTTAAATAAGTAGGGTGACAATATACAGCCTTGACGTACTCCTTTTCCTATTTGGAACCAGTCTGTTGTTCCATGTCCAGTTCTAACTGTTGCTTCCTGACCTGCATATAGATTTCTCAAGAGGCAGGTCAGGTGGTCTGGTATTCCCATCTCTTTAAGAATTTTCCACAGTTTATTGTGATCCACACAATCAAAGGCTTTGGCATAGTCAATAAAGCAGAAATAGATGTTTTTCTGGAACTCTCTTGCTTTTTCAATGATCCAGCAGATGTTGGCAATTTGATCTCTGGTTCCTCTGCCTTTTCTAAAACCAGCTTGAACATCTGGAAGTTCACGGTTCACATATTGCTGAAGCCTGGCTTGGAGAATTTTGAGCATTACTTTACTAGCATGTGAGATGAGTGCAATTGTGTGGTAGTTTAAGCATTCTTTGGCATTGCCTTTCTTTGGGATTGGGATGAAAACTGACATTTTCCAGTCCTGTGGCCACTGCTGAATTTCCAAATTTGTTCACATATTGAGTGCAGCACTTTCACAGCATCATCTTTCAGGATTTGAAATAGCTCAACTGGAATTCCATCACCTCCACTAGCTTTGTTCGTAGTGATGCTTTCTAAGGCCCACTTCACATTCCAGGATGTCTGGCTCTAGGTGAGTGATCACACCATCGTGATTATCTGGGTCATGAAGATCTTTTTTTGTACAGTTCTGTGTATTCTTGCCACCTCTTCTTAATATCTTCTGCTTCTGTTAGGTCCATACCATTTCTGTCCTTTATTGAGCCCATCTTTGCATAAAATGTTCCCTTGGTATCTCTAATTTTCTTGAAGAGATCTCTAGTCTTTCCCATTCTATTGTTTTCCTCTATTTCTTTGCATTGATCACTGAGGAAGGCTTTCTTATCTCTCCTTGCTATTCTTTGGAACTCTGCATTCAAATGGGTATATCTTTCCTTTTCTCCTTTGCAGCTAGCCAATCTGATCACATGGACCACAGCTTTGTCTAACTCAATGAAACTAAGCCATGCTGTGTGGGGCCACCCAAGATGGATGGGTCATGGTGGAGAGGTCTGACAGAATGTGGCCCACTGGAGAAGGGAATGGCAAACCAGTATTCTTGCCTTGAGAACCCCATGAACAGTATGAAAAGGCAAAAAGATAGGACACTGAAAGATGAACTCCCAGGTCAGTAGGTGCCCAATATGCTACTGGAGATCAGTGGAGAAATAACTCCAGAAAGAATGAAGGGATGGAGCCAAAGCAAAAACAACACCCAGTTGTGGATGGGACTGGTGATAGAAGCAAGGTTCGATGCTGTAAAGAGCAATATTGCATAGGAACCTGGAATGTTAGGTCCATGAATCAAGGCAAATTGGAAGTGGTCAAACAGGAGATGACAAGAGTGAACATCGACATTCTAGGAATCAGCGAACTAAGATGGACTGGAATGGGTGAATTTAACTCAGATGACCATTTATATCTACTACTGTGGGCAGGAATCCCTTAGAAGAAATGGAGTAGCCATCATAGTCAACAAAAGAGTCTGAAATGCAGTACTTGGATGAAATCTCAAAAATGACAGAATGATCTCTGTTCATTTCCAAGGCAAACCATTCAATATCACGGTAATCCAAGTCTATGCCCCAACCAGTAACACTGAAGAAGCTGAAGTTGAACAGTTCTATGAAGACCTACAAGACCTTCTAGAACTAACACCCAAAAAAGATGTCCTTTTCATTACAGGGGACTGGAATGCAAAAGTAGGAAGTCAAGAATACCTGGAGTAACAGGCAAATTTGGCCTTGGAGTACAGAATGAAGCAGGGCAAAGGCTAATAGAGTTCTGCCAAGAGAATGCACTGGTCATAGCAAACACCCTCTTCCAACAACACAAGAGAAGACTCTACACGTGGACATCACCAGGTGGTCGACACCGAAATCAGATTGATTATATTCTTTGCAGCCAAAGATAGAGAAGCTCTATACAGTCAGCAAAAACAAGACCAGGAGCTGACTGTGGCTCAGATCATGAACTCCTTATTGCCAAATTCAGACTGAAATTGAAGAAAGTGGAGAAAACCACTACACCATTCAGGTATGACCTAAATCAAATCCCTTATGACTATACAGTGAAGTGAGAAATAGATTTAAGGGACTAGATCTGATAGACAGAGAGCCTGATGAACTATGGACGGAGGTTCGTGACATTGTACAGGAGACAGAATCAAGACCATCCCCAAGAAAAAGAAATGCAAAAAAGCAAAATGGTTTTCTGAGGAGGCCTTACAAATAGCTGTGAAAAGAAGGGAAGCAAAAAGCAAAGGAGAAAAGGAAAGATATACCCATTTGAATGCAGAGTTCCAAAGAATAGAAGTGCTTAGGACACTGCAACTCAGAAGACTGATTACCTAAAACTCAGAGATTCGCCCACGGATGCGAGCTGACTCCTAGAGTGACTTCACTAAAGCAGCCACTGCCTGGGGAAGCATGTCCAGCCTGTTGACTGGGCAGCAAACACTCCTGGAGACTGGGTTCCACTGGTCCTCCAGTGTTCAGGCCCGAGGCCCCCACTGCAAGATCCTGTCCATCAACTTCACTGCCTGACTGTGCGAGCCAGGGACTAATCTGTGGGCTCTGTCCCTGTAACCCTCAAGAGCTTGAGCCTGCATTTTCCACGTGGGCTGCCCAGAGTGGCCTAGGATTCCTTGCCTCCCAAGCCCCACAATCAGTCAGGCTGCTGGTGTATTCAAATCTGCAGGGGATCAGTTTTGGCAAAATGGGGTTGGAGCGGCCTCATGGACACCTGTGAAAGGGGATGCCCCTCAGTCTGTCCCAAGAATGATGTGAGGAGATAGTAAAATACTTGACTTCTCCTGATCCACAGATGGACAGCATTGTGGCAGCATCTATCAAAGTGAAAAATCCTTACAAAATCCTTGTCCTGTTCTTGAGGGAAGGACATTTTTTGTCTAATCACCCCAGTGCATGACACGTAGTAGGTGCTCTTTGGGTGATTCGTGACTGAATTTTGTCCCAGCAGCTCCACTTTAAAATGTATAATCAACACACCCACATTTGGAGAGTTGTGTGTAGAAGGAAGGTGGTAGCAAACAATTGTATAAAACCTCTTTATGTTCACTAATAATCAATGGTCTTTGGATTGTAAATGAATGGTGAGGCATTCATGTTATACCATGCAGCACACACTGGCCATGAAACAGAATGAGGGGACCAGTGTGTACTGATCAGATGGAACTGCTTCAGGACATGCTGTTAATAGTTGTGGAGAGGGGAAGCAAATGGGAAATGCTCATAGTGGGCCCTGCTCTGTGTGTGTGTGCCATGCTGTGCTCTGCTTAGTCACTCAGTTGTGTCTGACTCTTTGTAACCCCATGGACTGTAGCCCTCCAGGCTCCTCTGTCCATGGGGATTCTCCAGGCAAGAACACTGGAGTGGGTTGCCATGCCCTCTTCCAGGGGATCTTCCCAACCCAGGGATCAAACCCAGGTCTCCCACATTGCAGGCAAATTCTTTACCATCTGAGCCACCAGGGAAAGCCCATTTTTGTGTGTTTGCTTTAAATATAGAGAAATGTGTTTGAAAGGAACAAGGAGGCACTGAAAACTAACCCCAGTTGTAGGCTCTAGAAGCAGAGAATGTGGAAGGATGTGGTTACCTGTGTAGTCCATGTACTGATATACTAATGGAATCTTTCACCAGCCACGTACTCAGGTAATATTTGAGTAACTATTAATATACAAAGCAATGTCATATGATGAAAACAATACTTGTACCACAGAGCATTTGTATGTGAGGGCATCGGGAAGATGTCCAGGAACAGGGTTCTCAAACTTACATGGTCCAGGGCCAGGCAGTTAATGTGCATAAGGGAACCCAGCTCAGGTAAGGGTAGGGAAGAGCAGCACATGAGCATGGTAAATGTTCCCTGCTGATATGCTTCTGGTGTAGGTATAAGAGAGAAAATGGGGCTGGTGCAGACCCCAGACCCTCTTGGCAACCTCCTCAGCATCATAAATAGTGGTAATTGTCAGGACTGCATCAGTTGTTACATCGTTACACTGCTCTGAACTCCTTGGGAGTTTCCCTGAACCTCTTCATACCAGGACACACACACGTCATAAGAGTAAGATAACCGATCCTCTGAACTCAGCATTCAATAATTAAGACTGACTTGGGGGCACTTCCCTGGTCGTCCTGTGGTTAATAATTCACTTTGCAATTCAGGGCACGCGTGTTTGCTGCAACTACTGAGCCTGCACCGCAACTAGAGAGTCCGTGCACCGCCAGGAAAGGGCCACAACTTAGTGCCGCAGCGAAGACCCAATGCAATCAAATAAATAAGCAAGTATTTTAAAAACAAGACTGGCTTAGAAAGTGGTTCTGCCCATGAGGAATGAAGAGGTTGGATTTATCTTCCCCCTTTAAGTAACTGAAAGTTTGTACGTGACGGTTTTCATGTGTAGTACAACATTCAGGATGCTGATACCTGAGAGAAGGGGAAAAACAAGGTGAGAACTACAATTTCTCCCAGCTTACTTCCCCGAGAGGCTTTCCAGGCATCAGAGCAGGGATAGGGAACCCAGACAGAGGCCAGCATGCTCCCAGATCTGAGGAAACAATAGTACAGCATTCAGGGAGGCCAAAGCAGCCAGAATTCCTGGAACACAGGACCAGAGAGAGGGGAGCTGCAGAGAGAGGGGAGGACTGCAGAGAGAGAGAGCACTCTGGAGATTTGCAGAGTTCCGTTTGGAGTCTCCTGCTGTATTCTGGATGGTAAAATAACCACCAAAAAGTAGTGGGTAGAGAACTTCAGAGCTCTCAGAGAGATGGAAATAGTCTATCTTCTCACCTGCCAGAGGTGACAAAATCTCAAATATTCAGGGTATCCGGTAGATTTCTCAGCTAGGTATTTTCCCAGTGGTCAGGAAAATTCACCCTAGACTAAAAACTGTTCTGGTCTTATCTTAATAATGCTTGAAAGTAAGCCTCAAAAGGATAAACCTATTTCCAAGTAATTCAACTGTGTCCCAGGATGAAGCTCAAAATCACTTCAAGGAATTATTACTGTTGCTACTATAAAAACCAGAACCCAAGATGATAAAATTCACAATCTGGCTACAATAAAGTTATTAGGCATGCACAGAAGCAGAATATGTAACCAATAATGAAGAAAAGAATCAATCAATAAAATACAGACTCAGAAATAACACAGGTGATAAAGTTACCTGATAAGGAGATTAAAACAGCTATTATAAAATTATTCTACATATTGAAGAAGATAGAGTGAAATCAAGTATGCCAATAGGGGACATTAAATTATCTTTAAAAGACCCAAATCAAACTTCTAGAGATGAATAACACATGTTCTGAGACAAAAAAATACACTGGATGAAATTAATAGCAGATTAGACATTTTGGAAGAAAAACCTAGTGAATTTGAAACATAGTGAATAAACTGGACTTCACCAAGATGAAAAGCCTTTATGCTGCAAGTGACACTATTAGAAAGTAAAAAAAAAAACAAACTCATAGAATGGGAGACCTTTTCTTGTAAATTACATACCTGATATCTAGATTGTAGAGAGAATCCTTACAGCTCAATAATTAAAAGGCAAATAACCCAGTTTTTTTTCCATTTGTTTTTATTAGTTGGAGGCTAATTACTTTACAACATTGCAGTGGTTTTTGTCATACAGTGAAATGAATTAGCCATGGATTTACATGTACTCCCCATCCCGGTCCCCCCTCCCTCCTCCCTCTCCACCCGATCCCTCTGGGTCTTCCCAGTGCACCAGGCCGGAGTACTTGACTCATGCATCCAACCTGGGCTGGTGATCTGTTTCACCCGAGATAATATACATGTTTGAATGCTGTTCTCTTGAAACATCCCACCCTCGCCTTCTCCCACAGAGTCCACAAGTCTGTTCTATACATCTGAGTCTCTTTTTCTGTCTTGCATATAGGGTTATCATTACCATCTTTCTAAATTCCATATATATGTGTTAGTATACTGTAATGGTCTTTATCTTTCTGGCTTACTTCGCTCTGTATAATGGGCTCCAGTTTCATCCATCTCATTAGAACTGATTCAAATGAATTCTTTTTAATGGCTGAGTAATATTCCATGGTGTATATGTACCACAGCTTCCTCATCCATTCGTCTGCTGATGGGCATCTAGGTTGCTTCCATGTCCTGGCTATTATAAACAGTGCTGCGATGAACATTGGGGTGCACGTGTCTCTTTCAGATCTGGTTTCCTTGGTGTGTATGCCCAGAAGTGGGATTGCTGGGTCATATGGCCGTTCTATTTCCAGCTTTTTAAGAAATCTCCACACTGTTTTCCATAGTAGCTGTACTAATTTGCATTCCCACCAAGAGTGTAAGAGGGTTCCCTTTTCTCCACACCCTCTCCAGCATTTATTGCTTGTAGACTTTTGGATAGCAGCCATCCTGACTGGCGTGTAATGGTACCTCATTGTGGTTTTGATTTGCATTTCTCTGATAATGAGTGATGTTGAGCATCTTTTCATGTGTTTTTTTGCCATCTGTATGTCTTCCTTGGAGAAATGTCTGTTTAGTTCTTTGGCCCATTTTTTGATTGGGTCATTTATTTTTCTGGAGTTGAGCTGGAGGAGTTGCTTGTATATTTTTGAGATTAATCCTTTGTCTGTTGCTTTGTTTGCTATTATTTTTTCCCAATCTGAGGGCTGTCTTTTCACCTTGCTTATAGTTTCCTTTGTTGTGCAAAAGCTTTTAAGTTTCATTAGGTCCCATTTGTTTATTTTTGCTTTTGTTTCTAAAATTCTGGGATGTGGGTCATAGAGGATCCTGCTGTGATTTATGTTGGAGAGTGTTTTGCCTATGTTCTCCTCTAGGAGTTTGATAGTTTCTGGTCTTACATTTAGATCTTTAATCCATTTTGAGTTTATTTTTGTGTATGGTAATAACCCAGTTTTTAAATGGGCATACATATGAATAGATCTTTCTCCAAAGAAAATATATAATGACCAGTAAGCACATGGCCCCATGGATAGAGGAGCCTAGTGGGCTACAGTCCATTGGGTCACCAAATAGTTGGACAAGACAGCGACTAGGCAACAACAAGCCCATGAAAAGATGCTCAACATCATTAGTCATCAAGGAAATGCAATCAAAATCACACGAATGATCACTTCACACCCAGTAAAATGGCTTAACTCCAAAAGGCAGATAATATGTGTTGATGAAGATGTGGAGGGTGGGACACACTGCTGAAAATGTAGAATAGTACAGGTGCTTTAGGGAACAATCTGACAATTCCTCAAAGATTATATTATATACAATTACCATATGACCCTGCAATTCTGCTCCTAAGTATACACCCAAGAGAACTTAAAACAAATGTCTACACAAAAATTTTTACAATCACACTGCTGTATTTAAAATGGATAACCAACAAGGACCTACTGTAGAGCACAGGGAACTCTGCTCAATGTTATGTGGCAGCCTGGAAGGAGGAGAGCTTGGGGGAGAATGGATACATGTATATATATGACTGAGTCCCTTTGCTGTCCACTGGAAACCATCACAACATTGTTAACTGTCTATACTCCAACATAAAATAAAAAGTCTTTTAAAATTTGTAAACAAATATTCAAAGGAGCATTATTCATAATAATCCCGAAGTGGAAACAACTATAATGTCTGTCAACTGATGTGTGGTATATCCATACAATGGAATATTATTCAGCAATAAAAAGAGATGAGGCATTGATACGTGCTACAACATGGATGAGTCTGAAAACATTATCCTAAGTGAAAGAGGCCAGTGACAAAAGATCACATATTGTACAGTTTCATTTATATGAATCCTGGAACAGGCCAATAGATACAGATGGAAAGTAGATTAGTGATTGCTTAGGGGTGGGATAGAGGGGAGAGGGGAATGATTGCTAATATGCATAAAGATTTTTCCCCTTTGGAGGGGTGATGAAAATGTTCAAAAATTGTGATTATTGCATTAATTCTATCAATATAGTTTTAAATTTTAATTGTATCTTTAAAAGGATAAATTGTATGGCATGTGAATTAAATCTCAATAAAGCTGTTATTTTTTGAAGGACATGATAAGATTTTGGGGAGTGACAGAAATGTTTGGTATCTTGTGATGATTGTTATATGAGTATATATACTGGTCAAAAGGCATCAAAATGTACACCTAAAATGAGCGCATATTATGGAATGTAAATTGTACCTCAATAAAGTGGTTTTTTAAAGAAAAAAGTAAAAAGGTGAGAAAAGATATCCTATGTAAATACTAATATAAAGAAAGCTGAGTGGCTATATTAATACCAGAAAAGGTAGGAAAATATTTCATAGCAAAGGGTGTTACCAGGGATGAAAAGGGTCATTTTATTTTATTTTTTATTTATTTTTTTTTAAAGGGCCATTTTATAATAATACAAGGGTCAATTTATCAGCAGGATGTAGCAATTCTGAACATTTATGCACCTAATAACAGAGTTTCAATATACATGTACTAAAAATGGATAGAAATAAAAGGCAAAATAGAAAAATTCATAATTACAGTTGAATAATTCATAACATCCCTCTTGTAATGTGTAGAACAAGTAGACCAAAAAGATTAGAATATGATTGAAAAACACTATCAACCAAATTTACCTAACTGATATTTATAGGACATACTATCCAACAGGGCTTCCCTTATGGTTCAGCTGGTAAAGAATCTGCCTGCAATGCAGAAGGCCTGGGTTTGATCCCTGGGTTGGGAAGATCCCCTGGAGAAAGGAAAGGTTACCCACTCCAGTATTCTGGCCTAGAGAATTCCATGGACTGTATAGTCCATGGGGTCTCAAAGAGTCGGACATGACTGAGTGACTTTCACTTTCACGATCCAACAACAGAATAGATATTCTTTTCAAATGCACACAGAACAGTTATCAAGATAGGCCGCTGCACTAGGTTTAATAGTGAAAAAACTGAAAATGTTACTCACTCAGTCATGCGCAACTCTTTTGCGACCCCATGGACTGTAGCCCACCAGGCTCTTCTGTCCATGGAATTTTCCAGGCAAGAATACTGGAGTGGGTAGCCATTCCCTTCTCCAGGGGATCTTCCTGACTCAGGGATTGAACCCGGGTCTCCTGCATTGCAGGCAGATTCTTTACTGTCTGAGCCACCAAGGAAGCCCCACTAGGTTTAATAATGGCCTCCCAAAAGATATGTGCAAGTCCTAACCTCCAAAACGTGTGAATGTGACCTTATTTGAAAAGAGAAATTTTGAAGATGTAGTTAAGTTAAAGATCTCAAGATGAGATCATGCTAAATTCATGGTCAACCTTAAATCCAACCTTAGGCATCCTTGTAAAAGAAAAGCAGAGGGAGATTTGCGACACAGAGAAGAAGTACAATGTGAACACAGAGGCAGAGATGTGATGCATCTACCTGCCAAAGATAGCCAGCAGCTAGCAGAAGCTGGTGAAGGGAGGCATGGAACATATTCTCCCTCAAAGTCTACAAAAGAAACCAAAGCTGCCTAAACCTTGATTTCAGACCTCTGCCCTCCAGAATGTGAGAGAATAAATTTCTGTTGTTTTAAGCCATCAAGTTTGTGGTAATTCATCATGGCAGCCTCAGGAAACTAATACAACCATATTCTCTGAACCATAAAACAAATCTCCATAAACTTGAGATTCAAATCAGACAAAGCATTTTCTCTTAACACAATGGAATTAAATTAGGGATAAAATTATAAAGGTATTTGAAAAATATGCAAATATTTTGAAACAAAATAACACTTATAAATATTGTGTCAAAGAAGAAATCCAAAGGGGAAACAGAAAAATTTTCAGCTTTACTGAAGTATAATTAACAAATGAAATTGTGACATATTTAAAGTGTAGAACATGATAATTTAATACATGTACATTATGAAAGTATTCCCACCATTACATCCATCGCTTTACATATTAACTTGTTTCATTTGGCTTGTGTGTGTGTGTGGTTTTTTTTTTTGTGGTGAGAACATATAAGTTCCACTCTCTTAGCACATTTAAAGTACATAATACAGTGTCATCAACTGTAGTCACCATGTTATACATTAGATCCTCAGACCTTATTCATCTTGGAACTGAAAGTTTGTACCCTTTTACCAGCCTCTCCCTATTTTTCCCACCCTGTAGCCCCTGGAAATCACCATTCTACTTTCTTTCTGAGTTCAACTTTTTTTTAGATCCCACATGTAAGTGATACATGCATAATGCCTTCCAAGTTCACCTATGTTGTCACAAATGGCAGAATTTCCTTCTTTTTTAAGGCTGAATAATACTTCATTGTGTATGTGCACACACACACACACACCATGCTTTCTTTGTCCATGTATCTGTTGATAGACACTTAGGTTGTTTCCATACCTTGGCTATTGTGAACAATGCTGCAATGAACATGGGCATACAGATTAACTCTTTGAGAAAGTGATTTCATTTCCTTTGGGTACATACCCAAAAGTAAGATTGCTAGATCATATGGTAGTTCTATTTTTAATTTTTGAGAAACCTCCACTGTTTTCCATAGTGGCTGCACCAGTTTACATTCCCATCAGCAGTGTACAAGTGTTCCCCTTTTTCCACAACCTCACCAGCATGCATTACCTCTTGTATTTTTTAAATAATAGATGTCCTAACAGGTGTGAGGTGATAGCTTCTTATGGTTTTGATTTGCATTTCCCTTATAATTAATGATGTTGTGCATCTTCAGGAAACCTACAGCTAACATCATACTGTGCAGAGGAAAGACTTCATGTTTTCTCTTTGAAATCAGCAAGAAGGCAAGAATATCTGACCTCACTTCTATTCAACCTTGTAATAGAGGTTCTAGCCCTGGCAGTGTGGTAAGAAAAAAATAAAATATAGCCACATTGTAAAGAAATAAATAAATCTATCCTTTTGCATATAATATTATTGTCTATAGAAAATCCTAAGAAATATACCAAAAGACTACAAAATAGTTTCGCAAGTTGCAGGATAAAAGGTCAGTATTCAAAATCAAGTGCATTTCTATATGCTAACAATTAACAATTGGAATTTGAAATTAAAATACCATTTATAATAGCATCACAATATGTAAGATACTTAGGGATAAATTTGACAAAGGAAGTACAAGGCCTGTACGCTAAAAATTACAAAATATTACTAAGAGCAATAAAAGATCTAAATAAACAGAAAGATACCTTGTGTTCACAGACTAGATGATTCAATATTGCTAAGATGCATAAATTGACAAGCCAATTCTAAAATTTATATGGAAGTGCAAAGGACCTAGAGTAGCCAAAATAATTTTATAAAAGAATAAAGTTAGAGGACTTACACTACCTGATTTCAAGCTTTAATAATCAAGACAAATCTGGTATTGGAGTAACGAGCAGTGAAAAAGAAGAGAATCAAGAACTAGGCTCACACATATATGGCTAATTGATTTTCAACAAAGGTATAAATGCAATTCAGTGAGAGAAAGAATAATATTTTCAATATATGAATAGCCATATGCAAAAAATTGAACTTTGACCATTACATCACAACACGTACAAAATGAATGCAAGTTGGATCATAGACCTAAATGTAAAACTGAAACCTACAAAAATACATTAAAGAAGCTTAAAAGGAAATCTTAGTCACCTTTGGGTTGGCAAATATTTCCTAACCAGGACTCAAAAACCATGGATATAAAAACATTGATAACTTGGACTTTATCAAAACTAGACATTTTTCTTCAAAAGAGACACTATTGTGAAAATAAAAAGGCAAGCCACAGACTGAAAGGAAGATTTTTGAAAAGTATGTATCTAATAAAGGACTTGTACACAGAATATGTAAAGAACTCTGTAAACTCAATAATAAGCACTCAAACCAGTTTTTTAAATGGGCAAAAGACCTGAGCAGATACGAAAAATGGAATGATACAGCTATTTTGGAACAGTTTAGCAGTTTCTTACAAAGTTAAACATACACTTTCTATACAATCTAAACTTCCCATTCCTATATATTTACCCAAGATAAATGAAAGCATATGCCCATACAAAGACATGTGCACAAATATTCATAGCAGCTTCATTTATAATAGACAAAAACTGGAAACAAACCAAACATCCATCACTGGGTGAGTGGATAAATAAATTGTGGTATATAAATACAATAGAATACTACTCAGCACTAAAAGGAATGATCTATTGACACACACACAACTGCAAGGAGGAATCTGAAACTAATTATGCTGAGTGAAAGGAGCCAGACCAAAAGCAAAAAAGGAATAAATATTGTATGATTCCATTTATATGAAATCCAAGAAGTACAAATGAATAGATTAGTAGACTTTAGGATGTGGAATGTGAAAGAGAGGGAGCAGTGAAGAAAAACTCTAAGAATGAGGTCTGAGGAACCAGAAGGATGAAATTGCCAACATGATAAGAGAAAGATTGCAGGAGGAGCTGGTTTTAGGGGTAAGGTCAGGAATTCAGTTTTGGTTGTGTTGAGTTTGAGAGTGCCTATTAGACATCTAAGTGGGGATGTTGTATAGAAAGTTGGATGTGAGAGACTGGCGATAAGAGAGAACTGGGTTGGAGAAAATTTGGAAGCCTGACTCGAGGGCTTTCAGGCATAACCACCAGTATGTATCACTCCATGAATGTTGCTATGACTTCCTCACAGGTCTCCCAGTTTCCTGCTCTTAACCCTCCAATCCATCTTTCCTGCCCACAGCTGGCAGAATCCTTCTAAAGTGCAAAAATTGGCCATATAATGCCCCTGCTTAAAAAATAAAGAAGGAAACTAAGGAGGAGAAGAGAAAAACATTTTCAGTAGCAGCATCCCAGTCCCCTGAGAGAAAAAGTCTCATCTTCTTAATCCAGCACCCTAGGATTTTTGTGACATGTTCTTTGCCTCACCAGCCTACCTATAACCTCATTTCTCCCCTCCACCTTTAATGCAGTGCCATCTGACCCAGCCTTCCCAAAATGGTACCAGCTCCTAGATCCTTCCTGCCTGGAATCTCTCCCTCCCTCCCCGCCCCCCATTCCCTCTTAAGCTCATTATATCTTCTCATCCTTCAAAACTTTCCTCAACATCTCAAAGTCCATCTATCCACAACGCCACATGTGTAACTCGCACGGAAAGCTTATGTCTCACCCTCAGGGCTATGATCTTCAGGTTATTTCCCCTCCTCTTTTATAAGCTATATGTATCACTCAAGTTTCCAGCAATACCAGTGAAATATATTTCTGAAATTTTGACATATTCATACAGTGGGATGCCATTCAGCCATAAGGCGAGGGTGGGATGTTTCAAGAGAACAGCATCGAAACATGTATATCTAGGGTGAAACAGATCACCAGCCCAGGTGGGATGCATGAGACAAGTGCTCGGGCCTGGTGCACTGGGAAGACCCAGAGGGATGGGGGTGGAGAGGGAGGTGGGAGGGGGGACTGGGATGGGGAATACATGTAAATCCATGGCTAATTCATTTCAATGTATGACAAAACCCACTGCAATGTTGTAAAGTAATTAGCCCCCAACTAATAAAAATAAATGGAGAAAAAAAAAAAAGAAAACAAAGCTACAGAAAAAAAAAAGAAAATGAACTCTTGTTCAGTCAACAGAATGGAGAAATTGCCCAAGCATAATTAAATAAAAGAAGCATATACTGTATTATTTTTCCATTTAAATAACGTTAAAAACCAAACCATGCCCTTAGAAATCAAAATAGTGGCTATCCTGAGGTAGAAGTGACTAGGAGGGGGCACAGATGTGCCTCCTGGGGTACTAGTCATGATCTGTTTCTTGACTCAGGCATGTTTGTGAAAACTCATCAAGTTGTCCATAATTTTTGTGCACTTTGGTATATTGTTATACTTGAAAAAAAACAAAACTAAACTAAGGTGATTAACCATAACGAAAAACAAGGAAGTAAATTGCATAAGATTCAGGGTGAGAGAGAGGGAGCTATGATTAGTAAAAGTCACCCAGTGAACTTCTAAGGTGTACAATGTTCTGTTTCTTAACCTGTGTGGTGTTTACACAGGTGTTTGAATTATAAATATTCTTAAAAAGTGGACATATGTTTTCTGAACTTTTCTGTTTGGGTAATATACTTTATCATTAAAATAGTTCTATAAGTGCATACATTTTCAGGATATATTTTGTAAAGCAAATAGTGCAAAATAAAAACAAAGTACAATGGAGTGTCTATAGTAATGCTAACTTTTATGTAAGAAAGAAGCAGAAATGAAAAAAAATACACTGTTCATTTGTACAAAAAAGAAATATAGTAAGTGTAAATCAGAAGCTAGTGGGATTTATTACCTACATGGGATGAGCAGGAATAGGATGAAAAGGATGGGAGGATGGAATGGGGTACAGGACATAGGAGAGTGACACCTCTGGGCATAAGTTTTTTCATGGCTTTGACTTTAAAAACCACGTTACCCTTCTACACTGTTGATGGGACTGTAAACTGATGCAGCCACTATGGAGAATAGTATGGAGGCTCCTTAAAAAACTAAAAATATAACTATAATACCATATGATTCTGCAGTCCCACTCCTGGGCATATATCTAGAAGAAATGAAAAACCTAAGTCAAAAATGCACCCCAATGTTCATAGCAGCACAATTCACAATAGTTAAGACGTGGAAGCAACTTAAATGTCCATAGACAGATGAATGGACAAAGAAGAAGTGGTATACATATACAACAGAATACTACTCAGTCATAAAAAAAGAATTAAAAATACCATTTGCAGCAACACTGATGGACCTAGAGATAATCCCACTAAGTGAAGTAAGTCAGCTGTGCATGTGTGCTCAGTCATTCAGTTGTGTTCGACTCTTTGCAACCCCATGGACTGTAGCCTGCCAGCTTCCTCTGTCCACAGGATTCTCCAGGCAAGAATACTGGAGTGGGTTGCCATTTCCTCCTCCAGGGGATCTTCCCGACCCAGGGATTGAACCCATGTCTCCTGCGTCTCCTGCATTGGCAGGCAGATTCTTTACCACTGAGCCGCCTGGGAAGCCCAAAGTAAGTCAGACAGAGAAAGACAAATATCATGTGATATCACTTATATGTATAATTTTTCTTTTTCTTCATTTATTTTTATTAGTTGGAGGCTAATTACTTTACAATATTGTAGTGGTTTTTGCCATACATGAATATTGAGTTTTAAGCCAGCTTTTTCACTCTCCTCTTTCTCTCTCATCAAGAGACTCTTTAATAGAAAAGAATCTGAAAAATAACAGGTATATGTATATATATATAACTGAATCATTTTGCATACACCTGAAACTAATACATTATAAATTGACCATACTTCAATTTTTTAAAATTATGTTGATGTTCTACTAATCAACAAAGAAAAGGGAGAAACAAAATGAAATACAAACAGAAACAAATAAGTCTATTTCAAATGAATAACGGAACTACAACAAAGGGGGAAACAAACAAACAAAAAACTGTAAACAAATATTAAGTACTAGTTAGCAGCTTTATTTTCCACAGTAGTGACTTGGCAGTTCTAAAACAACTATATGCATATCCTAGGATTGAACAAATAAGTAAATATATTGTGGATACTGAGAACCAGATTTCTCACTGTCCAAGAAAGGAGTTAGAAATATGGAAAGGGGGTACAGCTAGAATGAATCTTGTGGTTTGAGATTACAATTGGAGTGCCAGTATGAATTAATGATTTTAAAATGATACAGAGATTTCATAGATAGATAGATATAGACATATGGTTGATAGATGATAGATAATGTGTGTATGTATGTTTAGGAATATATACATACACACCAGCTCTGTCCACTGAGATGGACTGTAAGCAATGACTCCTAGTTGCAACAATTGGCACACTTCATGCCCATATTTTGGTATCTCTTCCAAAAGGAACAAGACTGGTTTCTTGAGGAAATGGCTGACTCCAGAGCTGGGGCAGAACAAGTATAAGATGAGCCTAGAATGGCTTGATGTTCCAGAAAGTATGGGAATGTTCAAAGGATAATGGACATATCAAAAGGACACAAAAGCAAGCTTGAAAGGATTCTCCTTGTCAAATTCTGGGACAATTTGGGCATCAAAATAAATAATGAATGTAGCAGTTTATAATGCATCGAATAAAATAAGAATCCACAAATCCATATGACAAAACTAAATGAGAACAAAGAAGGAAGAAAGGAAGGAAAAGAGAGAGAGAGCTCTTCCTTATTGTAGAATATGAACTAACAAATGTAGAAGGAATAATAATAGAATTAGAAAATCACCATTTGGCAGCCACCATAGGAATAATTGTTTCAGCCAAGTACAGTGGGATGTGAGTGTGAGGGAAAACCATGGCTTGTTATTCCATGTACTGCTGTGTTGTTTGTCTCACAGTGTGCATGTTCCCATGCATCACTTGTATAATTAAAAATATGTTTATTCTTTTGATATGCCAAGGGACACGTGTTTGTCACTGTCAGTGCTTGCTGCAAGATACTGGGACATAAATAAGTAGCACGGAGGCAGCACCCAGGAGCACTGTCTCCTGAGAGACAGAGATAAGAGCAGCAAGTCTAATTAACTGCAATACTGAAAAAAAATACACTAGAACATGGTGGGATCACTCTTGCCTGAGTACCTCAGCACTGTGCTGAGACTACAACAGGCACCCAGTAGGAACTTGCATAAGGTGTAAAAAGCATATCCAGTCACTACCTTTGCATAAGAAGGTGGGGAATGCAAAGTATGATATATAAGTATATATAGATATACATATATAAGCATATAGGTAGATATTAATACTTATATTTTCAAAGAGCAACACTGGAAGGATAAACCAAAAACTCATTTTTAAAAAGTGACTTATGATAGGCAGGGCATAACAGGGTGCAGGTACAGGATGGAAGTTATGTAGTTTAGACTATATACTGAAAACATAAAAATGTTTTACATATTCAAAAATTGAAGTTTGATTAAAATTTAATCCCTAAAAATTGAAAACAAATGGAACTGAAAAAAATCTCACTATATCACATTCATGACATAGCTTCCAAAGACAATATATTATTTCCAACAACTTTGGAACACTGTGTTTTGAATGCATGCCCTTAACGGAATATATTCCAAGGACATATAGAGCTGCTAAGAAAGTTTAGACTTCTTTCAGGAGTCTAATTGCTGGTAGAAATACTGGTTTTGTTACTTTACTGCAAAGAAGCCATTATATAAATGTTGTTAGGAACCAAGATCTTCCATATAAAAGTGCCACTTTTGAAGTGCAAAATTTTAAAATTGCATAAACAGCTTGGACTATTCATTTTGAATTGGAAATATCAGTATGATACAATAGGGCATCAACTCCTTGCTCTAAAATTAGTATTCCTTAATGACAGAATTACATCTTTATGTTATCTTTCCTGTATTAATTGTATTTTGTGCAACCCAATAGTTAATGAAGGATACTTTTCACTTATATAAAAATGCCAGTTAATAAATATAGAAAAGTGATAGAATTTTAGAAAAATGGCCACTCTGAAAATCTTAATAAAATAACTGAACCAGGCAACCATCATCAATGCGTGTGCTCAGTCATGTCCAACTCTTTGCACCCCCATGGACTGTAGCCCGCCAGGCTCCTCTGTCCATGGGATTCTCCAGACAAGAATATTGGAGTGAGTTGCCATTTCCTACTCCAGGGGATCTTCCTGACCCAGGGATTGAATCTGCGTCTCTTGCATCTCCTGCATTGGCAGGTGGATTCTTAACCACTGCACCACCTGGGAAGAGCAGTAGATGAAATATTAAATAGATGAAATCATTAAATGAAAGGTTGATGGGGAAATTTCCTAGGGAGGTATCAGGCTGCTGCTGCTGCTAAGTCACTATTACCACCTTAACTCACTGATGAATCTTAACATCATTAAAAGCAGGACCACCATATATTAAATGCCTCCTGGTATGATGAAATAGGAATCTCACAGCACCACCTATGAAGTGTTCTTAATAACCTGAATGCAATAGAGTCCTCAGAGCTAAGACCATCTCCAGGAATAATGGGAAGTAGATAACATGTTAAATGACACCACAAGGGAGCAAAAAGACAAATTCAGAAGATGAGTCCTTCTACAGCAGCAATTTCCAACCTCCAGGCTGTGGCTCATACCTCCTGTCAGATCAGCAGCAGCATTAGATTAGAAATAAAGTGCACAGTAAATGTAATGTGCTTGAATCATCCTGAAACCACCACCCCCTCAAAGTCCATGAAAAATTGTCTTCCACAAAACTGGTCTCTGGTGCCAAAAGTGCTGAGGATCCTTTTGCTGTGCTACAGCACAACTGCAATAAGTGAAGGGCATGACAAAAAAAGTGCAAAGAGAGAGTAAGGGGCAAAGTGCTCCAGATTAAGGGACACTAAAGAGCCACATCAAACAGTGCAATGTGCTCTGAATAGAACAAGCCTACTGTAAAAAGACATTTGATTATAAAGACAATTGGGTAATGGTGGGCTTGCTTATTGTTAGACATTCCAAGGAATTATTGCTATGCTTAAGTGTAATAATGGAATAGTGGTTTATTAAATTATCTCCTTTTTAGAAATGCATACTGAGGTATATATGGGTACAATTCATGTCTGAGATTTGCTTTTAAATACTCCAGCAAAAGAAAAAAATGGAATAGATTAAACATATGGTAGGATATTCATTATTCAATCATGATTGCATGTGTGTTTATGCTACTACTCTCTATGTTTGAAATATTCATAATAAAAAAGATAAAGTTTGTCGAGAAAATGAAAGTGGGCCCTAGAAAAATTCTTGAATAAATTGGAAAGAAGTATTTTTATTCAAGCCAGGGATCAAAGACTTGTTTAGGTTCAGTGACTAGGACAGTTAGAAATGGATGAGAAATGTACCAAACCATTGCCAACTGTTTCGACACCAAGTAGAACATTCTTTATGACAAGTATGTGATTTATTATTTTTTTAAAAGGCTGTGGAAAATTCTTAGAGAAATGGGAGTACCAGACTACCTTGCCTGTTTCCTAAGAAACCTGTATGCCAGTAAAGAAGCAACAGTTAGAACCAGACATGGAACAACAGACTGGTTCAAAATTGGGAAAGGAGTAGGCTGCTGATTCAAGATGGTGGAGTAGAAGGACGTGCGCTCACCTCTTTCTACGAGAGCACCAAAATCACAATTAGCTGTTGAACAACCACCAACAGGAGAATGCTGGAACCCACCAGAAAAAGATACCACACATCCAAAGACAAAGAAGAAGCTGCAGTGAGACAGTAGGAGGGACACAATCATGATAAAATCAAATCCCATACCCACTGGGTGGGTGACCCACAAACTGGAGAACAATAACACCAAAGAAGTTCTCCCACTGTTGTGAAGATTCTGAACCCCACGTCAGGCTTCCCAGCCTGGGGATCTGACAAAGGGACTGGGAATCCCCAGGGAATCTGACCTTGAAGGTCAGCAGGATTTGATTACAGGACTTCCACAGGATGGAGGAAACAGAGACTCCACTCTCGGAGGGCACAAACAAAATCTTGTCTGCACCAAGACCCAGGAAAAGGAGCAGTGACCTCACAGGAGACTGAACCAAAACTACCTGCTAGTGTTGGAGGGTCTCCTGTGGAGGCGTGGGTTGGCAGGGGCTCACCACAGGGATGGGGGCACTGGCAGCAGCAGTCCTGGAAGGTCCCCCTTGGCATAAGCCCTCTTGGAGGTCACCATTAACCCTGGGATCAATTCAGTTCAGTCACTCAGTCATGTCCGACTCTTTGCAACCCCGTGGACTGCAGCACGCCAGGCTTCCCTGTCCATCACCAACTCCCGGAGCTTGCTCAAACTCATGTCCATTGAGTCAATCCTAAGGAAAATCAACCCTGAATATTCACTGGAAGGACTGACTGCTGCTGAAGCTGAAGCTCCAATACTTTGGCCACCTGATGTGAAGAGCTGACTCATTGGAAAAGACCCTGATGCTGGGAAAGATTGAGGGCAGGAGGAGAAGGGGGCGACAGAGGATGCAATGGTTGGATGGCATCACCAACTCAATGGACATGAGTTTGAACAAACTCTGGGAGATAATGAAGGACAGAATGCCTGGCATACTACAGTCCATGGGGGTCACAAAGAGTCGGACACAACTTAGTGCCTGGACAACAACAACAGGAGCTTCTAGATATTGTTAATGTTCTATTTCTTGAGCTGAGCGGTGATAAGTTACATGAGTGTTCACTTTATAACTATTTGTTAATACATCTCATGATATTTCTATCTGTATATTACATTTCACACTTTCAGTTCTGTTCGGGTCAGTCACTCAGTCGTATCTGACTCTTTGCAAACCCATGAACTGCAGCATGCCAGGCCTCCCTGTCCATCACCAACTCCTGGAGTCCACCCAAACCGCATGTCCATCGAGTCGGTGATGCCATCCAACCATCTCATCCTCTGTTGTCCCCTTCTCCTCCTGCCCTCAATCTTTCCCAGCATCAGGGTCTTTTCAAATGAGTCAGCTCTTCACATCAGGTGGCCAAAGTATTGGAGTTTCAGCTTCAGCATCAGTCCTTCCAATGAACACCCAGGACTGATCTCCTTTAGGATGGACTGGTTGGATCTCCTTGCAGTCCGAGGGACTCTCAAGAGTCTTCTCCAACAGCACAGTTCAAAAACATCAGTTCTTCAGTGCTCAGCTTTCTTTATAGTCCAACTCTCACATCCATACATGACCACTGGAAAAACCATAGCCTTGACTAGACGGACCTTTGTTGGCAAAGTAATGTCTCTGCTTTTTAATATGCTGCCTAGGTTGGTCATAATTTTCCTTCCAAGGAGTAAGCATCTTTTAATTTCATGGCTGCAATCACCATCTGCAGTGATTCTGGAGCCCATAAAAATAAAGTCAGCCATTGTTTCCACTGTTTCCCCATCTATTTGCCATGAAGTGATGGGCCCAGATGCCGTGATCTTAGTTTTCTAATTTTTAAAATCATGATTGAATGGTAAAACATATCACTCTTTCTCCCAATTCAAGGTAACCTGGACTTGTTAAGCAGGCCACAGAAATCCACTAAGGTGCTTTTGCCCACCTGGAAGTGGAGTACTGTTATTTCAGAGAAAGGAATGGGAAGAAATGAGGAACTTTTAAAATCCTCGAAAACGTGCTTATCTCCTCACCTGCTCAGGGAGTGTAAACAGAAGGGCACAGGCAGAAGGCAGCCAGGGTTCTCCCATTCCTGGAATGTTGGAGTTGATTAAAAATGGAGGACTGTGGCTAGCATATGACACAGTTTCCCCTGCCTCCTCCCACTGCAGCTCTGCCTGTTGGATGTTGTGTGCTTATCTCATAGGTGACATGCCTTTTTTGGAGAACTTTTTCTCCCCCTTGCTAAGGGAGGAAAGTTCCTTCAGGGTGGAGTGTAGGGTGTCGGGCTTAAGTCCACCCTCCTTTGCAAACCCTTATTTCCTCATCATGGTTCCTTGCCATCTCCCATGACCTCAACAGAACAATCCTTTCTCCTGAGATCCTTAAAAGGTATGACTTGGAGGTCAACGATGGCAAATCAACATAGCAGAAGCCCAGGTCAATATCTCTGTGATCAAGAGAAAGTCTAAGAGCCTTAGTGTGGCATTCAGGATCTGGCCTGTGCCGGAGGACCATCCTCCACCTAGGCCACAACAAATTGTTTCTGCCATGCTTCAAATGCATCTTGCCTCCTGGAACCCTCAAGCCTTTGTACAGGCTTTTTTACTCACCTAGGCACCATTTTTATTTAATCAAGATGTGCATGGTACTATCAATGATTTTATGTCTTGACTTTATTATGAACACTCTACAAATAGTATCTCATTTATCTTCACAACCTTAGTTTGTAAGCACTATTACTACCTCGTTTAACAGATAAGGAACTTGAGGTGCAAGGAAGGTTAAGAGGCACAGATTTAAACCCCAGCAGCCTGGAACCAGAGTCAGTGCTTTCAGCCACCACACTGTGTTGGCTCTCAAACTTCTTCCAATTCACTTCTACTTCTCCCACACTTATTCTGGCTATCAACCACCCCTCCCCACACTGCCCCTCTCCCACAGCTCCCAATTCCCACCTTTGCCTCCCATTATGATGAAACATCCTGACTGCTAGGTTTAGTTTTTCATTTTTAAAAACTTTTTTAAAAATTGAAATATATAACACACATAAAGAAAAGTACTATAGGGATCAGGATGGGGAATACAGGTAAATCCATCGCTGATTCATGTCAGTGTATGACAAAAACCACTACAATATTGTAAAGTAATTAGCCTCCAACTAATAAAAATAAATGAAAAAAAATTTAAAAAAAGAAAAGTACTAGAGGCATAAATATACAGCTTTCAATGAATTGTTACTAAGTAACAATCCATGTAATCAACAGGGAAATAAAGACATAGAACCTTCTCAGTACCTACAAAAGTCTCCTTGGATCTCCTACTCAGAGCCCAAAGGCAATCAAGATTCTGACTTCTAGCACCATAGATGAGTTTCACCTGCTTTAGAACTTTATATAAATAGAACCAAAAGCACATGTGCTCTTTGTGTCTGGTTTATTCTCCTCAGCATAATGTTTGCAGAATCTATCCATATTGTTGTGGGCTTCCCAGGTGGCTCAGTGGTAAAGAATCTGCCTGCCAATGCAGGAGACACAAGAGACATGTGGGTTCAATCCCTGGGTTGGGAAGATCCCCTGGAGTAGGAAATGGCAACCCACTCCAGTATTCTTGCCTGGAAAATTCCATGGACAGAGGAGCCTGGCAGATTACAATCCAAGAGTTAGACACAACTGAGCGTGAGCACTCACACATATGCAGACCATCCATATTGTTGTATGTGGTTGTGGGACATTTCTTCCCATCAATGTGTAGTATTGAATCATGTGAATAAAAGACAATTTATTTATCATTCTTAATGACATTTAGGTTGTTTCGAGTTTGAACTATTAAAAATACTGCCTTTATGAAATGCACATTATTGTATATGCCTTTTGGTAAGCATACCATGAGATGAATTTTCAGCCTTTTAAAAAATATATATGTTTAAGGCTATAAATTTCTCTCTAAGCATAGCCTTAGCAGCATCCCACAGAATTTCAGATATAATATTTTCATTATCACTAAGTTCAAAATATTTTCTAATTTCCATTGTGACTTTATATTTGACTCATGGGTTTTCTTCCCTCTCCAAAACATGATGCCCAAAAGTAACAATAACCACCTGAGGGCCGCGTCAAAATACACATGTTGGAGCTTCATTTCAAACCTCCTAAATTAGTATTTTGGGTAGGTGTACCTGGGGATCCACATTTCACAGACATTACGAGGTTTTAGATGCAGGTGGATTGCAGGACCACAACTTGCTAATGGAGCAAGTGTTTCCTAAGGGCAGAGAGCAAGTGTTTCCTAAGGGATTCACCTGAACCCACTCCAGTATTCTTGCCTGGAGAGTGCCATGGACAGAGGAGACTGGCGAATTACAGTCCATGGCGTCGCAAGGAGTTGGACACCACTGAGCACACACAAGCACCCTGAACCTAGCATACAGCCATGTTTAATAAACGAGTGAACCAGTGAATGAGGGAGGAAGAGAAATAGAAGAAAATTGCATATATGAAGAGAACTGGAATTCTTAAATGCTATAAATTAGGGGAACCACTATAGCATCATTTGGTCTCAATTTAATCTATTCAGGACAGAAATATTTTTTTCCTTCCCTTCAAACCTCTGCCTACAAGGCTTCCTCCTCACCTGTCCCATTCTGCTCTCATGGGTGCGTGTCTGTCTACTGGCCCAGAGAAAGTAGGGGTGGCACAGGAGATGACGTCCTGAGAAGGGTTGTTCAGAGATGGGCAGCGCTCCCAGCCCCGCCCTCCCCCCACACCTGCCCACCTGCAGGCCTTCCTGGGAAAGTGCCCATAGAACCCATTCTAAATAAGATTGTCTGTCCTACCTCTCAGAGCTTTAAGCATCCCTCCCATATGAAAGCTTTTGAGAAACTTCCACAGACCTTTCTGCCCTGACCCCAACCACAGATCCCTTCTACCCCTGCCTCCTCTGAACTTTGTAGCCCGTGTGGAGTTGTTCTCTGAGCGGCCTCTTAGCTACCTCTCCACACCTCCATGCGTGCCTCTCTTCAGCATCTCAGAAAGACTGGAGTCTGAATTCCCCAGCCAGCTATTGTCCTGGCAGCACAGCCACCTCGCCAGCCATCCCCACCCAGTCGGCCAGCCAGCCAGCCGGCTGCTCGCCGGACTCCCCAGCCCTCCCTCCCCGCCCCACCCCAGGGAGGACCAGGCTGGCGGCTGGGAGTCTCCCTGCCTGTTCTGCCTCCCTCCTTCCCTCCCTCTCCCTCCCTGCCTCCCTCCCTCCTCCGCCCGCCCCTGAGGCAGGGACCGTGCAAATCGAGGAGAGGGGGGACGGACAGGCCAGATGGGGTCCAGCTTAGTGCCCTGGGCTCCCCGCCAATGCCCTATCCAGGTTGGGAGTCCCCAGCATCTTGGCACCTACATTTGTGTGAGCTGGGGTGGTTCCCAGGCCTGGAGGGTCCCTCCGGCAGGCTCATAGTGCCCCTGTTTTGCATCAGGACCCCCCTCGGATGCTCTGAGCCACCCTCCTCAACCCGGATCTAAAACCCAGGACACAGCTATCAGGCCAGCCTCTCTCTCCACCCCACCCCCTCTTTCTGGCGTCCATCCCCTTCTCAACTCCACCTCTGCTGCTGCCTCTGGCTGTGGACCTGCACCTCTTCCCCATCCCTGAAGGCCTGGGGAGCGGGCTGAGCCTGGATGAGAGCTCCCCCAACCTGGGGCTCTCCCAGGCCATGGCCCGGGTGCTTCCAGGGAGGAGCCCGGGACCCTGAGCATCTGCTAGAGGCTTGGCAGAGGCCCCACAGGGACCGTGTCTTCTGAGGACAAAAGGCGCGGCCAGCAGGCAGACAGGAAGGGGGAAGGGGGAGACCGGCAGCCAGGCGGGCAGACGGGCAGACGGGTAGCAGGGGCCAGTGTTGGCCCCCCTCCCAGCTTGGCGGAGGCATGAAGATGGGGGAGGGAGTGTGTAGTTGGGGAAGCACCTGCCCGGACCCCCACCTGCCAGCTAGCCGGGCACCTCAAGGCTGTGTGCTGCCCACCTGGTATTCCCCATCACCCCCAGCCCTGCCCAGTGCACTCCTCCAGTGCCTGCTTCCCCTGATGTCTTCGATTTAGACCAGCCCGGCTGTATCCACGGCAACAGAAGCAGGAGTGTCACTGGCTGCCAGATCACTGAGGGTCCCACAATGTGGCCTGGGCTGTGATTTATCCTGAGTGAGACAGCTTCAGCCCCCTTCCTGGATTTCAAGACAGCCCTGCTGAGAGAGCCTAGGTAAGTAGTCAGCATCCCTCCATCGAGGATGGGGGGCTGTGACTTCTGTCCCCCCACACATATTCCAGAGTCTCTATCACTGACATGCTCTCTCTCTCTGACTATGTCTCTCTTTCTGCTCCATCACAAGGACTACTTGGGCACCCAAGCCTGGAGAGTCCTCTAGCCCTCCCTATCTTCCTCGATCCCAAATGTCCCATGAGGAAGGGAACCACCACCTGTTTCCCTGTACAGGGTCTATTTTTATAATTATGGTTGTGTTTGAGCACGAAGCTGTGTTAATATTTCCTTGTGTGCTATCTGTGGAAGGCATGTCTGGAGCCTGACTGTGCTCCTCTCACAATGCCTGCACCCTGGGCAGGCTCAGACTCCTGCAGCTTCCTGCTCTCCCTTCTCCACTGTCAGCCAGGTTCCTTGGCCAGCATGCAGCGCGTGTCTGTGTATGTGTGTCTGCCCATGTGTATGAGCTGGCAGATGGGTAGAGAAGCTGCTCCCAGCCCAGACCACCCCCCACTCCTTTCTTCCTTCTTTCCTTCCTTCCCCTGTCTCTCCCTACAGGTAGCAAAGACTTTTGCTCACTCACTATGGAAGATACTGCTGTGATTTCCAGCTAGGGGTTGGAAGCCACTGTAGGGCTAAAAGGAAGGTGAGATGGGGGTGAGAAGCACTTCCAGGCCCTAGACTGCCTGATGCTGTGGTGGGGGCAAGGACCATGCCACCCAACACCCTGTAGGGGCCAGACACAACAGGGTTGCCTCCACAGTGTGAGCCCTAGCCTTAATCCAAGGCTCTCAGTCTGTTTCAGACGTCCACATTGTGTCTGGGACTCCCCAGATATTGTGGCCTTGCATGCTGTTGGCCACTCGTCCCTCTGCCTGAAGAGGCAAGAAAGCCTGGTACACGGAGAACATGGATTCTCCAGGGAGACCTCCCTCAACTACTGGCTCTGCAGCTTATAGTGAAAGTGAAACTTGCCGAACCTCAGTTTTCTCATCTGCCAAAGAGACTGGTAACCCTTCCTTCATGGGTGTGTGTAGTGACAAAATGAGTTGGTGCATGTAAGTAAAGGATGTTTGTAGAAGTGACCCTGAAGCAATGTCAGCGAAGCTCATGGTCAATATTGTTGGTGATTGTTCATGGTTAATATTGTCATTACTTATTTGGAGGAAGGAGTGGCCCCTCTTCTCCAGGGTCTTTGCTGAGATCTAGGGGGTGGTCAGCAGGTAGGTAAATGGGGGAGGGGCGTGGAAGGGAGGGAGGCAGGAGCAATTCTGTGTTGTGACTGTTCATCTAAGGAGGAATACGTGGTGGCTGTAGGCAGAGCCTCCTGCCCCCACCCTCCTCTAGGATCCTTCCCTACACTTACCCCTGTCTGTGCACACACATAGAGATGCTTGAGCCCCATGAGCTAGCAGAGGCCTGGCCTATAGCCTGCAGCATTGCTGACCCTGGTGATATATGCATCTCCCTGTTGAGGGGAGACTTGGCAAGAGTTTGGTGACAAGGCTGAAGCTTCTGAGATCACAGGGCTTTGGGTGTGGCCCATGTAGCAGCCAGAGCTGTGGGGGACAGGTCCCAGGGAATTCCCAACATAGAGCTTGGGCTGGAGGGACAGTTGGGTCCACTGGCTGGCTTCTGAATGTAGAGATGTGGTGGACCACTGCGTGAGGGGTCAATGGCTGGAGGACAGTTGTCAAAGCCAGAGGAGGAGTAGAGGGAGGGGAAACACTGAGGCCCAGAAGACCTCCTCTGTGGGGGCAGGGGCAGTGGCGTTCTGGGGTACAGACTAGACTTTTCTAAAGAAGCATTTGGTACAGAAGGGAGAGACTCCCACATGTGGTCCAGAGGCATCTAGGCCTGAGCATGGGTATATATGTGCAACTGAAAACATATGGCTGTGTGTGTGCATCTGTTCATGGGCACTATGAATGTGTATGAGTCTGTGTGTATGAGCAGGTCACATGATGGTGTTCAAGTGTGTAGGTGTCTGAGTAGGATCATATTTGTACAAGGGAGTGGGTATGACTTTGCATATCTGTCTGGGTGAGCAAATGGGCATGTTTGATCCTAAGCCTGAGTGAGAGTGTTGTTTCTCTGAGCCAATAGGCCTGTTGAATGTCTGGCTGTGTTATATGTGTGTGGTATCCATTTGTCTTTGAATGTACATGTCTGATTGTATGTGTATGAATATGAGGGTTTCAGAATGCCTAGGTGTGCATATCCTATTAGGTGATTGCCTGGGTATATCTGATTGTGTATATTTGTGTGTACCCATGTGTGCATATGAGTATAGGTGCATCTAAATGGTGTATTTCTAAGTGAACGGGCTTGTGTGTGTGTCCATGCATGTATGGGAGGGTATGTGTGTGTGAACATGCTTCTGCATAGGTGTGCCTGTCATGTATATGTATGAGTAGGCCTGTGTGTGAATGTCTTTGTGGATTCTCCAACATTTTGAAGTATGTCTATGTCTGTGTGTACATGTTTGAAAACATATTGTCTGTAGACAGACCGTTGGGTCCACATCTGATTAGGGAAATGTTAGTGTAGATGGTCGCACTAGTATAAAAAGAACTAATTGTGTGGGAAGGGGAGAGTATGTGAATGCACATGTTTTGTGCATGAAAGTATATCTTGTGGGTTTGCCTGTGTGTGCACATTTGAATATATGGGTATGGCTGAGGGCTGTACACCTTTAAATATATGCACAAAAGGCTGTGTGCATAGGTAAATGGCTATATTCATGTATACATCTACTTGTGTTTGTGGGTACACTCTTATGTGCAAGTGCATTTCTGAGTGTGGTTTGCATGAGCAACTACTTCTCATAATTTTTGGATGCACATGTCTCATTATGTATTTTGTTTGAATTTCTGAGTGAGTTTGAATGTGTGAGTGTGGAAATGCCTGTGAGTGACTGAATGTATGTGTGTATGCTAGTATGTGTGAATATTAGCTGTGTGTGCACTTGAGTGAACATGTCTGTATATTTGCCTGTGTATTCACACACATCTAAGTGTATGTGTGTGTAAATATGCCCATGTGTGTGTCTGTCAGAATGTACAGGTGTCCAAACTGTACCAGTTTGTACAGTTCCAATTATTTGTATATGTGTATTTGTGTATACCATTGTTTGTTTTGGAGTGTATGTTGTAGAACAGTATAAGTGAGTATATATACACACCCCTCTTGACCTGTAAGTGCATTTGAGTGTGTGTGTGTGTGTGTGTGTGTGAGGATGTCTTTGCATGAGTGTGTCTGTGTACTCAATTCTTCTTGTGCAGGTGTACAAATTTGTGAGAATATGTGACTATTCTTCCACATGTGCATGAATCTTCTTTTGTTTCCATGGTTTCTCATATGGTTGTATGAACATATCTCAACATACATACATGGTGTGCGTAATTGTGAGTGAGCATGTTTTGTAAGTAATTTGTGTCTTCATGTCTGATTTCATGCATGGAGGAATGATGTACAAGCCTAAGTTCATGTGAATATGCTTATAGGTGTACATGCCCAGTTGTGTGTATGTCTGTGTGTGTTAGGATGCCATGTATGAGTACACCATCTAAATTATAAGCATGTGCACATCTGGGTGTTTGTGTGTGTGAGTACACTTTGTGTGCATATGTATAAATATGCTTATGTGGTATTGTCTGGGACTATACATGTATATATTTGGGAACTCACTTCTCTGTGTCATGTTTGGTCATTTTCTTACTGGGTGTGATACAGAGTCTGCCTGTCTATGGACATATGCGTAAATTTGCCTGTGTATACACTTGTGTTTGTGACTGAATGTATGCCCTTCATGGGCATTATGTCATGTGAATATATGCTATGCCTATATGTCTGTGTTTGAGGATAAATGGATGTGCATATGCAGTACCAAGTGCAGTATGAATGTTCACTGTCATGGGAGTACCTATGTGTGGGGATGAGGGTAGGTATTTGTGCATGTGCATGTCTCAGGCAAAGAGATTTGGCCTTGGGCTTGTGCAGATAGATCTGATCATTGAAGGGGAAGATAAGGGAGGATACTTGTGAGTCTGCATTATGCTCTGTGTACCCCGGCATGTATTTATGTGCATGTCTGAGGGTCAGTGGTACCCTGCTAGATCATGTCTGGCTTTAATTGTGTAGAAATCCTAGAGAACAGAAGCCATAACACTTCAGCAATCCATAACCACCTTCTGGGGTTTCTCAGGCTTGACCATATGCTGGGCTCTTGTATGGGTCTCAGGATAATTCCTGTCATCTTCACACTCAGGAAGTGAAACCAATAATGACTGATGTCCTACGAGGGAATGGGGCCTGTGGCCCCTTTAGAAAAGGATTTCTTGAAACACAAAGACCTCTTTTCCCATCCTTCCTGCCACCACCAAAGGCACAGAACAAAATGGCATTGTGTGGTATCAAAGGTTGGCAAATGGTTTTTACACACAGCACCCAAATTGTGCTATCCAGGCAGAATTCTAGATCTAAATGTGTATGTATAAGTGAAAAGGGAAGGTACATTCAGGTAGAGTAGGATGTGTGTGGAAGAGGTTCTATATTTGATGAGAGAGAGAGAGAAGGATCTAGTTTGTGTGTATGTAAGAGAGACCCTGGGTGTTTCTGGATAGGGTTTGTATGTGAGACATTTGGGTGTATTTGAGAGTGATGAGTGTGGATGTGGGTGTATGTGAATGATGCATTTGTGAGGCACTATGAGACCATTGGCCTATTGGGTGGAGGATGATATGAGTGACACTCTGGGTGTAGCTATGTGGGAAGATATGTGAGAATGTATATATTTTAGGGATATGTGGGTATGAGTGTATCTGGGTGGTGCGAGAGAGAGTGAGGGGCTATCTAGATGTATGTTTTACATTGTGGACCTATCTATGTTATGTGTATAAGAGTGAGTTTGAGTGTTTCTGAGTAGAGTAAGTGTATGAGGGAGTATGGGTGCATTGGACTGGGGCATTCAAGTGTGGGTAAATTTGGATGGTGTGTAGGTGGGTGAGAGCGCAAGTGTATCTAGGCACTGGAAGTGTGTATGGAGTATATCAATATGGTGTGTGTGTGAGAGAGAACTTGGGCACATCTGAGTGAGGGTGAAGTGTGAGTGTGTATATAATTGGGAGTATCTATGGATGCTGTGAGGGGTATATGTGAGTGAGGTGTGCGTGGTGTATGTGAGAGAGCATGGCTTTATTCTCATGATGTGTGTGGCGGGTGGGTATTCTGAATGATGGTGATTAAGAGAGGGGGAGCTAGATTATGTGTGTGTGTGTGTGTGTGTGTGTGTGTAAGAGAGTGTGTAGGTGTTTCTGAGTGTGATGGGAGTGTGAGCATGAATGCATCCAGTAGGAGGAGTGGGTAGGTGTATTTGGATGGGGTAGAAGTGTTTGGGTTTGATTGGGTCAGGGAGTGAATGTGAGTGTGTTAGGGAGTGAATGTGTGTTGGGGTGTCAGTGGGTATATCTGGATGATGTGTGAGAGAGTGTGGTACATATAGGCTGTTTGTGAAACTGTGTGGATGGAGTGTGTTTGAATGTGAATGTATCTCAATGGTGGGTGGGTGAGAGCACAGGTGTATTTGGGTGGTGTATTAAGGTATATCTGGATGGTGTATTGTTAAAGCTTTGATTGTGTATCTGGGTGTATATATACTTGAGTATGTATGTTAGTATGTATATAATCGGATGAGGTGTGTGGAAGAGAGTGGGGGACATTGCTGGGTAGGAAGTATGAGTTTGGAATGTGGGTGCATCTGGGTGGTGTGGAGAGGATAAGAACATTGGGTGTATCTGGTCAGTGGAGTGTGTGGGGAAATGCACCTGGACAGTATGTGTGAAAGTTGAATATGTTTGGGTGGATGTGTATGTGTGAATTTGCAGACGTTTCTAGATGGTAGTGGAGCATATCTAGATGATGCATGTGGGTGTGAATGTGTCTTAGTGGTCCACAGGGGATGAATCTGGATATTGCGTATATGTATGAGAGGATGTATCTGGCTGGGGCTGTGTGAGTGGGGTTCTGTGTGTTTATGTGAGAGAGATAGAGAGACAGAGAAGTGTGGGTGCATATGGATAGGATTTGTGTGTGAGTGGGTATCTCTGGATTATGTGTAGGTGTCTGTGGATCATGTGTAGGGTATCTCTGGATTATGTGCATTTGGATCTATTTGAGTTAGGTGAGTGTATCTGGGTAAGGTGTTTGTAAGTATAGTATTTTTGAATGGTGTGTGTATCATTGTGGGTGTGTCTTAATACCACATGTGAAAGAGACTGTAGGTGTGCCTGGGTTGGGTATGAGGGCTCTAGATTGGGAATGTGAGTTTAGGTGTATCTGAATGTGGTATGTGAGAGTGTGGGTATACTGAGTTGGGAATTTGCGTAAGTGTGGCTGTATCTGGGTGGAGTGCCTCTGAATGTAGGTGTATTTGAGGTATATATGTATGAGGTATATATATGTATGAGGTGTATCTAGATGGTGTGTGTGTGAGAGAGTGTGTTAGTATTGTGTGTGTGTGAGAGTGGGTGCATCTAAATAGTGTGTGAGAAAAAGAATAGTGTACCCACTTAAGGTGGGGCATGTGGGAGTGGGTATATCTAAGTAGGATGTATGAGGTTTTCTCTGGATGGTGTGTGGGAGAGAGATAAAGTATATCTGAGTGATGTGTGTGCATGTGAATATATGTGGATAGTGTGTGAGAGTGTTTTGGGTATATCTGTGTTTAGTTCAGTTCAGTCGCTCAGTTGTGTCCGATTCTTTGCGACCCCATGGACTGCAGCACGCCAGCCCTCCCTGTCCATCACCAACTCCCAGAGTTTACTCAAACTCATGCCCATTGAGTTGGTGATGCCATCCAACCATCTCATCCTCTGTCGTCCCCTTTTCCTCCCACCTTCAATCTTTCCCAGCATCAGGGTCTTTTCAAATGAGTCAGCTCTTCGCATCAGGTGGCCAAAGTATTGGAGTTTCAGCTTCAACATCAGTCCTTCCAATGAATATTCAGGACTGATTTCCTTTAGGATATGGACTGGTTGGATCTCCTTGCAGTCCAAGGGACTCTCAAGAGTCTTCTCCAACACCACAGTTTGAAAGCATCAATTCTTCAGCACTCAGCTTTCTTTATAGTCCAACTCTCACATCCATACATGACTACTGGAAAAACCATAGCCTTGACTAGACGGACCTTTGTTGGCAAAGTAATGTCTTCTCTCTGCTTTTTAATATGCTGTCTAGGTTGGTCATAACTTTTCTTCCAAGGAGCAAGCGTCTTTTAATTTCATGGCTGCAGTCACCATCTGCAGTGATTTTGGAGCCCCCAAAAATAAAGTCTGCCACTGTTTCCACTGTTTCTCCATCTATTTGCCATGAAGTGATGGGACTGGATGCCATGATCTTAGTTTTCTGAATGTTGAGTTTTAAGCCAACTTTTTCACTCTCTTCTTTCACTTTCATCAAGAGGTTCTTTAGTTCTTCTTCACTTTCTGCCATAAGGGTGGTGTCATCTGCATATCTGAGGTTATTGATATATTTCTCCCTGAAATCTTGATTCCAGCTTGTGTTTCATCCAACCCAGCATTTCTCATGATATACTCTGCATATAAGTTAAATAAGCAGGGTGACAATATACAGCCTTGACATACTCCTTTCCCTATTTGGAACCAGTCTGTTGTTCCATGTCCAGTTCTAACTGTTGCTTCCTGACCTGCATACAGATTTCTCAGGAGGCAGGTCAGGTGGTCTGTATTCCCATCTCTTTCAGAATTTTCCACAGTTTATTATATCTAGGTAGGGAGTATATCTATGGATATGGGTACATCTATATGTGATGTGGATTTATCTAGATGGTGTGTTGGTGGCATATGTGTGTGTTTGATAGTGTGGGTGTGTCTTGGTGGGGTGCATGATTTGGGGAATGTGTATGAATGTGTATATCTTTCCTGGGGCAAAATACACCTCTGCTGGGTTGTCTATGTATGTGTATACAGACATATATATGTATGTGTATATGTATGGAGTGTTTATGTATGTTTATGTATGTGACTGTTCCTGAGCCTGAGTACATGGCTTGTGTGTACATGTGCTTGTGATAAAGTAGTGTGTATCTGTATATGTGTATGAGGTGAGTGTGTTTCTACATGTGAGTAAGTTGAATCTGTAAGGTTTCAAGCCAGGATCTGAGTTTGCATCCTAGTTCTGCCTTTATTAGCTATGTGGCTTTGGGAAAGTCACCTAACCTCAAGTATGCCCTAATTTCTTTTTTTTTTCATTTATTTATATTAGTTGGAGGCTAATTACTTTACAATATTATAGTGGTTTTTGCCATACATTGATATGAATCAGCCATGGATTTACATGTGTTCCCCATCCTGAACCCCGCTCCCACCTCCCTCCCCATCCCATCCCTCTGGGTCATCCTAGTGCACCAGCCCTGAGCACTTGTCTCATGCATCAAACCTGGACTGGTGATCTGTTCACAATTGATAATATACATATTTCAATGCTATTCTCTCAGGTCATCCCGTCCTCGCCTTCTCCCACAGAGTCCAAAAGTCTGTTCTATACTCTAATTTCTTATCTGTAAAGTAGGGTAATAATACTGCCTATTTCATAGGATGAAAATGGGATGAGTTAATATTCAAAAAGTGCTTTGGACTGTGTTTGGCACCTTGTATGGTGTTACCCAGTACTATAATTGTCACATGTGCCTATTTGCAAGTGTGAATGGGGTAGTTTCTATATGCATATTTGCCACATTATCAGTATCCACATGTATTTGCTCATCCTGGCTGTATGTGAGAGTGTGTTTGTACATAAAAGTGGCTTTGTACTTATATGTGTCCCAGTATGTGTGTAAAACCATGGGTATATGAGAATGGAAGCATGGTTCTGGGAGGTTGATGGAGGGGGTTTGGCCCTGTGTGTATGTTTCCCAGCATACACACATCTGAGTGTATGAGTGCATATACCTGTATCTGTGGCAGTACACAGTGTGTTTTTAACTATAAATGGGTTTTTAAATAGTCAGAGTGTAAATGTATGCATGTTGTGAGTGTCTGTAAATGTAAGAAGGTTGGTATTCAGGTTTATATGTGATGATGTGGGTTGATGTGGATGTGTGAAGAGGATTTATGCCTTATGGTCATGTACTAAGATATGTGTTCTGTGTCATGTGAATGTATGTGTAGGTGTGAATCAGTGTGTCTGTTTATGTTTATAAGCAGCAGTGGCTATGTGTATGTGTATACATGAGTCTGCATTGCTCCACATGCCTACCTGCTTCTGTGTACGTAGCAGTGAGCCTGAGCCATGTGTCTGTATGTGTGAGCAAGTCTGTACTGTGTATATATGTATGTGTGCCAGGGTAGGATTTATATAAGATAGTAGGTTTAAATCTCTTAGTGTCAGAGCCTGGGGTGGGGAAGGGCTTAGATCTGTAGGATGTGAGCAGGACGTACCCTGTGTCTGAATGTCAGATCTTACATCCGTGCATGTATGACTGTGTCTGAAAGCCTATAAGTCCATACGATTTGGTCTGTAGGTGTGTGTGTCTGCACGTGCCCATGTGAATGGCAAATGTATCAGTGCCTAGGGCTGTATTTCTATAGAAGGGTGGTTATATGTGTGTTATATAAATCTTTGCATGATTTGCTGGTAGGTGGACACCTACACACATGCCTAACTCTTTCTGTGTAGGAAAGGAGGTATGTGTGTGAGCATCCAATTGCACTTATCAGATGCAGTAAGTCTGGATGTGAGAGAATATTTGAATCTCCATGTACACCTTTGCTTGTGTGCTGTGTATCTGTTTGCCTCTGCAAGTGTCTATGCAATATGACTAGCTGTGAATGTGTCAAGCACACAGAGAAGGTGAAATATTTGTATGGTACACCATAGTAAACTTTAAGAGGATTTCGGGGTACTGGGGTTTGGGGAAAAGAAATTCCTTACATTTTCTTTATGTTATAAAAATTGTGATAAGGAAATAAAAATGCCAAGTTTTAGAAGTTATTTAGTGTTGGATTTGTATGCAATTTTTAAAAGTTATTTATTTATTCATTTTTGGCTGCACTGGGTCTTTGTTGCTGTGCGTGGGCTTTCTCTAGTTGCATCAAGCGGAGCTACTCTTCATTGTGATGCATGGGTTTCTCATTTCGGTGTCTTCTCTTGTTGTGGAGCGCAGGCTCTAGGGCATGTGGGCTTCAGTTGTTGTGGAGCATGGGCTCAGTAGTTTTGGCACACAGGCTTAGTTGCCCCATGGCACATGGAATCTTCCCAGACAAGTGATCAAACCCGTGTCCTCTGAATTGGCAGTCAGATTCTCAACCACTATACTTCCGAGAAGTCCCTGTATGCAACTTTTCAGTGAAATCTTTTCCAATTTTTTTCATGGCACACTTGAGCTCACTTCTGTAAACATAACTTTTTAATTCACTCATGCAAATCTGTAGTGGTCAACATTCATGACCACTTCTGCATCTTCAGTCATGACTGTCTTGATTTATTTTATGGTCATTTTCATCATGATTTGGTAAATCACTTAGTGCTGAGCATAGATAATTTATATAATTATTGTACTTCTTGGTAAAAACCCAAACAAAACAAATAAAGCAACTAACCATTGGTACTTTTGACATGGATATAAATATCCATTGTGGCCTGCCTCTTCTTGATGTCAAAAGGTAAGACCCATTCCATGGAGGTTGTTTAGGCACAGTTTGCCCTCATGCCCTCGTAATTAGCTTGAATGTATGAAATGTAGCAGCATAGTTCAGAAAACTCACTTAAAAGCATGAGTTTTGGGGTCATCGGGTATCATTTTGGTTTCTCTGAAGCATCAGGCAGTTTCTTATGTTGAATATGGCTGGTGCTTTCACACCTTACCAACCTTTCTTAAGAAATGGAACAACTGCTTGAGCACACTTCCCTTTTTCACCTCCCTTTTATAACTCATTCATTCTTGCCATGGCCAGGCAGAGACCCAGGTTTTATGTTGGGAATAGCTACCTAACCTCTTCTGTCTCTTAGTAATCACTGTCAAGAGGAAACTATTTGCATAAGTAAGTGGTAGCAAATAGAGGGTATTTTTTAATTGATTAAAACTTTTCTCATCAATAATCAATAATTCTTAGCCTTTGAATTTTGTGCTTCAAAGGTGAGCTCCTTCTTGAAATCTAACCCCTCTTTCTTTTCTTTCAATCAAATGTGATGTTGAAATTTCTTGTAACAAATGGTCATGAATTTTGAATCCAACAGAAAATTTTCATTTTGAGTATTTAAAAATAATGAAGTTTTCCCTTAAGTAGACTTTGTTCTATTCATAATAAGTCTTCTTTAGTATTACCTTATAACGGTAACTAAGCATCATCCAAGGAACCATACTTCACTTGACTTCTTCCAAGGTGATGTTTGGCTTCAAATCCATAAACCTTGTCAGTATACTTTCATGTATCTTTGAGTGTCGAAAATTTTTGATGTATTTTATTCACGTGCTCAAAGAGCCATGTGTTGAAACCAGTAAGCATCCAATCTGCAAAGGGAGAATCATTCACAAAGGAATGCTGAAATTTTTCTTTTAGCTCATAACTCCTTTATAATATCCTACATACTTAGGTTTAAAACAATAGAGAAAGGTATACTGATTCCAGTGCTTCAGAGAAAGCTGATAAGTGGGTGGGTAATGCCTTGGATCTAATTAAATTCACCTGGCATCATTTACAGTAGCAGTTAGACCTTTGGGCAAACTTTTATAGGTTAAGGCTCCTCCATGGATGACTCTCAGCATTTTCAGAACAAATTCCAACTGTAAACTTTCTGCCATCACCACAGCAGCATCAGTCCACAGACTTGTGCAGAGTTTCCACAATATTTCAAAATATTTGTCTATCACTTTGAGTACTTCAACCTTAGTTTTTTTGGTGCTTCTGGCATTTCTCTTAAGGCTTTCTGACCAGTACTATAAACCAATCACAGTTAATCAACATCCTGAGATATATCAATATAAAATGAAAACTTCTTTGATTCAGTGATCTTCTGGGTTAGTGTTATCTTGATATCCCTTGACCTGTCATCAGTGTGTCTCCTAACGGAAATCATTGAAAGTGTCCCCTTTTTTATTTGGTCTCAAATGTGTGGACAATTTCGCAGCAGACTGCTAACATAAAAGATTCTACTGGGCAGGCATCTTAGCTTTACTGGTTAATTGCATAACCTTGTTACTAGCTGGTTGAGCTCCACCTAAGAATGTTCTAACTCATCTCAAAAAAGAGCCCAGTTTCTTAATTTGCTCTTCTAGATGCTTCAAAAGGTCCATATCTTTCTTTGTGCAGTAGATTGTTTTGTGGTCTGTTGACCAACATAGCCTACTGGGAAAGTTTCTTTTGATAACTTTTCCGTGCAGATTGGATGTTTAGGCTGAGGATAAGAGGGCTAATTGGCAGCTGAACTCAAGTCTGAGACAATCCTCATTAAATTGTTTTAATTAGGAATATCCTGGATTATTTTGTAGGGGAGACTACTGCATTTGTCTTATGAGTCTCCTGATTTTCCAGCTTTGATCAAAAAGTCCAATTTGATGAGGAAAGAAATATCTTAAAAATTAAATCTACTTGAATATGAACCATTGAAGGGGTCAGCAGACCTTTGTGACTTCTGAAAATTGATTTTTTTCCCCAAAATCAAGTTCTAGGTCTTCTATATTTTTAAGCAGCACTCAGAAAGGCTTAGAGTTCTCTTTAATGAATCAATTCAACTGTAGTCAGGCTGCACTTGTTTATTGACAGATTTTTTACATAATAAAAGATAAAAATTTGGAGAAGGAAATGGCAACTCACTCCAGTATTCTTGCCTGGAAAAGTCCATGGACAGAGGAGCCTGGCGGGCTGCAGTCCATGGGGTTACATGACTGAGCATGTGTGCACGAGGGTGGAGGGAGATGGGTTGGTAGCAATAAAGTGGTAGAACTAAAAAAAAAGATAAAAATTAATTGTGAAATCAATTATGAAATCCTGCCAAGAATCAGATTTGCCAAATTTTAAATATTAAAAGCCAGTAGCAAATAAATCAATAAATAAGCAAAAAAATAATAAAAATGTTCTAATATTTTTTAAACAGTTCTTATCTTTTAGAAATAATTACTGAAATTCTTATGGATGAAATGGCATAATATACAAGCTTCAGAATACTCTGAAAGTGGGAGAACTGGGTGAGATTATAGGTGAAACAAGACCCTATGAGTTGACTGTTGGTGAAGCTGGGCAGTGGGTGCACAGAGGTTCATTACAGGATTCTTTTACATTTCTGTTTGAAATGTTCGAGAAGAAAACATTTTTTAAAAAATAAAGAAGCAATAATCAAGGAAATTAACAAAATAGGTGTATTCTCTTTAGGACACCTAATACTATATAGGGCTTCCCAAAAGAAGCAATAATCAAGGAAATTAACAAAATAGGTATATTCTCTTTAGGAACACCTAATACTACATAGGGCTTCCCAGGTGGCACAGGGGTAAAGAATCCACCTGCCAATGCAGGAGACGCAAGAGATGCAGGTTCAATCCCTGGGTCAGGAAGATCCCCTGGAAAAGGAAATGGCAACCCACTCCAGCATTCTGGCCTGGAAAATCACATGGACAGAGGAGCCTGGCTACAGTCCATGGGGTTGCAAAGAGTCAGACACAATTGAGCAACTGAGCACATGATGCTATATGATAGTAATAACAGCTACAATCATATAGCCCTTCTTTTTTTGTAGAAAAAAAAATTGCCCCCAAATAAAAATGAGATGAAATTAAAAGAAAAGCAAACATTGTACATGTATGGGCAAAAGCAAAAAGCCTCACTGATTATGAACAAAAAGTGGCAATCAAAGTAATAATCCAACTCTCTGGGATGTTCCTACAGGAAGCAGTCCAGACATTTACAACCTTTCTTCTCACGTGGTCCCCTTGAGCCCCATCTTGCTCCAGCCCGGGGCAGCTCTGCTAATGTTTCCACCTGTATGTTCCAGAGTTGGCTGCTCTGTGCACTTGCACAGGTTTGTCTCTTGATATATACCTGTTGCAGGATGTATATGTCAAGTAAGTATATCTGGGTTGTGAGCAAGATGGTGTGTGTATAGACATCTGTGTGTGAGAGTGTATCTGTATATACTATATCTGGCTTCTCTGTGTTTGCTTGTGCTTGCATTTTGCTAAGGTGTGTGTGTGTGTGTGTGTGTGTGTGTGTGTGTGTGTGTTCATTGGAGCTGGTCTACTTCTCTGCATAATGTACATGAATGGGCAACTGTGTGTATCTGTGCTAGGGTATACACATCTGTGTTGGTGAGTGTAACTAATCTGTGTGAGACATCTTGGATCAGTTGGTCTCTGTGTGTTAGAGTATGTACATGTGTGTATATGTGAGTAGTTTTTAACTAGTCTGTTTCTTCTGTTGGTATCCAAGTGGCAGTCTGTATACACATACATATGTGTGTTTGTGTGTGTATATATGTGTGTGTCAGGGTTCAAGTGCATGTGAGCATCCCGGTGTATGTAACTGAGTGTTAACATGTGTAACCATGATTGTATATGTGATAATATAGATATGCCACTGTTTTCATACCTGTGTTGCAAGAGTTTGAATACATGAGAGGATTTGAATAATCAGGTACACTGGGACAAAGGGTATATATGAGCCTGAGTGTGAGTGACAATGAGTAGGTTTACGTGTGTGTATCTCTCAGGATTTAAGAATTTGTATGTGTGTTAGGGGAGTTGTAATTAATGGGTTTGTGGGCCACTGCACATGTATGTGTATGTGCGTGTGTGTCTGGGTGTGTCTGTGCGTATGATCAATTCTTAGCCCTCCCTTATACAACACCCTCTTTTATGTAACACATTTTGTAACACCCCTTTACCATCTGGACATTAAGTTCTTAGATAATATAACCTCTCTGCATAAATAATTTCAAAAGAAGACATATAGTATTTTATACCATATCCACATTGTATTAACTCTAATATAAATAAATAAGAAATAAAAGTGATTTATAAGAAAATAATTTGTATTTCAATACAGAAATGCTTGAACATGACACTCCCTAAGAGATTCAGTGAATTAAAGACTTGTAACATAACAGGTAAACATGGATTTAGAGAAGGGGAAAAATCAGAAGCTGCCCTTTGTACAAAGTGCAGGAAAATGACAGGCAAAGGTCTAGGAATGAGAGTTTCCGAAATAGTGAACTACTCAAAGAAAGTACTCCACAAAACAAAGCATAGTCTCTAGACTTAACATGACAGCCACATTCCTGGATAATTCAGGATATATTTAATCAAAGAAACAACTGTGTTTATCAGTGAAATAGAGTCTAGGTTCAGTTCATGCCAAGTCCAAAATTCTATGGGATATGAGACATATGTTGATTGTGTGGAATTGCCCTACAGGTCTCCAGACAGCCGACATCCTCACGGACTCCAAAAATGTTATAGGGACACACCCAGCGCTGTGGAAACCAAAAAATGCGCCTATAAATTTCCAAAATTTCCCCTAGGGGGCAGTAATACCCTTATTGAGAACAAAGCGCCAGTGTTTAAGCAGGGGTACACTGTGCCGTGTGAATGAGGCAGCATACACAATATACGGTGTGTGTGTGTGTGTGTGTGTGTATGTGTGTGTGTATGCACACCTCGCATGCACACCAGTGCCCCTATATGTGAGCTGGTTGCTGTCCGTTGGTCTCTATAGAAGTAGCCTATGTGATTCTGAGTGTGTGTGTTGGTGTCTGTGTATCTCTGTCTAAGGGCATCTGGGCACAAGCAGGTGTGTACACGTTACGCATATGGACATGCATCCTTAGTCTCGGATGGTCCCAGGCTGTGGCTGCCCATCCATGCTCAGACCCTCTCCTCATTTTTTATATTATCACCCCAGCTTTCCAGGCAACACCAGGGTTTTGTTTGTTTGCTGGTATTGTTTTATGTTTTTTTGTTTTGTTTATTCTGTTTTAGTGTTTGTTTTTGTTTTCGCTGAGACTCTGAGCTACACATTATCCACTTTCTTGGTCTTAGTTTGTCTCTCTGTGTCTCCCTCTCTCTGCATCCACCTTTATTTCTGCCTCTCTCTATCTCCATCACCTCTCTATATCTGTCTGTCACTCCCCAACCCTGTCTCTTTATTTCTCTACATCTTTCTCCCTTTCCTGGCATTATCCCTGTCCTTCTATCTCTTTGTCTCTGTCTCCCTCCCTCCTTCCCTCTCTCTCTCTGTCTCTATTTTTTCTCTCTGTCTCTCTCTCTCCCACTCGCATCTATTTTCCCCTTTCTGTCTCTATATTCCTCCCTTGCTGGTCTCTTGCACTGTCTCTGTTTCTCTGTGTCTGTCTGTCTGTCTTTTTTTGGCTTCCTTTCTTCTTCCTCTTTCTGTCTCCTCTTCTCTATGTAAACCTCTTTCCTTTCTCTGTTTATTTCTCCCACCCCTCCCCACCATGTTCCTATGTCTCCATCTTTCTGTTTCTGCTCCTCTCTCTTTCTCTGTCACTTGTGTGTCTGACTCTGTCTTACATTCAATTTCTGTCTCTATCACTTCCCCCTGCCACTCCTCAAGGCTCAGGAGTGTGTGTGTGTATGTGTGTGTGCATATTTACACACACCCAGCTATCAGCTAGTCCACAGATCTGTGGGAGCTGTGAGGCCTTGAGGGGCTGAAGGGGCCCACCAGCTCCACTTATCTCAAGCCCCTGCCCTAGCACCTTCTCTTGGTCCACTGACACTGGCTCTGAGACTTTGGGGGTACCATGAGAAAAGTTTGGCCCCAGGTGGCTGTGGCAGGCTCAGTTGGATTGAACTGAGAAACAGTGCAGAGGGGAGCCATTTTCCAGGGAGGGAGGGGGAAGAAAGACATCCACTCAAGCCCCACATCTTCCAGCCTCAATCCCATCCCAGCCCCAGCAGGAGCTCTGAGCTTCTCTGGCTTCTGCTTTACTGCCTCTCCTGGGAAACCTGCCCTGCTATCCTATCACACCCTATATCCCCCACCCAGCCCTCATACACTAGGAGCTCTCCTACTTACCCCCAAGCTTTCCTGTGCCCTCCCATTCACACACTGCCCAGACTGCTTTCTCAGCAAATATTACTTGGATGCCTCCCGGTGGCCCTCCCTGAGCCACTAGCCCCCTAGTCCCTCAACCAATTGATTTGACAGCTTTTGACTGAGAGCCTACGGTGGGCTCTGCACTGCTCTTCTAGAGTGTGTGAGTCGATAATCCCTACCCTCATGGAGCTTTCCTTCTAATAGGGAGGGGCAAGCAATAAATCAAAATTTAAAAGTGAATATTTTATACTAACCATAAATGAAGTATAATCTTTAAAACTGTGAATCACTATCTATAACTTATATAATACTTACATCAACTATATGACAATATAAATAAATAAATTAAAACAACTATTAAAAAAGGTAAATTATGTAGTGCATCAGAAGAGAGAAATTCCAGGAAGAGAAATAAAGCAGGGCAGGGGGACACAGGGGTGCTGTTTTCTCACCCAGATTACTACAGGAGCCTCCTAAGTAGTATCCCTACTTCTACCTTCGCCTCACATGATCTATGCTCCTCACAACAGCAAGCAGGATCCCATTCAATCCTGAGTCATATCACATCTTATCTCTGCAAAACTCTCCCATGGCGCCCATCTCACTCAGAGTAAAAGTCAAGAGTCCTCAATGTGACCTATGTGATCTGGCCTCACCACCTTGCTGAGCTCTCCTCCTACCACTTTCCCCCTGCTCATTCCCTCCCACCTACCTCCTTACTCTTCCTCAAATGTACCACGTGCAGTCTCACCTCAGAACCTTTGTTCTGGCAATTCCCCCTGCTTAGACTTCTCTTCTCCCAGATATCCACATGGCTCGCTCACCTCCTTCATATTTTTGCTCAGATGTCACTTCTTCCATGAAGCTTCCCCTGTCCACCTCATTTAAAACTGTACTTCCAAAAATAAATAAAACTGAACTTCCTCCACCCCTGGCACTTCCTATCCCCCTTCCCTCCTTAAATTTAGGAACTTATCATCATCTGGCCTACTATATTTCACCTATGTATCTTCTTTATTATCTAGAATGTCAACTTCACAAGAGCAGAGACCTTTGTCTGTTTATTTCACATCTGTGTCACCAGTGCCTGGCACACAGTAGATGCTCAATAAATAGTTTTTCAAGAAATGAGTACATACAAGCATACCTATATCTTTATGTTCACACATACTTTCCACTTCATTTAAAGTAAAAACCCAAGTCTTTGTCATGGCCCACAGCCCTGCACAATCTGGCCCCAGACCCCTCTGTGAATTAACTTTCCACTGTCTCTCTTGCCTGCCCTGTTCCAACCACACTGATCTTCCTACTGTTCATGAGTGTGCTAAACACATTCTTCATTATGAATAAAGAAACCTATTTAATGAGTAGCTACTAGTGTTAACCAAAAAGAAAAAAATAAAACCACTGTGAAATAGAATAAAAGCTAATGAGGTACATTACATATAGGATCTGTACTGTTTTGTGAAACTTTGGGTTCAGCTCTATGTGCACATGTGTGTATGTGTATCAGGTTGTGATATAAGATGTATTTCTTATTATGGGTGGCAGTTTTAAAAGTTTGAAGAACACAACCTTTGGGCTTTACAAAGGGAGAGAAGAGCTGCACCCACATCCCCATCCCACAGACCCACCAATGGAGGAAAGAGGTAACTGAGGACATCCAGAGAGATGAAGCACCCCCCACTCAGCAAGGAGGGAGGAGGAGCAGCGTGGGCCAGGGGCAGGGCCTGACACCAGCTGGGAGTAAGAGGGGAGGCCGCGTAGACACACTAACACTGCCCTTTCTCTTTCTTCCTCACCTTTCCTTTCCATCTGTTTCTCACTGTTTCTTTTTCTTGTGTTTCTCTCTCTCCCTCCCTACTCTCTCCTTTCCCCCTCTTCTTGTCTCTCTGGCTCTGTTCTGTCTCCCTATCTTTTCTAACTCTTTCTCATCCCCTCCATTTCTGTCTCAATTTGTGTCCATTTTCTCTTTGTTCTGTCCTTTCTCACTCTCTTGTGTGTTTTCACGCTCTCTCCTGCCCTCATACCTCTGTCTATCTGTGTCTGTGTCTCCCCCATTATCCTCATTTGCAGGTGCAGCCCAGCAGAACAACTGATGGAGTCCCCTGGGGCCCACCGAGTACTGGACTGGCTGACCCCATAGGGTTGGGAGCAGCCCCTGCCCCTCAGTATGGCCAACACCACTGGAGAGCCCGAGGAGGTGAGCGGTGCACTGTCTCCACCATCAGCAGCGGCTTACGTGAAGCTGGTGCTGCTGGGACTGATCATGTGCGTGAGCCTGGCGGGCAACGCCATCTTGTCCCTGCTGGTGCTCAAGGACCGTGCCCTGCACAAGGCTCCTTACTACTTTCTGCTGGACCTGTGCCTGGCTGACGGCATACGCTCTGCCGTCTGCTTCCCCTTTGTGCTGGCTTCTGTGCGCCACGGCTCCTCATGGACCTTCAGTGCGCTCAGCTGCAAGATTGTGGCCTTTATGGCTGTGCTCTTTTGCTTCCATGCGGCCTTCATGCTGTTCTGCATCAGCGTCACACGCTACATGGCCATCGCCCACCACCGCTTCTATGCCAAGCGCATGACACTCTGGACATGCGCAGCCATCATCTGCATGGCCTGGACCCTGTCTGTGGCCATGGCCTTCCCACCTGTCTTCGACGTGGGCACCTACAAGTTCATCCGTGAGGAGGACCAGTGTATCTTTGAGCATCGCTACTTCAAGGCCAATGACACGCTGGGCTTCATGCTTATGTTGGCTGTGCTTATGGCAGCCACACATGCTGTCTATGGCAAGCTGCTCCTCTTCGAGTATCGTCACCGCAAGATGAAGCCTGTGCAGATGGTGCCAGCCATCAGTCAGAACTGGACATTCCATGGCCCTGGGGCCACTGGCCAGGCTGCTGCCAATTGGATCGCTGGCTTTGGCCGAGGGCCCATGCCACCAACCCTACTGGGTATCCGGCAGAATGGGCATGCAGCCAGCCGGCGGCTGCTGGGCATGGACGAGGTCAAGGGTGAAAAGCAGCTGGGCCGTATGTTCTACGCGATCACACTGCTCTTCCTGCTCCTCTGGTCACCCTACATTGTGGCCTGCTACTGGCGAGTGTTTGTGAAAGCCTGCACCGTGCCCCACCGTTACCTGGCCACTGCTGTTTGGATGAGCTTCGCCCAGGCTGCCGTCAACCCAATCGTCTGCTTCCTGCTCAACAAGGACCTCAAGAAGTGCCTGAGGACTCACGCCCCCTGCTGGGGCACAGGAGGTGCCCCAGCTCCTAGAGAACCCTACTGTGTGATGTGAAGCAGGCTGGTAGGCAGACAGGCAGGGAGAAGGTCGTGGCCACCACGATGGAGCCAACAGAAGGGAAGAGGTAGGGCTCCACACAGGAGCCTTTCTTTCTGAGCTCCAGCCTCAGACCCTGGAACAACCTGGAATCTAGGCACCTTTGCCAACACCTCCCCAGGGCTGGGGACTGGGTGGGGACTGGGAAAGATGCATTTCTAGTCCTATGGGGCCTGTCTCCACCTCCTCCTTCTCCTCCACTTCTACAGTCTCTCTCCTCTCTCTCTCTCTCTCTCTCTCTCTCTCTCTCTCTCTCTCTCTCTCTCTCTCAGAAGTGACAATTCAGAAAAAAAAAAACTGAAAATGCAGGTTTTCCTACTCATAGCTGAGGAGACAGGCTTTCTTGCTTTAATGTCTCTCCTCTGATATTGTCCAGAAGGGGGAAATTTGTCCTGTAAAATAGACTTCTAGAGCTCTTATTGTCCCCTCTGCTCCCATGCACCCTCTCCTTCCAAGTCCTTTAGCAAGGCCTGAATGAAATTGATCTGCTGATGAGAGGGACCAAAGTGGGTGCTCGGTCCCCAGGGAGCAAGGTTTCATTGCTATGTTGTGTGCAATGTTGTTTTAGGCTAACCCTGGTCCCAAGGCCAATCTTTTATCCATCCCTACCATGTCCAGACCCCCCAAGTGTTTCTTGAGCATCTGTTTGAGAAACAAGGAGGGGAGGGAGAAAGGCCTCTGGGATGGGCCCAGGTTAGGTGAAGAGCAGGATGTGAGCAATATGCCTTGAGCTGAAGAGACCTCAGCTTGACTGCATTCTCTCAAGCTGCCTCCAGGATCCCCATCCTACAGCTCTTCTTCCTGAGGATGGAAATCCACTCCAACCCCACTGAAGTCGATGGGTGCCATACAGGCAGGAGCAGCACCCCTCCAGGGAGTGCTGTAGGGAAGCACTCCAGGGAAGTGTAGGGAGAAAGTCAAACTCCCCAGAATGGCTGAATCCCAAAGCCTGGGGTCAGAGCAGAGTTGAACCCCAGAATTGTTTCCTGAGTTCATGCTACTCTCCTGAAGATGAAAATTCTTTGAGGGCCTTGGTAAGTCATTGTGGTATAAGCTCCAAGGCACTGTGGACTTGAGTCCATTCCTCTCTGACCTCTTTTGTACCTTAAAGCCTCAGGGGCCTCAGGCCCCTCTGTGGTAACCCTTGGCCTTCTGGGCCCTTAGCCCCCACCTTCCTTGCTCTGAACAGCCCTTCCCCCTCTTCTTCCCTCCACCATCACTTCCACCCCAAGTGGAGCAGAATGCAGCCAGATTTCCCAGGTGGGAGCTCCAAAGCCTCCTTCCCAGGGCAGAGCCTACTCTGGGTTCACATCAAGTCTTATGGACTGGTGAGCCAAACTGGCATTCTTTGCCTGGTCTTTCCCAAGTTCTCTTTCCCCCTCTTATCTCCTGGGAGAGGGGGAGATCTGTATTTTTCCACCCCCTTTCTCTCCCCTATAGAAGCCCTTGTCCTACACTCCCTCCCTACCCTAAGACAGCTCCGGAACTGGGCAAGCCTCGACTTAAGCAAGAGGAATGGAGAAGGCACTCTAGGCAGGAGAGACATTAATGAGCCTGGTTATGGAGTGGCCCTGGAAAGGCAGGCCAGAGTGGCTGAGAGACTGGTATACAGGGGGGTACCTGTTCTCTTGGTGATAGTGATGGGGGTGCCTTTCCCAGGGAGTGGGGTGGGGGTAGATAGGGTACATTCAGGAGGATTTTCCTCTATTTCTTTTTTCTAACTGCCTGGATTCACCACTGGATTTTGTAAATGGAAAACTGAAATGAACAATGCTATATTGGATGTTTTCTCTTTCTGTCTGTCTGTGTGGGTGGGTGTGTGCCCTATCTGCTATGACCACATGTAGGGAGGTATGGTCAAGTGAGACAGTGTGTCTGTGTGACTTTGTTGGGGCACACTCTGGCCTGGGGCACATATGTGAGCAAATGCCTGTATGTGGAGACATATACAGTGCATGTGAGCACACACATGCACATATGCACCTAATTGAGAGAAGACAAAACAGTATGTGTCTGCAGCAGGAGGCAGAGTGGTCAGAGAGATGGAACTTGAAAATGATATGCATGGATGTAGCAAGAGGGTAGACTCCCATCTCAGAAGATCTTCCTCCCCTGGCCCAGGCTCTGAACATGGGGGACAGGATACTTGAGAATCCCATCTCTTCCAAAAGTCTGGAGCCCCCAGGTACCACTCCCAACTCCTGTATGAGTCTCCTCTCAAAAACCCAGATAAGGTGTTCCTGAAACTGGACCACCATGGAGAATGGGGACTGGTAATTGGGGATCAAACTTGGGGTAACTGTTGGGTTAGGTAATGCCCCCCACACACAAAGTAATGGCTTATGGAGGGACTGCTCGGTCTGGGATAGGATCCACTGTATACAGCTGGGATTTTGGTAAGTTTTGATTAAATTCAGAGGGATGGATGTCACAGGGGAAAAAAAAAAAAACAAGCCTGGGAGTCTCCCCAGTCTGCCTGTTCCCTGGGCGCTCAATTAGTTTACTCTGTGAGATGCACAGAATTGAGTTGACCATACTCCTCAGCTCTTGGCACACTGTATCATCACTGGTCCATATGAAGCCCTTATATTCTTTTTTGTTTTGTTTTGTCCACTTCATCACCCATCCCTAATCCCATCACCCCTCCCACATAGGCACCCCACTCCTGTGTATTTAACGTGTGTTTTTCCAATCCACCATTCATGTGTTTTATTTACATATACGTGTATATGTGGGAAATGTATGGTATTGTTATGTGTTTTAATTTACATAAACAGTATTGTACTATAAATCTTGTTCCGTTTCTTTCTTCACTCAACATTCTGTTTTTTGAGATATCCAGCCATGTTGCCGTGTTTACACCTAATTCATTCTAGTGGTCCATCTTATACATATATCACATTTTTCTTATTCATTCTCCTGGATGATGTGTCTGTAGGTGTCTCCAATTCTCTGCTACCACGACAAGACTGCAATGGGCAGTTTTCTAAATGTCTTTTTAGTGACACCTTATTAAGAGGAGAGGAAACAAGCTCAGAAAGAGGCAGTGATTTTGTCAGGTTTTAAAAGTGAGAAGCATACCTGTGGCATGAATCCCAGACGGAAGTCAGAACCCCACCACTGTGCCTCATGAGAGACCATCCATTTGCCCCCCCCCCCAAATCTAAAATACAATTAAAAGCAGCATACACTGAGGAAATTGACAGGAAAGGGTGGAAAGAAGTATGGAGTTGATGAAGAAATAGAAAATCCTAGAAAGATCTAGCAGATGAACTGAATCACAATAATTTTCATGACGCAGAGGAAGTTAAGTTTTTTGGTATGATTATTATTGCTAGAGCCATTTTGCAGAAATGGGAAACGCCACGTCAAAACCTGGCCCCAAACGAAAGACCTTCGATTTCTAAACCCCAGGCTCCTTCAGGGCCACCCGAGCCCAGAGTTCGCCGCCTCCGAGTTCGCCGCTGCAGGGGCGAAAGCAAGGCCGAGGGGAAGGGGCAGATTTAAGAAGTGCGTAGTTGCTGACGGGGAGGGGGGGGGGGAGGGAGAGAATGACGGCGAGGCTCTCGAGTCTATCTGAGCACATCCTGCTCACTGCTTGCGCTTGTTTTTCTGTTTAGCGTTTGGGTCTTCAGAACCACTGGTACTTTTCCCATTGGATAAAACGTCGGCGGGTGAGGGAGAAGGGCTTCATCCCCCTCAGATCTCTCCGTGGCCAATCGCCCTGCACAGTCTAGACGGTCGCTGAGAGAGTCAGCCGGGTGATTGGCGGGCCTGAGGGAAGCCAATGGGAAAGTGATGAGGTGCGGTGTTGGCAAGCAGATTGCGTGAGAGCAAGCGGGGAGCTAGGGGGCGCAAGGGCCGCCGCCACGGCTTGCAGCCAATGGCGATGCGGGACGGCCCCTGGCATCACACGGGGGCTGGGCCTGACTGTTGGCGCGGAGGGAGTACGGCAGGGGCTGTGGGCGGTAGCGCCACTGCGAGGCTGAGAGCGGAGCTGGTCGCGTGAGCGTCGGCAGCTTCGCTTCAGGTGTGACGAGCAGCGGCGGCCCGGCCGAGCGCGAAGAACCAAGCTGTGCGAACGCGGTCACCATGGACCGCCCAGATGAAGGGCCTCCGGCCAAGGCCCGCCGCCTTAGTGGCTCCGAGCCCCCTCTGAGCGAGCTGCCGCCGCCGCCGCCTCCTCCTCCTCCTCTCCTGCGCCTGCCCCTGCCTCCACCTCAGCAGCGCCCGAGGCTCCAGGAGGAAACCGAGGCGGCACAGGTGCTGGCTGACATGAGGGGGGTGGGACTGGGCCCCGCTCTGCCCCCGCCTCCGCCCTATGTCATCCTCGAGGAGGGGGGTATCCGCGCATACTTCACCCTGGGGGCTGGGGGTCCCGGCTGGGAGCCCGCAGTCGAGTCAGGGTACGGGGGGTCGTCCCCTCCCGTGGAGAGCCTAGAAACGCTCTCTCCCTCAGAGGTTTCTGGGGGAAGCCTGGAGATTGACTTCCAGGTGACGGAGCCCAGCAGCTTTGCAGGAGAGAAGGCCCTAGAAACCTGTAGCGCAGGGGGGCGGGGGTACCAGAGGTTAGCCGGTCCAAGGGGGAGAGAGGAGACTGTCATCATCGTGGAAGACGACGACGAGGATGAAAAGGAAAGCGTGAGGAAGAGGAGGAGGAGGAGGAAGAGGAAGCCCAGGAAGGTGAAGAGGGAAAGCCCAGAGAAGAATGCCGAGAAGATAGAGTGCATCCTGCAGGCTCTGGAAAACATTCAACTAGACCTGGAGGCGGTGAATATCAAGGCAGGCAAGGCCTTCCTCCGTCTCAAGCGCAAGTTCATCCAGATGCGGAGACCCTTCCTGGAGCGCAGAGATCTTATCATCCAGCATATCCCAGGCTTCTGGGTCAAAGCAGTATCCTTGTCATCTATACTCATGGGCCCGGAGCCCATGACCAGAATTGGGTGGGGGGCGGTGGGAGGAGGGACAGACTGGGTGAAAGGGTGTGGGGGCGGGCCCCAGTTGGAAGAATGAGGAAGTCTGATGGAGAAGGGATGGAAGGAGTGTGGCAAAACATCAGAGAAGCTGGGCTGGGGAAAGGGGAGGGGGCCCATTAAAACTGGACCACAGATGGGAAAGCGAGAGAGAAGGAGCATAGCATTAAAAAATAAATGGATCACAGACAGTGAAAAGGGGAGGACAGAGACACACAGCAGAAAAATTAGACCAGAGATGGTAAAACGAGGAGTGGGGAGAGGGGGACATGGAAGATAAACTGACTCAGACAGTGAAGAGGGAGGGGAAGGGCATACAGCAGAGAATTGGCCCAGAAAGTGTACCCAAGTCACACATGGCTGTGCATGCCTAGGTCTCTACTTAGATTCTAGGGAGACCCCAATCCTGGCTGGAGAGGAGGGGGCCAGAGCCCTGAAGGATCAGGAGAAGGAGTATCTAGAGATTAAGAAGTTAAATGAAGGAAATAACAGTAATTCACTGTTGGTGATAAGCTTATCTCTGGGGGACCATGTAACATGTTAGGAACACCTGGGGTTAACATCCTAATAGAATTACATGGACTCAGACACTTGACACTGTCATACATACATATCACGTGATCACAGGCCCCCAGTACCCAGGCACAGTATCATGTGGCCACAGTCCTCAGTACCCAGACCACACCATCACCTGGACACAAGCCCTCAGACACAGACACACAACATTATGTTGACACATACCCATAACACCCAAATATATAACATCATGTGACAACAGGCCATCAGCAACCAGATATAGCATCATTTGGACATGGGCTTTTCACCCCCAGACACACACAATGTCTTGTCTTGTGAACACTCAGAGACACAACATCACTTGGGTATAGACTCCCAGCACTCAAACACACAGCAAATATCAACCATGGCAGGGCCACCTAATATAGAGGTTTGATATTTTTAAACACAGGCGCTCACCACATGGTATCATGGGAATAAAAGTATGGGTCTTGTCGCATGACCTATTTGCTCCACATACATCACATGAGCACAGAAGGAATTCTGCTCCAGCCTCTCTTTTGTTCTGCCCTGCATATCCCTGTCTGGCCTTCCTTCCCTCCTTCTCATTGAACAGTCACTCCTTGACCTAAACTGCTCCCTCCATCAGTTCCTCAACCACCCCAAAATTTCAATCTTGATCAACCAACGCGATGAAGACATTTTCCGCTACTTGACCAACCTGCAGGTCAGGCCAAAGAAAGATCTTTTCTGCTAGGACTGGGCGAGGAATCTGGTCCTTGGAGGTGAGGGGGGATTGGGTGGGAGGGGCCACAGTGTGGTGGGAATTCCACCATTACCCCCACCCTGAGCAGGTACAGGATCTCAGACATATCTCCATGGGCTACAAAATGAAGCTGTACTTCCAGACAAACCCCTACTTCACAAATATGGTGATTGTCAAGGAGTTCCAGCGCAACCGCTCAGGTAAGAGGTAGCCCCAGAGCAAATTCATCCCCCCCATCTAACCTTGTCCAGTGCCCTCTCTATACCTTCCTTTTCCCCCAGGCCGGCTGGTGTCTCACTCCACCCCAATTCGCTGGCACCGGGGCCAGGAACCTCAGGCCCACAGGCATGGGAACCAGGATGCCAGCCACAGCTTCTTCAGCTGGTTCTCAAACCATAGCCTCCCAGAAGCTGACAGGATTGCTGAGGTGGGGCCCCTCCTGGCATTGCCAGGGAAGACCTTGCTAGGCTTGCCCTTGGATGCCTGGGGGATTGGGAGTAGGCTCTGGGACTTGTGCTCATAGCTCCCTTCCCCTGTCTCTTTCAACAGATTATCAAGAATGACCTGTGGGTTAACCCTGTGCGTTACTACATGATGGGAGAAGGGGGCTACAGAACAAGCAGAAAGAAGCAAGAAAAAGAAGAAAGGTGATGGCGGAGGGTTGATGACTGAGAGGTGGTTTGTTAGGGGTGGGGCAAAGACTAGGCTAGTGTCAGAGTATTCGTAGAGCCAAAAGGGACCTTTGAGATGATCCAATCCAATATGTTTTACAAGTGGGTAAAACATATTGCCCAGAAATGGGGTGTGATTGGCTGAGGTTATGCTGTCAGGGGCAGAAATGGGATTCTCCCCACCTAGCCTCATACCTGGGAATCCTTGTAGCCTACTGCCTCCCCTGTTACTTACCACCTTTCATTGTTTATCTGCTCTGATTACATCACCTCTCACCAACCCTATACTGAACCCCAGACTTCTCCACAGTAAAAACAAGGATGAATATGAAGTGGTGATTGTGGAAGACTCTGATGACTATCACATCATGGAAGACATTATTGGAGAGACCTCAGACAGTGATGGTATCACCGACAATGAGACCATTCATGACGTCAAGATCTCTGACTTCATGGAGACCACTGACTGCTTCGAGACCACTGACAACGAGATAACTGACATCAGTGAGAGCCTCTGTGACAGCGAGTGCCCTGGCCACAATGAGACCACCGACAACAACGAAAGCCCCAATGACAATGAAACCACTGATAACAATGAGAGTGCTGATGACAAGGAGAGTACCGATGACAACACTGAGAACCCTGAAGATGAAAACACTGATGAGAACGAAGAGAACCCTGATGACAACGATGAGAATGCTGATGAGAACCCCATTGGTGATGATGAGAACCCCAAAGGTGGCAACCAAAGCAGCAATGGCAACAACCAGGACAGCAGTGACAGTGACAATGAAGGAGACAATGATGGCAGTGATATTGAAGATAATGATGGCAACGAAGGTGACAATGAAGGTAGTGATGATGATGGCAACGAAGGTGACAATGAAGGCAGTGATGATGATGACAGAGACATTGAAGACTACGAGAATTACCTCGAAGGCTCTGACAAGGATCACCATAACACCACCAACCAGGACAACTATGAGGATGAAGTAGAGAACATCTCTGAAGAAGAGTCGTCAGTGGAGGAAGAGGAGGAGGGCAGTGAGGAAGGTGAGCTGGACCCTCACCTTTTTTGTTTTTTTCTTTGGACCCTCACCTTTTGTCTTACCTCCTTTCTCTTCTGTCAGAGAAAATCTGGCTGGGGTCAGAGTATCAAGGCAAGAGCACAATCTGCTCTTGTGGAGAAAAGAAAAAAGCATTCTCAGTAAGTTTTTAAATGAAGCAAGGCCAGGAAACATTTAATTTGCAAACATAGCAAAACAAACAAATTTCAGTTCTTGGTGATAGGCAGATAGGTTGTAACAGAACACAAGACAAATGAAGCAGAGAGAAGAGATAGATAGGAGGCAGTGGGTGGTACACTGAGACAGGTTCACACACAGAAGAAAAAAAGTGGCAAACACATTGCAATTCAGCACACTCTGTACCCAGTCCTGGCCTTCTGGGAACTCCCAGGCTTGCTTGGGGAGCTGGGGGTGAAGTGAACAGTGTGCTCAGTGATCCCAGAGGAGGGAGGAGCTAATTCTATCTCCAGAATCAGGAAGGGGAGAACTAGAGAAAGAAAGTGACATTTCAATTGGAGGCTGCCTTCACATTAAGGAGCATTATGGGGCATTCTTGGTGGAAGGCATCACATGAAAAAGAACCTAGAAGGGTGAAAATGCATAGTCTGTCTGTTAGGGTTTCCCAGGTTGTCTTCTAAAGACCCTTCACTAAAAGGTTCTCACAAAAAGGTTCAGTGGTCAAATATGTTGGGGAAATACTGCATACAATAATGTCCTTATGTAGAGTCACATGTACACTGGCACCTGAAAGGCTCTGATAAATCCTGCTCTAAGAAACCTATTTAAATATTGTAGAAGTCAGCATTTCCCAAACGTTGATCACAGAAGCCATTGTTCACTGTCCACCAAAAAAAGCATTTTGGGAAATGCTGAGGAAGGGTTGCACATGGAGGGTTGAGGGAGAAAGCAGTAATTAAGGTAACTGTCATGTTTGGTTCTGTCCTGGATGACTGGCCAAAGGAGGCACCATTTCATGAGATGGGGAAGGGCATGGCAGTGGTATTGGTGGGATGCAGAGAGGAACATGGAGTCGGAAGGGCTTGTTGGACACAGGTACAGGTGTCTGAGAGCAGGTGGTTAGTGGTATGTCTGGGAAGTCGAAATTGTAAAGAAAGGAGGTAACAAGCCAGGGCAGAATCCTCTATCTGGATTCTGGGGCCAGTTAATGTCAATTGGGTCCAGTTAACATTAATGAAGTGTTTACTATGTGCCAGTCATTGTACTAAGGGTTTTCTTGCTTTAAGTAATTTAATTCTCACAGCAGCTCTTAAGAAGTAGGTACTATTATCCTCGTTTTATAGATGGGGAAACTGAGACTCTGAAAGGGTAGAGTTAGGAGGAGAACTAGGTCATGGAACATTCTGAGAAGGAAGGAATTGTCAGCAGTGTCCAGTGGTCCTGAAAGGGCAAGTAAAATGAGGGCCAGGATGTGTTCATTGTATTAGCGGCTGAATAGATCATCTGTGACCTTGGGAAGAGTAGTTTCAGTGGCTTGGTGGGGGTAGAACCAGACCACAGTAGGGAGGGGGAGGGATGAGCAGGGGTTAAGGTAATAGAGTCAAACTTTGGCTAAGAAGGAAATGGCAGAAGGCAGACAAGGGGTATGTTTGAGCCTGGCTGTAGGCAGGCAAATAGAGGAGAGGCAGCCCCGTAGGTGGAAGGAGCAGGAGGACCAACCACTCCTAGGAGTTTTGGCCATGGTATCCCTGGCAAACTTCCATAGAGGGCACCGAGAAAGGAGGAGTTGAATGAGCGAGCAGATTCAATCTAGACATATTTTTAGGTAGGGAAACTGAGGGAATTGGTGGCTTCATCCCCTCCTACTCAGTGGCATCTCCTTTCAGAAAAGGGGAGGCAGAGTTATCCGCACAACCCTAGTATGGGAGCAGGGGTGGGGAATTGGGCCAAAGAAGACAGACTTAGGCCTATTTGAATCACACCAAGGAAAAAGAGGGAGCAGCCTCTGGATGAATAGAAGGTTTATTCAGCTGAAGTCAGAGCTCAGGAAGAGACATGCACATTGCATACACTGGGAGAAAAAGCTACTTTCAGAGGTGTATCAGTTAGGACAGGGGCAGCCCACCCTGCCTTCCTGCTTTCCTCCCACTGCCCCTTACTCTCTTAGCTTGAGTTCACACACATACTTGGCTGCTTGTTCCAAGCAGAGGTGCTTGATGAGTGGTCCCAGGCCCCCCAAAACCTGACTGTGGGCTCTGTTCCCTATGAAGAGTGACATCTACCTGTCCATCTAACCACCCTCTTCCATTTTACCCCCCCCCCCCTTGATTCTCTGTCCTGTGCAGGCAGTGAGCAAGGTGAGAACAGCAATGATGAGGAAGGAATCGAAGACGACTCAGGAGAGGAAGACTCAGAAGACTCCGACATGGAGAAGGTGCTTCAGGTCCAAAACCCTTGGGCCATCCCGGGAAAGAGGGGCAAAATGGGATAAACGTCTTACCCTTTCAGGGGCTGCTTCTCTATATCCTCCTCCCCCTGCCCCATTTGCCCTCCCTATCAGCTAGGGCCGAGCGGCCCCGCATTGCACTTCTGGGGGGTGACTGACTTCCTACACGGGTTTAAAGTTTATTTTTATGGTTTAGTAATTGAGAAGTTCTTATTTTGGGGGGAGGGAATGGGGGCTTTCCCCTTCCTTTTAGCCCTCCTCCCCTGCAGGCTTCTGTGTGCTGCTAAATGTATTTATCGTGATGCCTTGGTCAGGGCCCCTCTATCCCCCTCCTCGTGCTGTGTGGAGTGGACACCCTTGATCCCGAAGCGGGGAGGGCTGCTGTGGCCTTGGGGGGCTCTGCTGCCACCCTGTTCTCCCAAGTCCCTCGCTTTTCCTCCACCCGTCGCCTTTACCAGCTGCGCCCGCTAGCCCGCCTCGGTGTCTATGCAAGGCCGCTTCGCCATTGCGGTATTCCTGTGCCCCTCCCCCAGAAGTCCCACCTCCTTCCCTCTGGACCCTGGTAATCCTAATAAAAGTGTGAGCAAATTCAGAGTGCTGTTTCGAGTCTTTTGTCCCACTCGGTGCGCGGACCCCAACAGCCAGTCTCCGTTCCCACAGGCCCGCAAGTAGGCGCCTCGTCTCCGCAGGGGCCAGGAAGATGGGAGTCGCTGGGGGTGGGAGTGCCTGGCTAGGGGCGAGCTCCTCCCGACCGCAGAGATGTTGCGTCAGGTCAATGCGGACCATCCTGACCAATGGCAGGGCGAGGCTGAGGGAGCCCCTCCCCCTCCCGGAGGGCGCAGTAGACCCAGGCAGGTAGCTAACGGCTTCCCACGCCTTCCCCTCCGCGCATGCGCACAGAGATGCCCTGCGCCCTGGAATATTTTATTCAGTGATCTTTTTATTTATCGTGCGTCAAACCTTTCCTCCGGCCTAGTTTGAGCTGGGAGAGGGGGCGCTAGAGGAATCCATTTTTTTCGTTCGCATGTAGTGAAATAAAAATGATATCAGTTAGGACTTAATCCAGTAATGCTTAAGCGCTCTCTCAGGAAGAGGGTGCATGATCTCGGGCTGGACCTGGGAGAGAAGGCAAGAAAAGAGCCCTGACTGGGGAGTTTGCATAGAGATAAAGGAAAAGCGGGGCTTTCTGGTGGCTCAGTCGGTAAAAAATCTGCCTGCTATGCGGGAGACCAGGTTGGATCCCTGGGTGGGGAAGATCCCCTGGAGAACGGAATGGCTACCCACTCCAGTATTCTTGCCTGGAGAATTCCATGGACGGAGGAGCCTGGCGGGCTACAGTCCATGGGGTCGGAAAGGGTCGGACACGACACGAAAGCGTGTCGGACACACTTTCACTACTTTTCAGAGGAAGAGAAAAGGAAAATTACTATGTAGCTGTGGGGGCAGGGCGGAAACGGTCAGGAGTTGGGCGTCTGAAAGACAGGCTTTATCTGGGAATATCTGAGGAAAGGCCCAGTGGCTTTACGTTTTGGATACAGTAACTTTATTTCCACGAACACCACAGAAACCTTCCAGTTTCTTTATGAATCATAATAACTTACACACAGATCCCAGACATCCGGGTATGTCTTCTGCAATACACCTCCCAAACTTTCCATCCGATGCTCTTATTTTGGCGAAGGCTTCAGACGGTTTGATTTGTGTTTTACATAATGCCCTCTGCTGGCTGCCAGGGGCATTGATTCGAGGGAGGGAGAGCAGTGAGGAATGATGCTATACCTAAGGTGAGAATGGCGTGATGGGGAAGGATACAGGAGGTTTTTAAAATATTATCTTTTGGAAGTTTTAGATTTACAAAATCATTGCAAAGATAATACAGAGAGTGTACCTATACCCTACCAGTATACCTTACCAGTTTCCCCTATTGTTAACATCTTACATTTGTATGATATGTCTGTCACAATTAATGAACAAATATCAAAACATTATTAATGAAAGTCCATATTTCCTTAGTTTTCACTAAATTTTCTTTTTCTGTTCCAGGATGCCATCTAGGACACATTACATTTATTCATCATGTCTCCATAGTCTCTTCTTGGCTATGACAGTTTTTCAGATTTTTCTCATTTTTGATGACCTGGAGTCATCAGCATTTGATGAATACTAGTCAGGTATTTTGCAGTATGTCCCTCAGTTGGGATTTGTCTAGTATTTTCCTCATGATTAGACAGGAGTTATGGGTTTGGGAAAGGAGGACCGCAGAAATAAAGTACCATACTCTTTGTATCATATCAAAGGTACATGCTATAAATATACGTTATCACTGTTGATGTTAACTTGATCACCTGGCTGAGGTAGTATATGTCAGGTTTTTCTGCTGTAAAGTCACTCCATTCCCCCACCTTCCATACTGTACTCTCTGGAAGGAAGCCACTAAGCATAGCCCATGCTTAGGGAGTGAGGAGTTACCCTCCAACTCCTTGATGGGGAAGTATCTACAGAAATTAATTGGAATTCTCCTGCACAAGAAATGTGTGTATTCTATGAGTGCTTTTAAGATGCTAGAATCAACAGGCTCTAAGTATAGAAAAAGAGGGATTGAGAGAAATCAGAGATGACTGCCAGGTTGCTGTGGGACCTCCTGTGAAATGGTTAGAACACCAGATCTTGGATATACTCCAGATTCTGATAAATGTTTTGGGGAAAGCATGGAAGCTTGGATGCCTCTGGTTCTAACCTGGGACCACACTATCAGAAGTGGGTAGAGGAGACCCTGGCCCAAAAGGAGAACATCTTGCCCCAGGGCCAAAGCTGAGAGTACAGGATGCCGAGTCAAGGCATCTTGCACAAAGGAAAGAAACACCTATGTGCAGTATCTGGAGTCAGTCCTAATGAGCACGTGATGAAGTGGAGGGGAGGGGAAAGCAGCAGGGGCAAAGGATCTGGAGAAAGATAGCCTGGGTATCCTTGCCTGAGTCTACTCTGGCGCACAACATGACTCCCTCACCCTCTCTAGAGGGTCTCAGCTTTCCCATCTACAAAGAGACTAATCATGCTGGGGGATCAGCCCAGGAGAAGCAACCAGCCTAAGATCCCAAATGGAGTCTAGTTTTAAAGCAAACCTTTGAAGTCTGGCCTTCATCATGCTCTTCCCTGATTCCTCTCTCTCTCTCTAATCAAATCCCTAACCTCTCATCCTGGCTCCTCTTCACCCACCCTGTCAGAGAGGGCCTCTGACTTCAGGGACACTGTTAGGACCCAATTATGGGATTCTAATATACTTGGCCAGGATGCTCATGTCCTGGACTGAGGCATGGGAGAAGAAAATGTTCTTTGTCTAGGGTGACATCTTTTCCCTGTGCTCTCACTCCTCAGTGTGTGGTGTGGCTTCAGTTCTGCCCAGTCTGGTCCTCCAAAAGGGAGGACTGTTCTAGAAGTCCTTAAGGTCATATCCAAGACAGGCCCATCTGCTGGGACCCCAAACAGAAACCAGGAGGAGAGTGAGGAACTGTAGATCCAATGTGCCCCAGAGCCCGTTCCCATGCTGAAGCTACTTGTCTTTATATCCTTCAAAACTCACCCCACTCCCCTGAAGCCTGGAGCAACCTCCTTAGGGTTGCTAAGTTCCCAGGACTTCCTAGGACCAGACCTTTAAAGTGCCACCCACTTCTGTGACTAAAAGTAGATTAGCAGGGACAAAACCAAATTCAGGAAACTAGATTCCTCCTTCTTTGGTGACCAAAAAGGCCATCAGTGGCTCCCGTGGTTGGGGAAGTGGAGGATGGTTAGGGAAGCATCCTATTTTTCATTCCATAAACATTTATTGAGCACATGCTGTGTGCCTGATAGAAACTCAGTGATAGGAATACAGCAAGGGAACATGAATAGACCAAGTTTTTGTCCCCCTGGAGCACAGAGTTGAAACAAGTGTTCATAACATTTTTTGTGTGCTATGGACCTGCTTGGTGACCTGGTGAAGCCTATGCATCTTTTCTCAGAAAACAATATCTTTTGAATGCATAAAATAAAATAATTAGAGCCATAAAATATTGAGTACATTTAAATATTGTTATTAAAATATGGAAAAATAAATGTGTTATAGTAATATATTTGCTCCTTGTTAACCCATTCAATCACAAGATCTAATGGACAGTCTAATGACAAATATGCTTTTGAGATAGAGATGAGATTATATATTTCAAGAAATGTGAAACATCTAGAATATGACATGAAAATCTCTGTGATTTCTATTAGTGATGGAGTCACAGGTACTATTACTACTATGGTGAGTTATATTCTTTGCTGAAAAGAAGCTAAATTTCAATTACAGGAGAGTGGAAAAAAAACATTTCTCCCCCATCCAAATTTAGGAACCCCACTAAACCCTGTCCCAGCTGGACTGGAATGAGGTATGTGAACCCAAACTAAGAAACCCTGATAATAGGAAGGGCCTTCCTGTATCTCCTTCCTTCTTAAACTCTTTTCGTCTGGAAGACAGAAGCCGGGGTTTTATGCTGGGTCGTACTGCTGTGTGACCTTAAGTCAATCAGTTTGCCTCTCTGAGCCATAGTTCCCTAAATCTGAAACAATGGCAAAGGCAAGAATTGGGAGGGGAGACCTTAATTATTTATGTTCCAGACAACTAATTTATGTTCTCTCATTGAATCCCCTATTGAATGGATAGCATTTTCAGGTAAGATTTTAAAAGTTATCTTCCCATTTCACAGATGGTTAAGCTAAGGCTCTGAGTGAGGTTGTCACTTGACCAATCAGTAAGTAGCAGGGCCTGGTGAGTGACTGGCCAGACGCCTATAACCACCTCATCCTCCAGGGATAAAACTGGGAACTACGTTCACTTTGAGCGAGAGAAACCTGGCTCCGAGATGCCTGCAGACGGGGATAACCTATGGGAAACTGGGGGCAGAATGGTGTCTCTTAGAGGAGCGGTGGTTTACGGAGAATAAAACGTCAAGAAGCTGCGCATCTCAGATTGTCCAGTGACTCGCGCCAGGCCTCACTTTGGGCTTCGCGCCTGCGTGCTTCCAACCAACCGCCCGAAGACCCATCGAACCGACTGGCAAAGAGCGATGACGATCCTCCTCCTGGCCAATCCTACTAAAGGATGGGCTTGGCTCATAAACCAATCAAAGACCCCCAAAGGGGCGGGTTTTCCTGGGCTTGGATCCTAGCTGGGTGGGGGGCGGGGTAAAAAAATAAAGTGTTTCCACCTCCAGCCAATCCCAGGGAAGACAGGAGGGCACTCCTCCAATAGGACCCGGGAGCCGTCGGTAGCAGTGGCGGCCTGCGACCACCCCTAGCGCTTTGGCAGGCAGGAGGGACGCATCCGGTGCTTTCGCGAGATCCAGTTGCCGGTACCTGGAATCTGCTTGCGCGAGGCAGTGGCGGCACCGACGGCCCGAGGTTTCCGGTGAGACTCTGTAAAGACTGGGGGTGGGGAACGCGGGGGGAAAGATGCCCAGCCGGAGCGCGTGAGAGGTTGGACCTGGGCGAGGTTTTATCTGGGCGGCCTCTCAACCCTAGGTCAGCAGGTTGCGGAGGATCGTGCGGGTAGCAAAAGGAGGGCGAGTGCTCCTGCGGCCCCAAACAGCAGCCAGGTGAGTACCCTGCGGAGCCCACCCCCATGCCCGCCCTCAGAGCTCCCCTCATTTTTGTCTCTTGGTAAACGGTGTACTTTGCAGGTCTGCAGCTCACGTGATTGTCTGCTTGCTTGTCTGAAAGTCTCCGTCTCTCTCTTCCCACTCCACTCCCCCTTCCTCTGAGTCTATCCCCACCTTTCTGTCTGCCTTTACCTTTCTGTCTGGCTCCCTCTCTGAGACATAGGAGACCATCCAGACCTGCAAGGCTGAATCCTGATCCAGCCAGTAAAAACTAGCTGTAAAACCTTGAGCCTCACCCAGCTGGGCCTCAGTTTCCTCATCTGTCAAATGGGAGTCTAATAATCTCCTGAGACAATACATGTGCCTCACTTTGCCCTGCTGCCTGGCCCCTAGAAAAGTGTCAATAAATAATAACTCTTATGATTGAAAAGAATATAGTCTCTCTTGGCCTTTGCCTTTATTTTTCCCTGTCTATGACCCTCCCCCCACCCCAATTGGTTCTTCTTTCTGAATGCTTCTTTCTCTGTTATTGCTTTTCCTCTTTCTCTTTCCCATCCCGAAACAGGTTAGAGGTACATTGTTTATAGCCATGAGCTTGGCCTAAGAGTGCCTATCAGCTTAGTCTGGGGCTCTAGTCTGTCCTGTGGGTAAAAAAACTGAGCCTGTTCTTAGGCTGCTTCTGGCATCATTGAGGAGACAACCCTCTTTGTTCCCCAGCTACTGTGTTAAACACGTGAGACCTACCCCTCTAGGGTGGGGAGCAGCTTAGATGAAAAAGTGAATCAGGCTCCTATCCTGTATCATGTTAGTTACCACAAGAAGACCAGAGACCAGGGCTCTTCTCATTACAACCCAGGAGTTGACCAGGGGTCTGGAACTCACCTTCAGTCATCAGCAAAATCCCTTTCATTCTCACCCTGGTTTCTGAATAGTCCTGTTGGTTTTTTTTGCCATGCCTTAGTGGTTCTCATACCTTTTGGACACAGCACTCCATTTTTACAATGTACATTTTGAAATATCTCCTTCACTGTTCTGAACTGAAATGCATAGATAATAGAATCTGTCTACACACATAATTCCCCTCAAAACCAATATAATGTCCTAATTGGATATAAGTGAGAAGTAAAGGAAAAATAATTTATAGTGAAACAATATATATTTCCTTATCTTTTTTTCTTTTAAAATATATATTTCTATATGTAAAGCCTGGGATATAATTCCACGGGAAGACATAATGGAGTGGTCTTGAACATAATGGGGTGGTCTTGAACATAATGGAGTGGTCTTGAACATATAATGCACCTGGGAGTGTGACAGCTACACTGTGACTCACAAACCATGGATAGGGTGATGTGATTTTCCTAGATGATGAGCAGTTCTTCATAAGGTTCTAAACAAAACAAAGTGCAATCTTCCCTCAATTTATATGGTTGTTGAATTACTGGAAAAGTCATTATATATTAAAATCCATGATCTGGCTCCCATAACCTCTCTGATCTTATCTCCAGTGACTTTCCCCACTTACTCCCTCTCTTTCACCCATCCTGACCTCCTCTAGGCTACTTGAACATATTAGGCACACATCCACCTCAGGAGGTTGAACTGGGCCATCCCTTGTACCTAGAATGTGCCCCCCTCCAATATCCACAAAGCTCATGCCCTCACCTCCTTCAGGCCTCTTCTCAGATGTCACTTTCTCAATGAGGCCTGCCCTGACCTTCATATTTAAAATTGTAGCACTCCCCTAGCACATACCTTGCTCTGTTTTTTCCATAGTGCTTCTCATCCTCTTACATAACATAACTTACATCTTTATTATGTTTGTTGTTTATTGTCTGACTCTCCCACTCAATTGTAAACTCCAGAAAGGCAGACATGGTTTGTTTGTTTTGTGTCCTGATGTATCCCTATTACCTGAAACCATGCTTGAACATAGTAGTCTCTCTCAATAAATGTTTATTGAATGAATGAATGAACGAACAGATTTTTCACCTACGTGATTGTCTGATGGAACATTCTAAAGTTGTATGGGATTCATTATGATTGTTAACCGTATGGAGCTGTCTTGTGCACTGCAGAATGCTGAGCATCCCTGGTCAGTGCCCACTGAATGTCACAAGTAATCTCCAGTTATTGTGACAGTCAAATGCTCCCCAAACACCCCTTGCCTGTCTGTTCAATCCCTCACTGAGAATAACTGCTTGAATAGAAATCTGGCTTTTCCCTGAGTACTCTGCTCCCCCAGCAGCCCCCTCATAACCCTCCTGCCAGGAGATTAGGACATGAGAGTAGGTGTCCTCACTCTATATGTCCTTCCCAGACATTTTCTCTCCCTGCTCCTTAAACATTCTGTTTTTTTTAGAATTAAAACCTTCTTATTTTTAAATAATTTCAGGCTTTCTAAAAGTTATAAAAACAATACAAAGAATCCCCATATATCCTTCACTTAGATTCCCCAAATGTTAAGAAATTATACAACTACATTTCAATTATCAAAATTAGGAAATAAACAATGGTACAATACTCTTAATGAAAGTATAGAACCTATTTGAATTTCATCATTTTTTCCACTACTATAATTTTTCTATTCTAGGATCAGATTCAGGATTCCACATTGTGTTTAGCTGTCATATTGCCTTAGGCACTTTTTTTGAGATAAGCAACACAAATATATTGTATAACATGGGATTATACCCAATATCTTGTCATAACCTATAGCAGAATATAATTTGCAAAAAAAATCCATAAAACAAAAATAGGAAACTTAATCCCTATGCTATACACCTGAAACTAACACAGTATTGTAGATCAACTATACATTATTTTTTTTAATTTCAGTTTACAAACCTGTAGAGAAGAAAAGCCCAACATATATATTACACATTTCTATGAATATAATTTGTCCCTGAAAATACATGAAAATTTTTATTGTTATATTCAACAATGAGAAATTAGCATGTGTCAATGCAATTATTTCTTCAATCAAACATGTACTTATTTAGGTTATCTCCAATAGTACATCACTATATACTTTTTTTCTTTTTTAAATTATGAAAGTATGATAACACATTTACAGGAGACTTGGAAAATACAGAGCAAAGTTACATATAGTTCCACTATATATTACAATTATTTTTTTAAGTAGATAAATTAAGATTTTTAGTTGGAGTTTCAATATCAAACTCTCAAAAATTAATAGAATGAATAGACAGAAAAGTAGAAGGATATAGTAGACCTGAAAAGCACTATGAACCAATTCAACATAATTAAGATTTATACAATTTTCACACAACAGCAGGATACAAATTCTATTCAAGTTCCCATAGACTATAAACCAGGAGACACTGGAACATATCAACCCGGGGATCAAACCTGGGTCTCCTGCATTGTAGGCAGATTCTTTACCAACTGAGTGACACTGGAACATAAAACAAGGTGCAAAAACTTCATGGTCTAAAGTATTGAAATCATGCAGAGTCTGTTCTCTTATCACTGTGGAATTATGTTAGAAATCAATATCAAAAGATATTGAAAATAACCCACATATTTTCAAGTGCAATGTGACATTTACCAAGAGAGATCTTTGACTTAGCCATTGAAGAATAAAAATGAAAAGAGAATTTATCAGAATTTGTTGCATGCAGCTGAAGCTGCTCAATGCAACTAAATACAATGTGGAATCTTGAATAAGGTATGAAAACAAATAATGGACACTAGCATAAAATTTTGTGAAATTTGAACAAAATCTGTACTTTAGTTAATAATATGTATCATATGTTAATTTACTGGATTTTTTTTTCAACATAGTATTTCTTTATATTCTCAGAATTGGATTAGAAGTTTCAAGCCTCATTCAAATTTTTTTTTAAATCACTAAGATAATAAGCTTTCTAGACTTTTAGCAGTAATACTAGATGCCAGAATAAATGGAACTATATCAAAGTTTTGAGTGAATATAAATTAGAAATCTAGCATTCTATTCATACTAAGTCAAACAAGTGGAATCAAAATGTCATGGTTTTTTTGATATGCAAAAAGTTGTAAGTTTTCTAAAATATATATGTTATATTATACATACTATATTGTATTATACATACTATATATGTATACAAAAGCTTTTCTACACTTGATAAAGGCTTGAGAAAGAACAACGAAAAACGAGACTGAGAAACTGGAAAAACATAAACTAAATGAAATGGGAGCACTGGATATGAAATAGAAAAAGTGAAACAAACTAGATAAAAGTAAAAGACCATCATATAGTTCAGTTGTTTTTAAACACATCTGCTTATTAGAAACACATCTGGAGTTAAGCTTTGGAGGAAAAAGCAAAACCTCGGCATTTGTGTTTTTCATACAATTCCAAGATAATTCTGATATGTATTTGGATTTTAAAAAGTGATTACAGGTTTTTCTATTAAATGGTAGTTTTAGTGATATAGAATTCTATTATTTTCTGTTGACCAATCATGATACAATGGTTTTAAATGAATAATAGTTACATATGATACAATGGTATTAAATGAATAATAGTTACATAATCACAATAGTAAAAGATGTTTATCAGTTTTCACAATCAATAGCCAGACAAAAAATAAAAGATAATTACAATTGCAAGCCATAATGGGAACATGATTAACCTAACAATATAAAATAATTACATACAATTTGGGGGATTAAGTAGAGTGATGTGGTAAGTGGAAGTGCATACATGCACATGTGTTTTCATCCACCCAGCCAGCCTATGCCTTTTGGTTGGTGCATTTATTCTTTTCTTCTTCATTTTTTTTTGGTTGGTGCATTTAATCCATTTACATTTAAGGTAATTATTGATATGTATGATCCTATTACCATTTTCTTAATTGTTTTGGGTTTATTTTCTGTAGGTCTTTTCCTTCTCTTTGTGTTTCCTGCCTAGAGAAGTTCCTTTAGCATTTGTTGTAAAGCTGGTTTGGTGGTGCTGAATTCTCTTAACTTTTGCTTGTCTGGAAAGCTTTTGATTTCTCCATCAAATCTGAACAAGAGTCTTGCAGGTAGAGTATTCTTGGTTGTAGTTTCTTCCCTTTTATCACTTTAAATATATCATGCCATTCCCTTCTGGCTTGTAGAGTTTCTGTTGAGAAATCAGCTGATAACCTTATGGGAGTTCCCTTGTATGTTATTTGTTGTTTTTCCCTTGTTGCTTTTAATATTTTATCTTTGTCTTTAATTTTTGTCAGTTTGATTACTATGTGTCTCAGTGTGTTCCTCCTTGGGTTTATCCTGCCTGGGACTCTGTGCTTCCTGGACTTGGTTGACTATTTCCTTTCCCATGTTAGGGAAGTTTTCAGCTATTATCTCTTCAAATATTTTCTCAGATCCTTTCTTTCTCTCTTCTGGACCCCTTTAATGAGAATGTTGGTGCATTTAATGTTGTCCCAGAGGTCTCTTAGGCTGTCTTCATTTCTTTTCATTCTTTTTTCTATATTCTGTTCTGTGGCAGTGATTTCCACCATTCTGTCCTCCAGGTCATTTATCCATTCTTCTGCCTCAGTTATTCTGCTATTGATTCCTTCTAGTGTATTATTCATCTCTGTTTGTTCTTTAGTTCTTCTAGATCTTTGGCAAACATTTCTTGCATCTTTTCCATCATTATTCTGAATTCTTTTTCTGGAAGGTTACTTATCTCCACTTCATTTAGTTTTTCTGGGGTTTTATCTCATCCCTTTGACATAAATTTCTGCTTTCTCATCCTGATTAACTTTCTGTGATGTGGTTGGTTTTTGTTCCAGCAGGTGTGGGATTATAGTTCTTGCTTCTGCCTGCCTTCTGGTAGATAAGGCTAAGTGGCTTGTATAAGCTTCCTGATAGGTGGGACTGGCAGTGGGAAAACCTGAATCTTGCTCTGGTGGGCAGGCCATGCTCAGTAAAACTTTAATCCAATTGTCTGCTGATGGGTGGGGCTGTGCTCCCTCCCTGTTAGTTGTTTGGCCTGAGGTAACCCAGCCCTGGAATCTGCAGGCTCCATGGGCCTGGGCCAAGGCGCAGGACTGCTGTTAGTGCCCCCATCTCTGTGATGAGCCACTTCTGACCCATGCCTCTGCAGAAGACGCTCCCACACAGGCAGGTAGGTCTGGTTCAGGTTCCTGTGGGGTCACTGCTTTTTTTCCTATGGGTCCTGGTGCACGCAAGATTTTGTTTGTGCCCTCCAAGAGTGGAGTCTCTGTTTCCCCCAGTCCTGTGGAAGTCCTGTAATCAAATCCTGCTGGCCTTCAAAGTCAGATTCCCTGGGATTCCCAGTCCCTTTGCTGGATCCCCAGGCTGGGAAGTCTGACATGGGGCTCAAAACCTTCACAACAGTGGGAGAACATCTTTGGTATTATTTTTCTCCAGTTTGTGGGTTGCCCACCAACAGGTATGGGATTTGATTTTATCATGATTGCACCCCTCCTACTGTCTTGTTGCAGCTTCTCCTTTGTCTTTGGACATGGGGTATCTTTTTTGGTGTGTTCCAGAGTCCTTGGGTTTCCCTGGTGGCTCAGTGGTAAAGAATCTGCCTGCAATGCAGGAGACCCAAGTTTGATCCCTGGGTCAGGAAGATCCCCTGGAGAAGGAAATGGCAACCCACTCTAGTATTCTTGCCTGGGAAATCCCATGGACAGAGGAGTCTGGCAGGCTACAGTCTATGGAGTCACAAAGAGTTGGACATGACTTAGTGACTGACTAAACAACAAGAAGCATCCTCCTATCAATGTTTGTTCAATAACTACTTGTGATTTTGGTGCTCTCAGGAGAAAATGAGCACACATCCTTCTACTTCGCCATCTTGAATGGTACTCTCTCCTTAGACACTTTTATTTATTTTTTCTCCTTAGACACTTTTAATCTGGTACAGTTCTTTAGTCTTTCTTGGTCTTGCGTGCCTTTGATACTTTTGAGGAGTCCTAGGCAGTGATTTTATAAAATTTGGGTTTGTCTGATATTTGCTTGTGACTATAGTTAAGTTATATATATTTTTTTGGCAAGGATGCCACAGAAGAGATGTGCCTTCAGTGCTTTATATCAGGAGGCACATGAGGTCAGTTTATCAATACTGGTTTTGTTCACATTGACTTTGTTTAAGTTGATGTCTCCAGGTTTCTCCATTGTACTCTTTTTTTCCTTTGTAATTAATGAGTAATTTATGGAGAGTTACATTAAGATTATATGAGTACCAACCACTTTGTTTTAAATCTCAGGTCATCAAACTATACCATCACCTATCTGTCTGTTATAGTCAGGTACAGACATACACATGTACGTGCCTCATGCCTCATGCCCCATTCCTAGAAAAATTTAGCTACCAGCTCACTGTCACTCTCTGTAACACTACTCCAGTCCTACTTCTTGGTGATTCTAATGTCCTCATAGATTACCCTTCCAGTGTTCTTGTGTCTCAGTTCTATATAGTCTGTTTTTCTATGGTATTCTTGCCTTCAGCCACACCTCAGGCATGCACCCTGATAGTCTTCCCCATCTTATCAGTTACCTGTGACTGCATCACCTCCATAATCTGTTTCAGGCATCCTGCTCTCCAACCAGTAACTATCGTTCTAGCTCACTCCTTCCAGCACCCCAATTCCAACAGTCCTTCAATGCCACTGGGATTGAATGTTTTCACTGCCCTTTACTTTCTCCAGGTTCCCATGTTCTTCCTTTAATCAGCTTAGATTCCGTGGTCCATCAAAATAATCATTCCCTTGCATACATCCTCACTTCCCTTGCCCTCTGTCACTATAGCATACTTATCAGGCAAAACACCAGCCCTGCTTAAATCCAACTCTGCCAGCTCCACTGTACTTCCCTAGACCATTCACTGTCCTACCCTTCTAGATGACTATTTCATGCCTGCTCTCCTCAAATCTCCAACACCTCCTCTCCCATCCTAGGCTCAGGCTGCCCACTTGATTGACAATTTTAAACCGTCAGAAGAAGACCTCCACAGATTCCCATTGCTACAGCCAACTACCAAACAGCATCTGTACTCACATACTCTGCCTTATTTTTTGTTATTATGGGAAAATTGTCCATACTGTCATCAAAATCCTGTTCTTCCACTTTGGCACTAGATCCTATTCTCTTACCTACATGAGGATATTGCTTCAGCAATTTGTCCCTCTCTCCTGCCTCAATTTCCCCCTCTCTACAAGATTATTCCCACTAGCACACAGACATCCTGTTATTGCTTCCATCTCTTTGTTACAGCTTTATTGAGATATATTTCACATACCATAAAATTCACCCATTTAAAGGGTACTATTCAGTGGTCTTTAGTATATTCACAGCATTGTGCAGCCATCACTACAATCAATTTTAGAACATTTTTATTCCCTCCGAAAAGAAGCTTCATACTCATTAGCAGTTACTCCCCACGACTCCCCCTCCCCCCAACCCTGCTGCTAAGTCACTTCAGTCTTGTCCGACTCTGTGCGACCCCATCCCTGGGATTCTCCAGGCAAGAACACTGGAGTGGGTTGCCATTTCCTTCTCCAATGCATAAAAGTGAAAGTGAAGTCGCTCAGTCATGTCCGACTCTTCTCGACCCCATGGACTGCAGCCTACCAGGCTCCTCTGTCCATGGGATTTTCCAGGCAAGAGTACTGGAGTGGGGTGCCATTGCCTTCTCCCCCACCCCCAACCCTAGGCAGCCACTAATCTACTTTCTGTTTCTATTGATTTGTCTTGTCTAGACATCTCATATAAATCATGAGATGATCATGAGATCATACAGTATATTGGCCTTTATGAGTGGCTTCTTTCACTTAGAATATGTTTTCTTTTCTCTTGGGTAGATACTTAGGAGTGTGACTGCTTGGTCATATGGCAACTCTGTGTTTAACTTTTTGAGGAACTGTCAAACTGTTCACAAAAGTGGCTGCACTAGATTTCCCTGGCAGTCCAGCGGTCAAAACGGTTATTCCACAGAAAGGGGGGCATGAGTTCTGTCCCTGGTCAGGAAACTAAGATCCCACATGCCTTGAGGCATGGCAAAAAAATAGGAAAAGGGGGAGACTGCACCATTTTACATTCAATCAGTAATATTTAAGGGTTCCAATTTCTTCATATCCTAACCAACACTTTTTATTTTATTGTCTTTTTTATTATAGCCATCCTAATGAGTTTGAAGTGGTGTCTCATTGTGGTTATTTGCATTTCCCTAATAATTAATGCTGTTGAACATCTTTTTGTGTTGTTTATTGGCTATTTGTACATTGTTCTTGGAGAAATGTCTACTTAAATCATTAGCCCTTTTAAAATTAGATTATTTATCTTTTTACTGTTGGATTGTAAGAATTCTTTATATATTTTATTTTATTATTATTTTTTCCATTTATTTTTATTAGTTGGAGGCTAATTACTTTACATCATTACAGTAGTTTTTGTCATACATTGAAATGAATTAGCCATGGATTTACATGTATTCCCCATCCCGGTCCCCCCTCCCACCTCCCTCTCCACCCGATTCCTCTGGGTCTTCCCAGTGCACCAGGCCCGAGCACTTGTCTCATGCACCCAACCTGGGCTGGTGATCTGTTTCACCCTAGATAATATACATGTTTCAATGCTGTTCTCTTGAAACATCCCACCCTTGCCTTCTCCCAGAGTCCACAAGTCTGTTCTATACATCTGAGTCTCTTTTTCTGTTTTGCATATAGGGTTATCATTACCATCTTTCTAAATTCCATATATATGTGTTAGTATACTGTAATGGTCTTTATCTTTCTGGCTTGTCAGATATATGAATTGCAAATCATTCCTCCCATTCTGTGGGCTATTTTTTCACTTTCTTAGTGGTGTCCTTTGATTCACAAAAGCTTTTAAGTTCAGTTTATCTGGTTTTTTCTTTTCTTACTTGAGCTTTCTGTGTCATATACAAGAAATCATTCCATAAACCAAGGTCACAAAGATTTATTCCTTTGTTTTCTTCTAGGAATTGCATGGTTTTAGCTCTTAAATTTAAACCAGTGATCCATTTTGAATTAATTTTTGTGCTTGCTGTGAGGTAGGAGTCCAAATTTCATTCTTCTACTTGTGGATATCTAGTTGTCCCAGGACCTGTTGTTGAAAAGAGTATTCTTTCCCTCGTTGAATTGTCTTGATGACCTTGGGAAAAATCAGTTGACCATAAATCATAAATGTAAAGGTTAATTTTTGAACTCTCAATTCTATTCCATTGACTTACATGTTTGTCACTATGCCAGACCACACTGTTTTGATTAAATTAGCTATGTAGTCAATTTTAAAATCAGGAAATAGGAGTCCCCCAAATTTGTTCTTCTTTTTCAAGATTGTTTTGGCTATAAGTCCTTTGCATTTCCATATGAATTTTAGAATCATCTTGTCAGTTGCTGCAGAAAATCAGCTAAAATTTTTACAGAGATTGTGTTGAATCTGTATATTAATTGGGGAAGTATTGCCATTTAACAATATTAAGTCATCCAGTCCATGCCTTCTTTCTTTCATAAGTGTTTTCTATTTTCAATGTACAAGTCTTGCACTTATTTTGTTAAACTTATCCTAGATATTTTATTCTTTTTGCTACTGTTATGAATGGGGTTGTTTTCTTACTTTCACTTGCTGATTGTTTAGTGTTAGTGTGTACAATACAATTGATTTGTTTATTGATTTCTATCTGGTCACATTTCTGAACTTAGTTCAAATAGTTTTTTTTTTTACTGGATTCCTTAGGAGTTTCTATGTATAAGATCATATCATCTACAAACAGAGGTAGTTTTACTTTTATTTTCCCATCTGGTTGCCTTGTATTTATTTTTTCTTGATCAATTACCCTGGCTAGAGTTATAGTATTGACTAGAAACAACAAGAGCAGACATCCTTATCTTATTCCTGATCTTAGGGGGAAAGTATTGAGTCTTTCTCCAATAAGCATGTTGTTAGCAGTTGAGGAAAGTCTCTTCTACTCCTAGTTCCCTGAGTGTTTTTGCCACAAATGGATGTTCAGTTCAGTTCAGTCACTCAGTTGTGTCCGACTCTTTGCGATCCCATGAACTGCAGCACGCCAGGCCTCCCTGTCCATCACCAACTCCCGGAGTTTACCCAAACTCATGTCCATTGAGTTGGTGATGCCATCCAACCATCTCATCCTCTGTCATCCCCTTCTCCTCCTGCCCTCAATCTTCCCCAGCATCAGGGTCTTTTCTAATGAGTCAACTCTTCGCATCAGGTGGCCAAAGTATTGGAGTTTCAGCTTCAACATCAGTTCTTCCAATGAACACCCAGGACTGATCTCCTTTAGGATGGACTGGTTGGATCTCCTTGCAGTCTGAGGGACTCTCAAGAGTCTTCTCCAACACCACAGTTCAAAAGCATCAATTCTTCGGTGCTCAACTTTCTTTATAGTCCAACTCTCACATCCATACATGACCACTGGAAAAACCATAGCCTTGACTAGACGGACCTTTATTGGCAAAGTAATGTCTCTGCTTTTTAATATGTTGTCTAGGTTGGTCATAAATTTCCTTCCAAGGAGTAAGCGTCTTTTAATTTCATGGCTGCAGTCACCATCTGCAGTGATTTTGGAGCCCCAAAAAATAAAGTCTCTCACTGTTTCCACTGTTTCCCCATCTATTTGCCATGAAGTGATGGGACCAGATGCCATGATCTTAGTTTTCTGAATGTTGAGCTTTAAGCCAACTTTTTCACTCTCCTCTTTTACTTTCATCAAGAGGCTCTTTAGTTCTTCACTTTCTGCCATAAGGGTGGTGTCATCTACATATCTGAGGTTATTGATATTTCTCCCTGCAATCTTGATTCCAGCTTGTGCTTCATCCAGCCCAGCGTTTCTCATGATGTACTCTGCATATAAGTTAAATAAGCAGGGTGACAATATACAGCCTTGACATATTCCTTTTCCTATTTGGAACCAGTCTGTTCCATGTCCAGTTCTAACTGTTGCTTCCTGACCTGCATACAGGTTTCTCAAGAGGCAGGTCAGGTGGTCTGGTATTCCCATCTCTTTCAGAATTTTCCACAGTTTATTGTGATCCACGCAGTCAAAGGCTTTGGCATAGTCAATAAAGCAGAAATAGATGTTTTTCTGGAACTCTCTTGCTTTTTCGATGATCCATCGGATGTTCAACTTAATGTCTGGTTCCTCTGCCTTTTCTAAAATCAGCTTGAACATCTGGAAGTTCACGGTTCACATGTTGCTGAAGCCTGGCTTGGAGAATTTTGAGCATTACTTTACTAGCGTGTAAGATGAGTGCAATTGTGCGGTAGTTTAAGCATTCTTTAGCATTGCCTTTCTTTGGGATTGGAATGAAAACTGACCTTTTCCAGTCCTGTGGCCACTGCTGAGTTTTCCAAATTTGCTGACATATTGAGTGCAGCACTTTCACAGCATCATCTTTCAGGATTTGAACATAGCTCAACTGGAATTCCATCACTTCCACTAGCTTTGTTCATAGTGATGCTTCCTAAGGCCCACTTGACTTCACATTCCAGGATGTCTGACTCTAGGTGAGTGATCACACCATCGTGATTATCTGGGTCATGAAGATATTTTTTGTACAGTTCTGTGTATTCTTGACTCCTCTTCTTAATATCTTCTGCTTCTGTTAGGTCCATACCATTTCTGTCCTTTATTGAGCCCATATTTGCATAAAATGTTCCCTTGGTATCTCTAATTTTCTTGGGGAGATCTCTAGTCTTTCCAATTCTGTTGTTTTCTTCTATTTATTTGCATTTATCGCTGAGAAAGGCTTTCTTATCTCTCTTTGCTGTTCTTTGGAACTCTGTATTCAAATGGGTATATCTTTCCTTTTCTCCTTTGCTTTTCACTTCTCTTCTTTTCACAGCTATTTGTAAGGCCTCCTCAGACAGCCATTTTGCTTTTTTTGCATTTCTTTTTCTTGGGGATGGTCCTTGATCCCTGTCTCCTGTACAGTGTCACAAACCTCTGTCCATAGTTCATCAGGCACTCTGTCTATCAGATCTAGTCCCTTAAATCTATTTCTCACTTCCACTGTATAATCATAAGGGATTTGATTTAGGTCATACCTGAATGGTTTAGTGGTTTTCCCCACTTTCTTCAATTTAAGTCTGAATTTGGCAATAAGGAGTTCATGATCTGAGCCACAGTCAGCTCCCGGTCTTGTTTTTGCTGACTGTATAGAGTTTCTCCATCTTTGGCTGCAAAGAATATAATCAATCTGATTTCGGTATTGACCATCTGGTGATGTCCATGTGTAGAGTCTTCTCTTGTGTTGTTGGAAGAGAGTGTTTGCTATGTCCTGTGCCTTCTCTTGGCAACTCTATTAGACTTTGCCCTGCTTCATTCTATACCCCAAGGCCAAATTTGCCTGTTACTCCAGGTGTTTCCTGACTTCCTACTTTTGCATTCCAGTTCCCTGTAATGAAAAGGTACATCTTTTTTGGGTGTTAGTTCTAGAAGGTCTTGTAGGTCTTCATAGAACCGTTCAACTTCAGCTTCTTCAGCATTACTGGTCGGGGCATAGACTTGAATTACTGTGATATTGAATGGTTTGCCTTGGAAACGAACAGAGATCATTCTGCAAATGATCCAAATGGATGTTGAATTTTGTCAAATGCTTTTTCTGCATCTACTGAGATGTTCCTGTGGAGTTTATGTTTGTTCTACTAATATGGTACATTACATTGATCAATTTTCAGGTAGTAAACTAACTTTGCATTCCTGAAATAAATCCTCATTGGTCATGTTATGTAACACTTTTTATATGTATCTGAACTTGGTTTGCTAGTGTTTGGTTGAGGATTTTTACATCAGTATTCATAAGGGATATTGGTCTGTAGTTTTCTTTTCTTGTGATGTGTTTGTTTGATTTTGGTATCAGGATAATACAGGTTATATAAAATGAACTGGGAAGTGTTTCCTCCTGTTTTTTAGAAGAGTTTGTGAAGGATTGATACTTGCTTTGTGTATGTCTTATGTCTTTTCTGTTCCTTTGTTCTTCACTTCCTCTCTTTTTATGTATCTAGTAGATGTTTTCTATTATAAATTTTTAATTTGTTTGTTAACTATTTATTTTTGAGTTAAGTTCTTAGTGGTTGCCCTGGAGATTGCATCTTAACTTGAAACAATCTACTTTGGGTTAAATCTAACTTAATTTCAGTAGTATGTAAAAACTTTGCTCCAGTATACCTCTGTTTCCTCTTCCCTCCTTCATAGTATCATCATCGTACAGATTACCTCTTTATACACTATAAGCCTGCCAACACAGTTTTGTTATTGGTCTGTGTAGTTGTCTTTGTCTTTTGTAGTTGTCTTTTAAAACAGATAGGAAAATAAAAGTGTTACAAACAAAAATACTTTGGGTCATAATACCTGTGTAGTTTCCTTCAAGTTAACATTTAGTGTCCTTTCATTTCAGCTTTAAATTAGTATTTCTTGTAGATAAGTCTACTAGTAACAAATTCTTTCAGTTTTTGTTTAACTTTTTTTCATGTTTGATGGACAGTTTTGCTAGATAAAGAATTCTCCATCTGTTTCTTTCACATTTTGAAGATGTCATTATACTGTCTTATGGCCTCCATGGTTGCTAATGATAAATCAGCTATTAATCTTATTGATAATCCCTTATATGCATTAAGTCGTTTTTCTCTTGCTACATTCAAGATTCTCTTGTCTTCGACTTTCATCAGTTTCTGAATGTGTGTATCTCTTCAAGTTTATTCTACTTGAGTTTCTTGAACATATATAGATTGATGTCTTTCAAATTTGTGATGTTTTGCCCCTTTCTCATCCTCTTTTCCTTCCAAGATTCCTATTATGTGTATGTTGGTACACTTGATGGTGTCCCATGGGTGTGTGAGGTTGTTTCTTTTTTTCCATTCTTTTTTCTTTCTGCTTTTCAAAAATGGATAATCTCTATTTGACCTATTTATCCTTTCCCTCTTCTGCCAGCTCAGTATATTGTTGAGCCCCTTTAGGTGAAATTTTTATTTCAGTTACTATACCTTTCAACTCCAGACTTTTTTTCTTTTAAAAAAAAATTTTTATTTATGTATTTTTTTTTTTGCTGTGCTGGATCTTCATTGTGTGTGTTCTCTATCTAGCAGCAAGTGGGGGCTACTCTTTGCTTGCTCTTTATATTTTTTTAATTTATTTTTTTACTGAAGGATAATTGTTTTACAGAATTTTGTTGTTTTCTGTCAAACCTCAACATGAATCAGCCATAGGTATACATATATCCCCTCCCTTTTGAACCTCCCTCCCATCTCCCTCTTTTTTATTTTTTAATTCATATTTTTGGAGATGTGTAACCAATATGTTGTTTATTTGGCTTGGTTGTGAGATCCATAAAAAAGTAGTATCATACTATATGTGGTCTTCTGTGACTTACTTTATTCACTCACTATTGTATTTCCAAGAGTCACCTGTTTTGTATGTAGCTGTAACTTGTTCATTCTCAGTGCTGTATAATATTTCATTGGGTGACCCTAAAACAAACTATTCATCTATTTACATGTTGAGGGACATTTGGATCATTTCTAGCTTTTGCTCTTATAGAAAGTGCTAGTATGAACATTCTTGTACATGTCTCCTAGCACACTTGCACCCTCACTTTTCCAAGTTATATACCTATGTATGGAATTGCTGGTTAATAAGACATATAAGCATTCATCTTGATAAGATTATGCCAAAATATATTTTAAACTGTTATTACCAATTTACACACTTTTCAGCAATTTATAAGAGGTCCCATTCATTCACACACACCCTATCAATACTTGATATTGTCCCACTTTTAAATTTTTGTCATTATAGTGAGTCTTTGTGGACATAATTAGCATTTTTCAAATTACTAATGTGATAGAGCACCTTTTCATGTTTATTGGTCATACATGTTTCTTCTTCTGTGCAACGACTATTAATATCTTTTGCCCATTTTAAAAATGGATATTTTTATCATTTTTATTGAATTACAGAAAAGTTTTAGTTATTTGGCTTCCCTCATAGCTCAGCTGGTAAAGAATCTGCCTGCAGTGCAGGAGACCCTGGTTCGATTCCTGGGTTGGGAAGATCTGCTGGAGAAGGGATAGGCTACCCACTCCAGTATTCTTGGGTTTCCCTGGTGGCTCAGCTGGTAAAGAATCCGCTTGCAATGCGGGAGACCTGGGTTCAATCCCTGGGTTGGGAAGATCCCCTGGAGAAGGGAAAGGCTACCCACTCCAGTATTCTGGCCTGGAGAATTCCATGGATACTACTCAATCATTTGTCAGTTACATATTTTGAATTTCTTCTCTCAGTTTGTGGCCTTTTTTTTTCTTTATGGTGTCTTTGCATGATCAGAAATACCTAATTTTAAGTGAGTTAAAGAGTTCAATTTTTTCTCTGTAGCCAGTTCTTTTTGTGTGTTGTCTTCCCTAACCTGTAGTCATAAAGATATTCTTTATTTTCTTCTAATAAAAAGTGAAAGGTTTACCTTTCACTTTTAAGTCCTCAATCTAACTGTAATCGATTTTTGTGTGGTAGAAGTCATAGGGCAGAAAGCCAGTTGTGTTATTGTCCCCATGGATAGCGTTATGATCTGAAGTGCCCTTCTGTCATGCATCGAAGCTTCACATTTGTGTAGGTCTGTTTCTGGGGTCTCTGATTTGGCTGACTTTTTGCCCCAAAACACTACCTTTAATTATTTAACTTCATAAAGAATCTTAGTATTTAATGGAGCAAAATTTTCCCATCCTATTTTTCTCTAGTAGTAGTATATATTCATGGCCCTTTGTTATTTCAAACACATTTCAGAATGAGCTTGTCATGTTCTACAAAAACATTGGAATTGGAGTAAATCTATAGATCAGTTTGAAGAAAATTGCTGTGTTTATCATGGTGACTCTTCCTAGCTCTACACATGATATATCCTTTCATTTTTAATAAATTGTTGAATGTCTTTTGGTAGAGCTTTATAATTCTCTATATAGGGTTTTGCATATTTGTATTAGTTTTTTTCCTTGTTATTTATGACTTTTTAATGACTTTTATAGATGAGATCTGTTTATAAATCTCATTTCTAATCTGCTATAAATGAGATCGTGTTATTTAATGTGTTTTATCTCTTTTGCAGGTGTATAGAAATGAAGTTGATTTTTATATTGTTATTATAGCCATTCATTTTGCTAAACTTTTATTACCTTTAAGCAAACTTTTAATTTTAGAAGAATTTTATTTATAGAAAAGTAAATAAAGAGACAGTATGGAGAGTTCCTGTATATTCTTCACCATGATATGTTTATCAAAACTAAGAAAACAACATTGGTATATGACTATAAACTAAACTTCAGACTTTATGTAGACATCTGAGTCTTCCTACTATTGTCCTTTTTCTGTTCTAGGATCCAGTTCCAAATACCACTGTGCATTTAAGTTGTCATGTCTCTTTTGTGTCTTCTGGTTTATGATAGTTTCTTACTCTCCTTGTTTTTTATAACCTTGACAGTTTTGAGATTTACTATAGAGTATCCCTCAATTTGGATTTGTCTGAAGTTTTCCTCATAATTAGACTGGGGTTGGTCTTGGAAAGAATACCACAGAGTTGAAGTGCCATTTCCATCACATCATATCAGGAGTATGTGATATCCATGTGACATCCCTGATGATGTTGACTTTCACCACTTATTTAAGGTAGTGTTTGCCAGATTTCTCCACTATAAAGTTGCTATTTTTTTCCCCTTTTCACTCTCTTTTCTTTGAAAGAATTTAGCTCACCATCAAGGAGAAGGGAATAAATTAAGCTGCACCTCTGTAAGGGGGTGTAATTACATATAGTATCTGGAATTCTGTAAAAAAAATTTATTTCTTTTCCTTTGTTTGCTTACCTATTTATTCAGTTGCTTGCTTATATCAGTATGAACTGATATATATTTTTTTAATAATTTGAGTTATAAATCCAATACTGTTATTTGTCCCGTGGCTCAAATTGTTCCAGCTTTAGCCACTGGAGGCTCTTTTAGTTTGGCTTCTGTGTCCCTTTGACATGGCCCCCATCCTTTTGTTTTTAAGTACTTCCTTATCTGCCAGCTCTATAAGATACTCTCTACTTATCTTTTATCTTCCTGCCCCAACCCCAACCCCAGAATTGACCATTTCTCAAAGAGCCCTGCTTCCTTTTGAGATGTTTACAATATTGTAGTGGTTTTTGTCATACATTGACATGAATCAGCCATGGATTTGCATGTGTTCCCCATCCGGATCCCCCCTCCCACCTCCCTCTCCACCCGATCCCTCTGGGTCTTCCCAGTGCACCAGGCCCGAGCACTTGCCTCATGCATCCAGCCTGGGCTGGTGATCTGTTTCACCCTAGATAATATACATGTTTCAATGCTGTTCTCTTATATATTCTTTTGTGTTTTCTATGTTGACTGCCATATCAGCTATTAATAATGACAGTTTTGTTTTTTCCTTTCCAATCTTCATGCTTTTATTTTTCTTGTGTTACTGAGATGCCCAGGACCACCAGTACAATGGCAAATAGCAAAGATGGCCGTGGGCTTCCTTGACTTGTTGGCTATTTTAGAGGAAACACCACTAACTTTCCCATAGTAAGAATGATATTTGCTATAGATTCCTACAGGTTTTATCAGATTAAACAAGTTCCATACTGTTCATCTATGATAAGAAGTTTTTGTTATTGTTTTTAAATCATGAAATTGTATTGTAATCTTTATCCAATACATTTTCTGTTTCTTAGGATGATTATATTTTTTCCCTCCAATAATCCAATGATGTGATAAATGACATTTATAGATTTTCTGCATGTTAGACTACATTTGCATTTCTGGTGTAAATACAACTTGGTCATGATCTTTTCCTTTTTATATGATACTAGATTCGGTTTGTTAATATTTTGTTTAGGATTTCTGTATCTGTGTTCATGAGTTAAATCAGTCTTTGATTTTCCTTCCTCAGGCTGTTTTTATTTGCTTTTGGCATCAAGTCCTGCTTGCATCATAGAATGAGTCAGTGTTCCCTCGTTTACAATATTCTGGAAGATGCTATTGGAATGATCTGTTTGGTAGAATTCTCCTGTGAAACCACTTTTGTCTGGTGTTTTCATTTTTAATATTAAGTGAATATTAAACTTTAAATATTTTCAAATTTTTTAATTAAAAACTTGAAATTTGCTTCCTTAACATGTTTATTTTATATCAAGTTTTATGCTTGAAATGGCTACACACAAATCCTGATCAAGACTTTTTAATGAAGTGTTCTTCAAATTCTTAACAGTCACCAATAAAAATCTTTTTTTGTGCAATTAGGTGATAAAGTATTTAAACCCAACTTTTAAGTTGTTTAAAAATGTTTAATAAGTAAAATGATATCTAACAACTTCTGTTTCACTGACAAATATATTTTTAAAAATTTCTTGTGATAATGTGATTAGATTTCAAATCCAATTGAACTCTTTTGTATTAACTGTTTCAAAATAATGATGAAGCTCTTATTTGCAGAACATGCATCATTGTTAGAACCATCACCCTGCAGCTAGCTTGGACACCATTAAAAGGGCTCATCAGCTGCAAACGGATAGAAGTATCTGATATCTGAAGACAGTTTCAGGGCTTCTCCTTGGAGCTACATTCTCCAGAAGCCCCTGCTTGGCCTCCCTGCACCCAGCCCCACCCCATCCAGTCACAACTTGGGTCGTGTGTGGTATTTCTTGGCAACTGGAACATAGACTTCTCCAGCAGCTCCACAGGCCCCTTGTCCTCAGTGAGCAGAAGACTACAGAAGCTGGCTGCTGAAGAGGCCGTCCAAGTCTTAGAGCTCCTCATTGGCCCTGCTTAGCACAGTGCTGTAACTGAGTGCTGGATGTTAGTCATTCATGCTCACCACCTTTAGGGACTGCAAAAGGATTTGTCAGACCCCATTTCACTAAGGGCCGCCCTCTAAGGATCTCAACAGGAGGCTGTCCATAGAGAGAAGTGGCCTGCCTAGGGTCTCCGCTGCCTTAGGTCCTATGTGGACAGTCCAGATCTAAGGGGATTAGTATTTTTTCACCTACCTGTCATCCACTTATCAACTGGGAAATTTCATCTCCTGTTATTTTTTGTTCTTGTGTTTGTTTTTTAGTAGGAAGAGTTTTATCTATTGCTTCAATTCCTTTAGTAGTTAGAGGACTAGTCAGGATTTCTTTTTCATCTTGAATCTATTCTACTGAGTTATAGTTTTCTGGGAATTGGTCCATTTTGTCTGCCTTCTCAAGTTTATTAGCATTAAGTTTCCTTATTTTTTTTATTTTCTGTATACAATCTGTAGTTATGTCTCCTTTTTCATTGCTAATATTGGTAATTTGTGCCTTCTCACTTTTTTTCTTGATCAATCTCACCAGAGGTTTGTCTATTTTATTAGTCTTTTCAAAGAACCAGCTTTTGGCTTTGTTGCTCCTCTCTATTTTGTCTTTGTTTTCTATTTCTTTAATTTCTGCTCTTATCTTTTTTGATCTCCTTCCTTCCACATTTTTTGGATTTATTTTGTTGTTATTTTTCTAATTTCTTAAATTTGACACTGAGCTCATTAATTTTCAGCCTTTCTTGTTTTCTTATTTGCACAATTAAGGACATAACTTTCCCTCTAACTGCTGCTTTTCTACAAGTTCACACATGTCATATTTTGTTACTGTTTGGTTCCAAGTACTTCGGCATTTCCATCATGGTTACTTCTTTGACTTGTGAGTTATTTAGAAGTGTGTTTCTAAATATTTGGAGATTTTAAAATTTATCTCTGTGTTATTGAAGTCTGTCTTAATTGCATTATAGTCAGGATGTGATCTCTGTGATTAAAAACTGATATTTATTGAGACTTGTTTTATGGCTTAGTAGTGATCAATATTTTTGAATGTTTCCTATGTGCTTTATAAGAATGTATGTTCTCTAATTGTTGAATACAGAGTTCTATATAAGTCTGTTATCAAATTTGTTCATTGTATTATTCACATTTTCTATATATAAACTGAATTTTTGGTCATAATATACTAATAATTGTAAGGTGTATTAATATGCAGTTATGATGGTGATTTGTTTATTTCTCCTTGTAGTTCTTTTTTTCTTTTATTTTTGAGAGTATTTTATTAGGAATATTCAAATTAAGAATTGCTATATATTCCTGGTAAGCATGTAATGACCCTCTCTATTCCTGATAATGCATTCTTCCTGTTTTATCTCACATTAATATAGCAACACAAATTTATCTTCTTGTTAGGATTTGTGTGGTATATAATTTTCTATCCTTTTACTCTTCAACATTTTCATGCCTTTATACTTTAATTATATCTCTTGGGAATAGCATATAGCTGGACCTTTTAAGAAGTCTAATCTAATGATCTCTTTTTTAATGATGACTTTAGTCTGTTTACATTTATTGTGATATATTTTGACTTGTTTCTACCACCATACTTTTTTTTTAAATTTTTTTTCCATTTATTTTTATTAGTTGGAGGCTAATTACTTTACATCATTGCAGTAGTTTTTGTCATACATTGAAATGAATTAGCCATGGATTTACATGTGTTTCCCATCCCGGTCCCCCCTCCCACCTCCCTCTCTACCCGATCCCTCTGGGTCTTCCCAGTGCACCAGGCCCGAGCACTTGTCTCATGCACCCAACCTGGGCTGGTACCACCATACTTTTTAACCTCTATTTCCTACTACCACCTTTTTGATGCTTCATTTTTCTCTTTTTTTTTTTTTTTGCCTGCTTTTTTAGTTTTGAAATTAGTTTGTTTGCTTTTTTGATTAGTTTTTTCCTCCCTGCTCTTTGGAATTTGCCTATTTTTTCCCATTCTTTCTGTGGTTATTCTTGAAATTTTGCCATGCATGTTTAACTTACAAGGTTTAAAGTTGAACAGTATTTTAACCTCCCTCTTGAAGAATTCAGGAACCTTTGAAGCCTTCAACTCTAGTCATTCCTATCTTAACTACATGTTATTTTTTTGAGTATGTTTGTTTGTTCCTTTTTCTCCCCTAACCTCACTAATATAACATCATTAGTATATTTTACATAGATAGTATGTGTTGGGATTTACATGCATACATTCTTGCATCTCAGACATCATTCTGGGATCATTTTCCTTCATTATGATTACAGTGTTTAACTGCTCTTACAGTACATGTCTGTTGGTGTTAAATTCTCCTAGTCATTATTATATGTGAATTTATTTATTCTCATTCTTAAAAGATAGTTTGTTATAGGTAATATTAGAAGTCCACTATCTGTCTAATTGCTATTTTTTCTCTTTTCTTGGGGGGTGGATATTCATGGGATTCTGCAGTTTCATTCTACCAGTGTTTACATATGTTTTTCTTTTTTATTATTATACTTTGGAGATGTTCTTCATGCCTCTGGGTTTATGTTTTTCATAACTTCTGGGAAATTCTCAGCCTTGTCTCCAAATATTGCCTGTCTTCCATTCTTTCTGTATTTTCTTTCTCAGAATTCAGTTGGTCATATTTTGGACCTCCTCATTCTATCTTCCATATCTCATAATGTCTCATTGATATTTTCTATTGTCTTGTCTTCCTGAACTTCATTCTAGGCAATTTCTTTAGCTATGTCTTTTAGCTTATTGATTCTCTCTTCAACTCTGTCTGATCTGCTGTTTAATCTGTCCACTGAGTTTTTTATTTCAAGAATTATATTTTTCACTTATACAAATTTCATATATTTCACTTTCTAATCTTCCCAGTCATCCCTAATAGTCTCTTGTTGCTTGCTCATCTTTGTGATTGCATTTATTATTTCTTTAAACATTTTATACAATTATTATTCAACCAGTAATCATTGTTTGTCTAAGTATGGCATTATAAATATTGTTCACATCCAACTACAGAGTACAGTTGGATTACATATCCTCTGTTGTATGCCTTTTTGTTTTCTTGTAACTGGGTTTTTTTTTCTTTTGCCTAGTGTTCTAATACCATTACGAGTTCTTCTCTGAAATTCTTTTTAAAATTCGTGTTAGATCATGTCTCTCCTTTGCTCAAAATTCTCCCATAGCTCCCAGCTCCCTTAGAATAAAAGCCAAAGCCCTCACCATGGCCCAAAAGTCTTTACACAACCTGGTCCCCATCACCTCTCTGATCTTCCACTCTCCCCATCACTCACTGTTCTCCAACCACATTGTATTCCTTAAGCATGTCAGGTATCTCCCCCCACCAACTTCAGAGCCTTTGTACTTGCTAGTCTCACATCTAGAATACTCTTCTTCCCAGATAATCTGATGACTTACCCACCCACTTCCAGTATGCTCAAATGTCACCTCCCTAGAGAAGCATTCCCTGACTGACATATCTAAAATAGCCCCATTCACCAGCACTTTCTATCCCCTTATACTCCTCTATGTTATATTTTTCTACAAATCACTGATGACCAACTGATATATTTATTTACTGTGATCAGTGTTTGTCTCTCCACAATAGACTGTAAACTGCACAAAGCAAGGACTGTTGTTTTGTCCATAGTTGTCTCTCTAGTGTTAAGAATAGTGCATAGTCATATTTAATAGACATTCAATAAATATTTTTGGAATAAACTGAGTGAATTAATGAATGAATTAATCTGGAGGATAAAGGGAGAAATGCATTGAGAACTCAACTAGGCGTGAAGGCCTTTCGTGTCATGAAAAGGAGCTTGAGTGTTATTGTTCAGAAGGATAGGGGCTGTAAAAAAGCAGTGAGGATAGCTCCTGGATTCTTTTGAGAAGCAAGTTCAGGGTTGATAGGGTAGTAACAAAACCCCATCTTTATGACTGGCTCTATACCCTGGGCTCTTAAAGGTAAACCAGCCTCTTTCTCAAACAGCCCTCAAACTGCTGTGTTGTCATGCCTACCTGTTTACTTGGTGAAAACCAAAGCCCCTGCGCTGATTAGGCCTTTTGGTCCCAGCTAGGATCCTCCTTTCTCTAGCCTGTGAGAAACTGTTTTTTGGTCCTCAGGCCAAGCAGATCACCCTCATTAGACTTTTTCTGTAGTACTTAGGTTTGGGGTGGTGGTATAGCAGCTGGTATAAAGCCTGGAACATAGTAAGTAGTGTCATAATGGTGGACACTTCAGGGAGGTAAGTTCAGAAAATATTTTTCCATTGTAAAGGCTACAACAGGTTGTGAGGTTTTAATCCTGGCTTTTCCCCTAACCCCCTTGTGGGCTAGCATGGCTCCAGTGTTTCTGTCTACCCATGACTCTTTAGATACTAATTCTGTTTAATGTGTAGCCTACTCCCCTGGCTTTTTGTAATGCACTGATTTCATCAGAATGCTGTCAATACACACAGGTCCCTGTGGCATACCCCTAGAGACATCCTCTCTGGGCCAACATCAGTTCATTAATCATTGTCACACTGGTTTTAACCAGCCAACTAGTTCACTGCAGCAAAGTTGACAGGACACCTAGTACGTATCAGGCCTCCTGTCCCACATTGAGGACACAGAGATGAACAGGTGTGTTCTCAGACACAGAACCATCATCTCAGGGCAGTGGTCAATACAGTAATAGTGATGATACAAGAGACTGTGAGAGACCCTATCGAACACAACAACCCAGCTCAGGGTACCAAGGAAGGTTTCATTGGAAGAGGTGGTATGTGAACTGACTAAAAAAGATGAGTGGGAATCTTCTAGATGACTAGCAAGCGGAGAGGAAGGCAGTCCAGGCAGAAGGTACAGCATGGGCAAAGGCCCAAAGATGGGAAACAATGTGCTGTACACCAACCTAATTGCATTCACTGTTCACCTTTTTTTCTATGAGATCATTCTAGGAGACCAAAATTCTGACATGAGTTTGTGCTAATCTGTTAACTCCAGAAAAGCAATGAAAAGTTGGTTGGACACGACTGTCCTCAAACTTGTCCATACCAGCTTGCAACGTTCATGTATTCCTTAAATAGATGATAGTGTTTAAGTGTCAGTTTACTCATCAGTAAAATGAGTTGAATACCCACCTTGAATAGTTGTGGGTGTTAAAGCATATGTGAGGTACTTGGCAGCTGACCACCATTTATTGAACACCAGTATTAAAGGAAGAATGGCCTAGTGGTTAAGAACATGAGCTGAAGATCCAGACCAACCTGGATTTGGATTATAGCTCAACTACTTACAAACATTGGGACCTTGGTCAAGTTTCCTAACCTTTTTAAAAGCCTTGGTAAAATGAAGTTACTGCACCTACCTCAGAGTATGTTCTTGTAGCAGGATATATATGCGAGGTGGGAGCCTTCACAAACCTTGGACCCCTCCCCAGCCTGCCCTCTCAAGAGACTCCCCCCCTCCCCAGGGGACCTACCTTTAGCTTCCCCCTCTCTAAGGCTAACAAAGAGGACTGAGCTGGCCCCTCAGAGCCACAGGGCTACCTTGTTATAGGAGCTTTCTAATGTTAATTGGCTCTTGCATTTCTGGAATGAACATTTTCATCTTATGTTAAATCTTTTTTTACTCATACTAGATTTGTTTTGCTAATAAAATTCTTTAGGATTTTTGCACCTTTGGTCATCCACCATATTTGTCTGGTCAAAGTTATTAGAGGGCTCATCCAGTAAATAAATTAGTTGGTCCGGTTCATCTAATTTCTCAAATTAATTGTATCCTCTTGTGTAATTTCTGCTTTATCTTTTATGTTGTTCATATTATTTATTTGTGCCTTTTCTCTCTTTCTTGATTAGTCCCTCCAGAGATTTTCTAGTGATTAGTCTAGAAAATTTACCATAAATATTCAATGTAAAGTCTAAACAGTATCCTAATCCCCCACCCCAAACAATTCAAGGATTTATCAAATACTAATGTCTCCCAATTTACATGTTATGTTTGTCTACTATTTTAGTTCTTTCTTTTCTAAGGAAGATGTATACTAGATGGACATTAACAATATTATTTTGTGCATTCAGTGTTTAAATAATTATTTACTATTTTATTTGCTCACCCTCCTTCTTAAACATCAGATCTCCTTTTTGGGGATAAGTTTCCTTCTTGAAATACATACTTTAGATCCCTTAACAGCAGATCTCTTAACAGGAAGCTGTCTGAATCTGTATTTATCTGTAAATGTGTTTATTATATTTTATTCTTCTTGAAAGATAAGTTTTGCTGGTCCCCAATTCCAAATTACCTCTTTTTCTCTTAACACTTATAAAATATTATGGCACAGTCTTCTGGTTCCAACTGTTGCTGTTGAGAAGTCTGTTGTCAGTTTGCCTTTTTTTTCAGGTGTTCTTTTTCTCTGGCTGTTTTGAAGATCCTTCTTTGATTGTTTCATAACTCTAAGGGCTTTTCATCGTTGTTGTTCTTTGAATGTTTCTTTGTATAGCTTCTTGGTCTTGCTTCATGAATGAAGTATTTTTTCCTTGTCATTCTGAGGACATTAAATAATAGTGTCTTTCAAAAAAAAGTATTCTTTTCCTTGCATAGTTTTTGTTTCTAAGTATATGTATTTGGGTATCAGTGAGAAACTTAACTGGCTACCAGATGTGGCCAGAGGCATCACAGATACCAAAGACATAACATATTCTGAAGACTTAGAGTTTATATGATATTGAGGGAGGGGCTCCATTACTGTGCAAGCATGCATCAGTGCCACAGTTGTCACTTGATAGCATGGTAGTGCACTGTACTCTGAAGCCAGACTGCCTGGGTTCAAATCCTAGATCTGCCATTTCATAGCTGGACAAGTCATTTAACCTCTATATTCTTTAGTTTTATCTTCTATAAAAATGTGGATATTAATAGTACTTACTTCACAGAGTTATTGAGGGTATTAAATGAATAAATATATCTAATGTGTTTAGAATAGAGACTGGCAGGTAGTAAGCACTCTTAGAAACAAAAACCATTCTCAAAAAACACAAATTTGGGAATTTAGAGGAGTTATTTGGGTACTTTAGGCTGTGGGATATCAAGTTCATTAGGCAGTCGGAATGGTTTAGGATTCTTCAATGGGAAAACAGGAAGCAGGGTTTAAGGGTAAACCCCTCTTGAGAGGTGACCCACATTGGTTATTTCCTCATTGGACCAGAACAATACCAAATGGGGGAGCACTGATAGTGAGGATTAATCTAGGGTAAGTAAGTAAGTAAGTGTTAGTCGCTCAGTCGTGTCTGACTCTTTGCGACCCCATGGACTATAGCCCGCCAGATTCCTCTGTCCATGGAATTCTCCAGGCAAGAATATTGGAGTAGGTTGCCATTCTGTTCTCCCACGGATCTTTCTGACCTAGGTATCTATCCCAGGTCTCCTGCATTGCAGGCAGCTTCCTTACTGTTTGAGCCACCAGGGTAAGGGATTTCCTAAGCATTTAATAATTCTCTTTTGGAACTAAGCTGTCAGGTACTGAGAGGCTTTTTAAAGGGTGTGATGGCTCTTCAGGTTGAGGACACGAATCTGTTGGAAAGCAAGTTTGCTGTCAGGAGTTGAATCACACTCTCAGAGGTAGGACTGACCACATCAGAAATGCTTCCAGTCTTTGTTCTAAATTCTTATGGGCCCCCCTCTGAGTTTAGGGAAATTCCCAGCCTTAGTAACTATCTCAGACACTAGAAATCTAGAGGATATGAACAGGAGGAGTGAGTCATACTGAAATTAAGTGCTTGGTGGGGAGGCATATTTGAGGAAAGTGTCAAAAGTGAAAGTTCAAGAAATGCAAAAATTGTAAACAGGATTTTATCCAATCAAATCCAACAGTATACTTTGAAAGATAACCAAGTGGAGTTTATCTCAGGAATGCAGGGCTGACTTAACATTAGAAAATCAGTCATTGCAACTCACCATGTTAACAACCCCCCTCCAAACCCTATATGATTATTGCAATAAATGCAGAAAAACATTTGACAAAATCCAATATCCATTCCTGATTTAAAAAGAAAACCACTGGCAAACTAGGAATGTAAGGGAACCTCTCAACCTGACACGGAGCATTTACAAAAAATCCACAGCTGACACTACGTTTAGTGGTGAAAGACTGAAAGTTTTACCTTCCAACATCAGAGACGACACAAGGATGTCTGGTTTCATCACTTCTGTTGGGCATTGTACTGGAGGTTCTTGCCAGTGCAATCAGGTAAGAAAAGAAAAAAAGAGAAGAAAAGGCAAGACATTCAGATGGGAAAGGAGGAAGTTAAACTATATTTTTATAGTTATATAAAACTATTTTTTATAGAAGATATGACTATCTGTGTAGAAAATCCAATTGAATCTACCAAATCTACAAACTACTAGAACTAATAATTCCCCAAGTTGCAAGATACAAGATCAGTATACACAAAACAATTGTATATACCAACTGTATATAGCAGAACAATTGGACATAGAAATTTTTAAAATTTCAGCATAATAACATCTAAAAATATGAATTAGGAATATATCTGACAGAAAGACCTGTACACCTATATTGCTGAAAGAAGACCAAATTAAATGGAAAGATACACCTTGTTCATGGGTCAGAAAACTAAGAATTGTTAAGATGTCCATTCTTCCCAAACCAATTTGTACATTCAACATAATGCCTATAAAAGTCTCAGCAGGCTTTTATTCCTGCAGAATTGGACAAGATGATCTTAAAATTCATATGGAGGGACTTCCCTGGTGGCCCATGATTAAGACTTTCCACTGCAAGGGGCACAGATTTGATCCCTGGTCAGGGAACTAAGATCTTGCATGCCATGCAGCCAATAAAATTTTAAAAAAAATTTGTTTAATTAAATTCATATAGAAATATAAAGGCACTGCAGAACCTGAAACAGAGTACAGAAGCTTTGGTTAGGGTCCAGCCTTCCTACAGGATCAATGCTGTCAATAGAGCCACCATAGGAAAAACAGTAGAGTGGCCTCCACAGGATACAAACAAGCGATTTGCTGAAGTAGAAAACTGAAAAAACTAACAGGCTTAAGAAAAGATGTGCAAATGCATTGGTTATCATAAAAAAGTACAAAATGAAATTATGAGATTTCACTTTAGATCTCATAGATGGCCAAATTTTAGAAAGCTCAATCATGCCAACTGTGGTGCTAGAGAAGACTCTTGAGAGTCCCTTGGACAGCAAGAAGATCAAACCAGTCAATCCTAAAGGAAATCAACCCTAAATATTCATTGGAAGGACTGATGCTGAAGCTGAAGCTCCAGTATTTTGGCCACCTGATGTGAAGAGCTGATTCACTGGAAAAGACTCTGATGCTGGGAAAGATTGAGGGCAAGAGGAGAAGGGGGCAACAGAGGATGAGATGGTTGGATGGCATCACTGACTCAATGGACATGAGTTTGAGCAAACTCAGGAGATAGTGAAGGACAGGGAAGCCTGGCACGCTGCAGTCCATGGGGTCGCAGAGTCAGACACAACTTAGCAACTGAACAACAATCATGCCATGTCCTGTAATAGGGATGTAAGGTTAAGGACCCTCATGCAATTCTAGTGATAGAAGGGACTTGGGCAGCCATCCCAGAGATGAATGTGGCAATACATAATCCAGTCAATATCCTCATGTGCCACCTGAAGAAATTCTCACACAGATCCATAACAGGTCAGGTAGGAGAATGTTTGTTATAGTGTGATTTGCAACAGTGGGGAGTTGGGGTTGTTCTGGCTGTTACCAGGGATACACTCCATAGTTGGCCTTTCAGCAGTTAGATCAGTGAGTTAGACATACACAGAGCAATACTGGTGATCTTCTACACATAGCACTGGATGAAAAATAATAAGCCATAAAACAAAACACTATTCTCATAAGTTACAAATGCATGCACATATATACCAAATATACATCTTAAAAGAACTCAAAAGGGTATATGTATGTGGTATGTGTTAGTCGCTCAGTCGTGTCCAACTCTTTGCAACCCCATGGACTGTAGCCTGCCAGGCTCCTCTGTCCTTGGAATTCTCCAGGCAAGAATACTGGAGTGAGTTGCCATTCCCTTCTCCAGGGGATCCTTCCCAACCCAGGGATCGAACCTGGATCTCCTGCACTGCAGGCAGATTCTTACCATCTGAGCCATCAGGGAAGCCCCTTAAAAGGATCTAAGTTAAACACATTCGAAGAGATGCTTGTGAGGCAGGATTTGGCATAGAATGGGAGTGTGGATAATAGGGAATAAACAAAACAAGCAAGGGAGAAAGGAAAAAAAAAAACAGAAAGCATTATTCCTTTGTCTTAGTTTACCTACTCTCTGTGGTGTTCATCCTTTAGCATCTCCTCTTCACTGAGGAAGCAGCCCCACCTGTCCTCTGTTAACCTGGAGACAGAATGCCTAGGGGAACCTGACTCAGAGTATCTGTACTTTATCTGTGTTAATTTGACCACATGCTGCCGAAGCTCCTGCACATCCTCCCTCCAAGCACTGCATAGCCTGAATCAGATGTGGACATACATTCCACCAAACAGAAGTTATCTGCTGTCTTCTACTCTTGCCCATGCTGGGAAGTGGGGGCAGGTCACGGGGAAATGAGAAGTAGAAAAGTTAGAGGGACCCACTTCCTGTCAAAACATATTGTTACCAGACAACTAATTTTTCTGGTCTGCACAGCAGCCTGCTGGTGCCCTGACTGTGGTGAGCCATGTGTGTTTCCCTGGACTCCCATGTGACCTTACCCTTCCCAGACTTAGCTTTCATTAACTCTTAGGGAAGCTGAAGCCAGACTATGACCAAGAGACTTTGTTCAGCTTACCTGCTTTGGGGCATCTTCACCCAACAGTAACTTCAGTAACCAGCTAGGTGTGTGCTGGCCACAACCATTTTCAAAACAAAACAATATATTGTCTAGGGCAAAACTTTCAAGGAAATCAAGAGAATGAGAACATAAAGGTCAAGATAATGGTTTCCTTGGGGGAAGGAAGATACAAAGTGGCTTCTAAAATACTGTAAAGTTCCAGTTCTGAGTCTTGGATATTTTATTACTCTTTCTTAAACTGCACAATGGCTTCCCTGGTGGCTCAGTGGTAAAGAATACACCTGCCAGTGCAGGAGATGCAGATTTGATCCCTGAGTCAGGAAGATCACCTGGAAGAGGAAATGGCAACCCACTCCAGTATTCTTGCCTGGAAAATCTCATGGACAGAGGAGCCTGGCGGACTACAGTCCATGGGGTTGCAAAGAGTCGGACACGACTTAGCAACTAAACCACACAACAAACAGTACAAATAAGTTTGAGAAGCTTTTCTATATGTTGAATGCAGTTAAAATTTTTGAAGAAGCACAGTTTTCAACCGCAATAACATTTACACCTGACAGAACACATAGAATCAAAGAGAATCACAATAAACAAATTAGAACATTTGCCTACGAAGGCAGAGGGTTGGAAATGTAAATGGAGAATGAAGAGAAAATGGGATGCATGAATAAATAAATAAAAAGACATCCAGTCTAGTGGTCAAAAATAATGACAGTTTCCTTTACCTTCTGCCCCGATAAAGCAGCTGGGCCTTACAGATCTCTTCAAAATCAACTGGTGCAAAGTCAAATCACATGAAGAGTATTATAATAAAGGGTTGATACAGGTTTCCCAGGGCGGAAGGTTTTGAAGGCCCCTCTGAGTGGTCATCTCTCCAAGGTTTGATTTGTGAACTCCTGACCAGTGTTCCTGAAGTATTCCAGTGCAACCCTTGGTGCATCAGCCCATTTCACAATAAAGCTCAAAAAACCAGTGGAGAAAGCAAGAGATTAAAGTCATGTTCTTATAAGAGCAAAAGAGGGAAAAGAAATTGCCTCTATAGTTTTAAAAACAAGAAACAAAACCTGGCAGTTGGGAAAATGAGTGCTTGTGTAAACCTCAGCCATCCTCAGCCCGGAGAAGAATCATGAGGGTAACACCGAGTCTACTCAGCTCAATCCTGGCCACAGTATCTCATTTTGGCTCCCAATCTTAGCATCCCCATCTCCACTGATGGGCAAATCCTCATTTCCCCCTCAATTTTAAGGCCACCTGTTCCACCTAAACTGCCCAAGCTCAGTTTGCTCGTTAAACTTGTTGTTTACTGGAATTGAAATTGAGATAAAGTCAATTATCCCTAATCTTATGAAATGGCTCCCTATTACTGTGTTATGTGCCTTCCTGCCTTAACCCATGTGTCTACTAACATATCAACTAGAAATATTCCTTGCAGACTTCTCTAGTGGTACAGCAGATAAGAATCCACCTGCCAATGCAGGGGACATGAGTTCAATCCCTGGTCTGGGAAAATTCCACATGCCATGGAGCAGCTAAGCCCGCGAGCTGCAACAAAACTGAGCCTGCCAACCACAACTAGAGAGGTCGTGCACCACAACAAAAGGACTTGCCTGCTGCAACTAAGACTTGATGCGGTCAAATAAATATTTTTTTAAAAGAATTACACAGCGTATAATTACCTTTCTCTCCCAAAGAGCCTGTCGTCAATGTTCTCCTCAAACATGGCATCTTTTTTTTCTTTTGAACTTTTTATTTTGTATTGGGATATAGCCAATTAACAATGTTGTGATAGTTTCAGGTGAACAGCGAAGGGACTCAGCCATGTATCCATTCTCCCCAAGCCCACCCCCACCAATCCAGGCTCATGGCATCTTTTTAAAAATTATAGTTGATTTACAGTGTTGTGTTAATTTCTGCTGTACAGCAAAGTGATTCAGTTATACATATATGTATGTTGTTGTTCAGTCACCAAGTCGTGTCCAACTCTTCCGACCCCATGGACTGCAGCACACCAGGCTTCCCTGTCCCTGTCCCTCACCATCTCCTGGAGTTTGCCCAAGTTCATGTCCATTGAATCAGTGATGCTATCCAACCATCTCATCCATATATATATACACACATTCTTTAATATTCTTTTCCATCATGGTTTATCATAGGATAATGAGTATAGTTCCCTGTGCTGTATGTACAGTAGGACCTTTTTATTATCCACTCAAACATGGCATCTTAATACCAACTCAGAATCTATGCAATAGCCTTGTCCTCCCAGTAAAAAGTTTATTCCTAAGAGCCAACAGGTCTGCCACAACATTCCAAACCCACATCACTTTAATGAATATGTCACCCCTTTCATCTCAGAGTTCTGAACCCACCTCATTTTCTCCATGCATCTATCTTAAACTCATTTGAGATTGATCTGAGCATCTCTTTGTTTCTTGTTTCAGGACACTCCAGTTCCCCAAAACTGCCTTCACCCACCATCAACAACTAGTAACTTAGACTGTCCCTTCCCAGGCCCCAGGATTTGTAAGGAAACTAGGCTGTTCTGTTAGTCCTCAGTATGCCTCAGTGTCATCTTGTTAGGGGAAGCACACTGATTGAAACCGCCCACCCTGGCCAGGCACCATAGTAACCATTTGCATGAGTTGTTTTATGACAGGAGATCCTGATAAGGAATACGGAACTAATAAGCCACCACCAGCCAGAAGAGTTCGGGAAAGGTCGAGAGGAGACACTGCCTGTCCGTCCACTTCCCAGAATCCCTCTTGCTAGCATCCATCTTGGCTGAGCGATGCGTGCGCCACCAGGAAAGACTCTGAATTAGAATGATTGGCCAAAGACCACCCGGAAACTAATCCCATCACCATAAAACCCAAGACTGAGCGAGCCACGCGGCAGAGCAGTTCTCCTGGGTTCCCTTACCCTCCTGCTCTCCACCTGGGTGCCCTTCCCAATAAAATCTCTTGCTTTGTCAGCACATGTGTCTCCTCGGACAATTCATTTCCGAGTGTTAGACAAGAGCCCAGTTTCAGGCCCTGGAAGGGGTCCCCCTTCCTGCAACAATCTGAGAGCAGGAAGTCTCAACTCATCAGACCCAATGTACCTTCTACTTTCCTGAAATGAAATTTGCTACTAATGGAACCCACCTACACACTTCTTAAAAATCAAGATAATGCCCTCACTTCAACATAAAGGGAATATATCAAATGATTTTCTGCATCAATTGAGCTAATCTTATGGTTAATTCAATTGATGCAGAAAAATCTAAAGGCTTTTGTCCTTTAGACAATTTATATGGTAATGTTTGATGTTCCTTGTCAGGAAGCATTTAACAAGAGGCTTCCTGTGTGCTGTTTTGGGTCTGTCAGGAGCCCTCTGGCCCTTATTGATTCCTGAATATTCAGGAATTAAGAGGAGAGGCATGCCTTTCCCGGGGCTGAGGAATCCAGGCATTTCTCATTACAGTGATAAGTACCCTCTTCCTTTTTATGAGCCATACAGTAAAAGGTGATTGTTTGCAACTCTCTCTTTGATAGGGATCATCTTATGTTTTGTAAGTCTGGAATTTTAATCTTTATCTTTGCTGAGATTACATTATGTATGCCCACGCCATGTTGATTAAAACACCTTTGCTCCATCAGAGCTTTGGTCCACGTGTCTGTCTTTCTTTCTTTCTTTCTTTCCTTCTTTCTTTCCTTCCTCTCTCTCCCCCTCTATTTCTGGCTAATTCCTTGGAGAGCGGAGGCCCACTGAGCTCACTTTCTTGCCCGGGCTTCTAAGCCCCTCTCGAGAAGGCGCACTGTGCCTTCACCCACTCGAGAGGGCGCCCGGTGCCTACGTGCAGCAGCGCGAGCCCTAAGAACAGGACTCTATTGGCTTTCCGCGTAAACCAGGGGATATCAGCCTCTCTCTCTCTTACTCTCCGGACCACCAGGTTCCGGTCCATTAAAGGACCAACAAGCGCTATCAGCCTCTTTCTCTCTCTTACTTTCTTATCGTTGACTCCGGACCACCAGGTTCCGGTCCATTAAAGGACCAACAGTTCCTGGGGTAAACTCTACCTGGTAATAATCTATATTTTTGAATACACTGTTAATGTCTGTTAGCTAACATTTTATTGGGGATTTTCATTTCATAAATGAAACAGCCCTAGAATTTTCTTTTTGTTCTATTCAGGCCTTCAGCAGATTGGATGAGGCCCACACACACTGGGGAGGGCAATCTGCTTTACTCAGTTTACCAATTCAAATGTTAATCTCATCACAAAGGACCCTCACAGGGACACCCAGGATAATGTTTGGCCGAATAGCTGGCAGTCTGTGACCCAGTCAAGTTGACACATAGAATTAACCATCACAAGTTTACCCCCTGTCAACTTGACACTCATAGGCATCTCCTTAAATTATACTTAATTTCCAAATGAAGATAATACAAAGGTTATCCTTCTACTTAACATGATACAGCTGTCCTGTGTACAGCAAAAGTGAATTAACCCCTTCCCCAGAAGAGGAGGTAAAGTCCTTGTATGACGTCTCCTCTTCTCTTTGACATCCCGTGACTTAAATATTATGATTTGCTACGTGAATAACTACATACCAGGAACCAGGGGATATGTTAATTTGCTCAAACAATGAAATCACATTGGTACAGCAGCTACAACCCAAGTTACCACCTGGTTAAGCTTGCAAGGAGATGGCAGCCCACTCCAGTATTCTTGCCTGGAGAATTCCATGGACAGAGGAGCCTGGCAGGCTACAGTCCATAGGGTTCACAAAGAGTCAGACACAACTGAGCAACTACCACTCACTCAAGCTTGCAATAATCTGCAATCATTCTCCAAGATCCATCTGTCTTCTGCACAGGCCAAATAGGAAAGCTGAATGTGGATGTGATGGGAATCACTACCCCTGCATCTTTTAAAGCCTTAATGGTGACACTAATCTCTGCAATCCCTCAGGAATGCAGTACTGCATTTGGTTTACTATTTTCCCAAGTAGAGGTGGTTCTAGTGGCTTCCTCTTGGCATTTCCCACCAGCATCACCCTCACTTCACGGATCAGGGAAATAATGTAGAGATTCTGCCAGCTGCTGAGTAGATCTACTGCAAGTATGCATTCTGTGACTGGGGAAAGAACCATAAGATGGGTTTGGGAACCCATGTGGCCCACTCTGAGATAGATCTGAGCTAAAACTACACTGATCCCCTGACCTCCATAAGCCCGTACTCTGACTGGTGGGCCACAGTGGTCTCCTAGAAATAATGTCCGTTCAGAGTCAGTGTCGGGTAGTCCCCCCAGAGATCTGATTATTCCCTGTTACTCAATGCACAGTTACCCTAATAAAAGCTCTAGGTCCTTTTGTGGAGGCTGAGAGAAAGATAAACAGTATGAATTTTTGGCAGTGTTCCTGTAGGAGATCTGGCCTCACCATTCCAACTTTCAGGATCCTATTCCTTACCAATCAGTCCTCTCTCACTTTAACAGGGGACACCTTGTAAGACCAGGAGTTCAACTTGTGTTGAAATTCAACCAGTTGCAGGATAAGAATCTGGGTTTGATTTTTAGCAATCTCAGTCCTGGAACTACAGGAGATAAGGGCCTCCAGGGCACAGCTAGAAGCTCTCAGGTCATTTATGTGCCTCTTGTGCTGGGATTTCAAATTCTTGAGCTCGTTCTTTACTTTCCCCACTTTGTAGATCAATCTTAGAAGCAACCAGACAATCTCATTATATTCATTAATTTAAGAAAGATGTTCAAAAATGTATACATCCTTGCTTCTTATGAGTAGTTGATTAAGAGTATCCACTGGTAATAGTTTGTGTATCTCTATGAGCAATTCATGCCATGGAATATCAGTGCTGTCTTTACTACTGGGATAGTTATTGTGTGTGTTAGTCGCTCAGTCGTGTCCAACTCTTTGCAACCCTGTGGACTATAGCCTGCCAGGCTCCTCTGTCCATGGGATTCTCCAGGCAAGAATACTGGAGTGTGTTGCCATTTCCTTCTCCAGGGGATCTTCCTGATCAGGGATTGAACCCTAGTCTCCCACATTGCAGGCAGATTCTTTACCATCTGAGACACCAGGGAAGTATCCACCAGTCTCAAAACAGATTACAGTCTCAGCCAATTCAAGAAACCCCAGAACCAATTCAGAAACTCATTCTTAAAATTCTGTTCCTTTAGACTGCTTTCATTATCAAAATCAGGATTAGGGCTCTGCAGAGAAACAGAAGCAATAGGATGTGTATATATAGATAAACATATTTCTTTTAGAAAGAATTGGCTCATAAAACCATGGAGGCTAACAAGCCCCAAGATCTACAGGGTGAGTTGGCAAGTGGGAGACTCATGAGAATCAATGGTGTAATTCCAGCCCAAATGCCAACTGACCCAGGAAGAGCCATTGTTTCATTTGAGTCTAAAGGCAGGAAAAAGCTTCTGTCCCAGTTAGAAAGCAGTTAGGCAGGAAGGAGTTTTTTTTACCTTTTTGTTCTATTCAAGCCTTCTACAGATTGGATGAGGCCCACTCAATCAGAGAGTGCAATCTGCTTTTTTCAGTCTGCTAATTTCCATCCAAAAACACTCTCACATACACACCTGGAACAATGTACAAATATCTAGGCATCCTATGGCCCAGTAAGATTTACACATAAAATTAACCATCACAAGGTAATACTTTGGAGGTCCAGTGATTAGAACTAGGCACTTTCAGTGCTGAGGGAATTAAGATCCTGCAAGCCATGAAGCACAGCCAAAAATAAATAAATAGACAAATAAAATTAACCATCACAGTATCATAATGGACTTTTGGGGTAAAGATGCAATGTTATCATATCTCCAAAACCAGCTCCACGTCCATGAATGGTGTTCACATTATGAGTGTTAGTCGTTCAGTAATGTCTGACTCTTTGTGACCTGGTGGATTGTAGCCCACCAGGCTCCTCTGTCCTGGAATTTTCCAGGCAAGAATACTGGAGTGGGTTGCCATTTCCTTCTCCAGGGGATCTTCCTGACCCAGGGATCAAACCTGGGTCTCTTGCATTGCAGGCGGATTCTTAACCACTGAGCCACCAGGGAAGCCTTACATCATGAGGATCATCTCAAATTTGGATTTGAATGCCCAACAAGCCCTCATTCCTCAGCTTAAATGTCTGATTTGTATACAAAATGTTTGAGAGAAGCAACAGTACCAAACAGATGATTCTATGTTAAACTATTCCAACAAATATTTCATGAATTACTTTTTATTTTGGAGCAATCACAAAGACAAGTTGCAAGAACAGTACAGAGATTTTTTTTCCCTAACCATTTGAGAGCAAGTTGCAGACCTAGTACCCTATCACTTCTGAATACTTCAATGTGCTTTTCTACAAACAAGGATATTTTCCTACGTAACCACAATTCACCCATCAATGTCATGAAATTAATGTCAATCCATCACTATCACCTAATTCTAAGATCCCATCCAGATTTCACCAGTTATCTTAATAATAGCCTATAATTTATAGCAAAAGGACTCAATCCAGGATCATGAATTGCATTTTTATGAACATTTTGAAACAAATCTGTGTAGTGAGTAAGGCCATGGTGACAGGAAGATGTCCTGGAAACCTGAGATTTAAGTAATACATTGTTTTATACATTGTTTTATATATTGTTTTATACAGAGGAGCCTTCATCTGTAAGAGTTTGCCTTTTGATCTGATTTCCATGGGAAATGGTACTATCAGTATGGTGAAATGAAATATAAGGTACTAGCCTCTCCCCTGTTTTCAACTTTGTATAAAGACAAGGGCTCAGTACATTCTTCTTTGTTGTTTCATAAGTGTATGAGCTGAGTCAGAGGAAGAATATTTTCAAAAGTTTGTGAGCCATAATAAAAATTGAAAGTTTTTTTTCCATGGTCAATTCATACCTGACAGATTTGTGGAGAGATTAGCTGAATTTTTTGGTTCCTGAATATAGTTTATAGAAATTTGTAAGGATCATGTGAAAAGAGGTTAATGTGAACTGACAGAGTTTGGGGGGTTCAAAGCAAAAACTCTGGAAAGTTTTTGGAGCTTTGAAAAAGTGAGGTTAAAAGTTATTCCCTTGGTAATGTTGCTGTTATAATCTGAATCATAAAGACAAAAATTTTAATAGAGTAGAATAATGTGAATAACTTCAGGGAAAGAATTATCATTTAAAAACCATTAAAATGTTCAACTGGATTTAAATGATTTCAATAATGAAATAGAAATTCTGGCTAATGGTGAGGAAAACTCATGAATTTTTGCTTTCCATTTACCACTGCCTACTTGAGAAAAAAAATTCTCATTAATAGCCACAATCAAGATTTTGAAGAGATTATGAGTAAAAAGTCCTGATCAGGAATTGTGTGTAGCCATTTCCAGCATAAAACCTTATGTAAAATGTATATTCCAAAAAAGTTGATCGGATGTGTCGTTAAAATGTGAAAATAGTTTATTTCCATATTTATACAAATGAAAGATTTATTACCTCCTCTAATACTGTATAGTTTATTTTTGTCATAACTATATAAAATAAATAGAGGGACTTCCCTGGTGATCCAGAGGTTAAGACCTAGCATTTGCACTGCACAGAGGTAGGGGGAGGAACCGATTTGATCCCTTCTATCTCTGGTCAGGGAACTAAGACCACACATGACTTACAGCACAACCAAAAAAACAAAACAAAAAACCAAAGTAGCACGTGTTTTCACCAAGCTCTCTTCCCACCCCTTTCTCTGCACCCCCATACCTCCTCCGAATCGGAGCCACAGCCAAGGTGATGTTTCCTCTGAGCTATAGTCTTGCTCCAGCTCTGGGAGCCCAAGCACTAGGACTGAAAATATCTAATGATAATAATGGCAGCTAACAGTTACTGAGGACTTGATTTAAGCCAGACACTAAATGCAGGAAAAGAAGTGAAAGTCATTCAGTCGTGTCTTACTCTTTGTGGCCCACCAGCTTCCTCTGCCCATGGAATTCTCCAGGCAAGAATGCTGGAGTGGGTAGCCATTCCCTTCTCCGGGGGATCTTCCCAACCCAGAGATGGAACCCAGTCTCCTGCCTGCATTGCGGGCAGATTCTTTACTGAGCCACCAGGGAAGCCATAATAAATACATAATCTTATTTAATTATCTTATTTAACTACTAAATACATAATCTTTTTAGTTCTCACAGTAACCCTCTGTGGTAGGTATTATTATTCTACTATTCTCCTTCATTAGAAAGATATGGGATCTAGACTATAAGAGATTAAGTTATTTGCCAAAATTTACACAGCCAGTAATCCATGGAGGCAGGATTTACACCCAAGCAGTTCAGTAGCCTCAAAGTGGGTGGCTCCTCCCCTCTGAGTACCCAGTGTACCTGCTCCTTCTGGGCCCCTTTCTGGTCCCTGCTTGTAGGGTAAGGGAGTTAGAGAAGGCGAGGTTTGGAAAAAGAATGAGACCGGCACTTTACAGGAACAGATCACCTTTAATGAGGCGAGAAGGGGCAGCAGTCAGATTAGTGAGCTGCTGCACTAACCCAAGAAAAGAGTAAGTATATATAGGCATATATGTGGAAATCTACTGTCTTAAGGGGGCCTGTTCTTCTCCAAGGTTGTTCGGAGTAGTTATCTCTTAAACGGCTGGGGCAAGGAATTCTGGAGATGGCCAGAGGCTGGGACCAGCTGGGAGCTGGGCATAATCAACCTTAATGTCCATTTTTTTCCTTCGGGTGAGAGAGTTCTTTGTTTTGCATAGAATGGTGGGGAGGACCTGGAGGGGAGTTTTAACTCCAGGCTATTTTGAGCTATGTAATTCTCCTTCACTACTGGGCCTCAGCTTTTCATCTGCAGTGGTTGGTTGTATAGAGGGGTCGATGTCAGGGCTGTCCCAGGTCAAGCTACAGGATGAACAGGTCCTACTGACCACACAGTAGGACAGGCCCAGTTGGGGCCACTGAGGTCTACAGTTAGGAGGAATCAGGAAGTAATGGAGGCACCAGCCCCTGATCAAGCCTGTCACTAAGCCCCAGTCTGGGGAAAAGGCCTGGACTTTCACCTACACTCCATTCTGGACCTGATCATGAGGCAACACAGTGTATGCCAACATCCAGAGGACAGAGATATGCTAGCAAGGAGGTCTTTAGAAGAGAATGAGGCCTGAATACCAGGTAAAGGGCAGGAAAGGGCTCAATCCCTGTGGCACGTCCTGGCAGTAGTTGAGGGGATGAAATGGCCAGAGAGGAGGCTGGCCCTCAAGTCATCTCCAGAGCTTGAGTCCCTCTAGCCAGCTGCAACTCCCAGCCACTTTGGACTAGGCCCTTTCGCTCAAAGCAGGCTTCCAAATCCCATCTAGCTCTGTCTTCCACATTTTGCCACCATCATGGTTTCAGACCACCCCTTACCTCTCTCAAGTCTCTCCATCCATCCTGCAAGGTCTAAATCCAATCCTTCCCCCTCCAGAAAAACTTCTAGAGTCCAAGTTAAGTTCCCTTTCCTGATGAATTGTTTGATTTCTTTTTCTTTTCCTAGTCACCATTCTCAGGGAATCAAGCTAATATTTAATGTTATATAGCCTTTTTGTGTGTCCTGGTAAAATATATTATTGTGTGTGCATGTAGTTGTAATGTATCTAAGGGTGTTATGTGGTATATTTCATTCTGTTTCCTGTTTACACAGCAATATGTGCTTTTAATTTTTTAAACTTTTTGTTTTGTAATTTCAGACTTAAAATATTACAAACCCAATACAAAGAATTCTCATATACTCTTCACCCACCTTCCCCAATGTTACCATTTTACATGATCACAGTACAACTATCAAAACCTGGAAATCAACACTGATACAATACTATTAATCTATTCAAATTTCACCTTGAACTTTATTCAGATTTTACCAGTTTTTCACCTAATATCCTTTTTCTGTTCTCGGATCGCTCAATACAATTAGTTATCATTATTATGTCTCTCTGGTCTCCTCTAAATTACCATAGTTCCTCGGTCTGTCCCAGTCTTTCAGGACGTTGACACTCTTGAAGAGTACTGGTCAGTTGATAGAATGTCCCTCAATTGGGTTTTTCTGATATTCTTGCATGATTAGATTTAGGATTAGATTAGATTAGATTAAATGTATGGATTTTTGGTAAAGACCTCAGAAGTGATGCAGCCTCCCCAGTCCATCATGACAGGGGGTACGGGATGTTCATATATCATATTATTGGTGATATTAACTTTTATCACTTGATTAAGGTGGTGTCTTCCACTGTAAGGTTGCTATTTTCACCTTTGTAATTAATAACTAACTTGTGAAGATTCACTCAAAATATCTTCACAAATATTTTGTGTTTCACCAAGGTTTCACCCACTAATTTTAGCATCCACTAATGATTCATGCCTGATACAGTTGTTACTGTAGTGTTTGCCAGATAGTGATTGTTCTATTTCAGTTGTTCCTTCTACACTTTTTAAACGTTATTAGTTAGACTTCTCCTGTATTAAAGACTTTGCTTTCTCCCCTATTTATTGGGCTTCCCAGGTGGCTCTAGTGGTAAAGAATTCACCTGCAATGCAGGAGACACAGGAGACTCAGGTTTGATCCCTGGGTGGGGAAGATCCCCTGGAGAAGGAAATGGCAACCCACTCCAGTATTCTTGCCTGGAGAATCCCATGGACAGAGGCTAGTTCATTCATTCATTCATTTGTTTGCATCTGTAGGGACTCATGAGTTCTTATTTTATTTTCTGCATTATGATTCATTACACTATTTATTTATTTTGTTGCTCAAATTGTCCCAGATTTGGACGTTGGGAGATCCTTTAAGTTGGCTTTTGTGTGCTTTTGACATGTTTCTTTCATTTTAAGCCCATCTTAACTCTCTGGTCCCAGCCCTGAAATCATCCATGTCTCTAGTATGTTTAGATAGATTATAGATAGATAAATATATAGATGTGTGCATGTTCAGTTGCTCAGTCATGTCCAATTCTTTGCAACCCTATGGACTGTAGCCCACCAGGCTCCTCTGTCCATGGGATTTTCCAGGCAAGAATACTGGAGTGGGTTGCCATTTCCTTCTCCAGGAGATCTTCCCGACCAAGGACTGAACCCACGTCTCCTGCATTGCAGGCCAATTCTTTACCACTGAGCCACTGGGGAAGACCAAATAAATAGATAGATGCTTTATATATCAGCAATATATCTATATATCAGCTTTATTGAGATATAATTGTCTAAAATATACATACTAAGTATAACACCATTATTGAAATACAATTCACATATCACACAATTCACCCATTTAAATGTACAGTTCAATGACTTTTAGCATATTCAGAGTTGTTAGACCATCATCAACATTTAAGCCTATAACATTTTCATCAGCCCCAAAAGGAAAATCTGTACCTGTTAGCTCTCATTTCCCTTCAGCCTCCATCTGCCACCTCCCTAGGCAATAGCTAGGGCTTTCCAGGTGGCTCTAGTGGTAAAGAACCCACCTGCCAATGCAGGAGACATAAGAGATGCGGGTTCGATCCCTGGGTTGGGAAGATCCCCTGGAGGAGGAAATGGCAACCCACTCCAGTATTCTTGCCTGGAGAATCCCATGGACAGAGGAGCCTGGAGGGCTACAGTTCATAGGGTCATAAAAAGTCAGACATGATTGAAGGAACTTAGTATGTAGGCAACCACTACTTTCTGTTTCTATAGACTTCCTAGTCTGGACATTTCATACAAATGGAATCATACAATAGGTGGCCTTTTGTGTCTGGCTTCTCTCACTTAGCATAATGTTTTCAAGGTTTGTCCATGTTGTAGCATGGGTCCATACATCACCTATATTTATTGCAAACAATATTCCATTGTATGGATATACCACATTTTATTTATCCATTCATCTGTTATAGACATTTGGGTTTGTTCCACTTTTGGTCTATAATAAGTAGTGGCAGCAATATATTGTAAGACATATTCTTACATGTAAGACATAAAGCAACCTCAGCTGGTTTACAGCACTATGGTGTACAAAATCCCTATTTTTCCTGTCTACTCAGCAAGAATGGACACCCATATTGCTTCTAATTCTTTGCCATCACAAATTTTGAGGTGATGAGCACCCTCAAATATGTTTCCTCATGAACATTTGAGAGAATTTCTTTGAGGTGTGTGTCAAGGCATGGAATTGCATAGGGTATGTTCTTAACTTGACTGGAGTCCTCCAAAAGGTCTGCTCCATCTTCACTCCTATCAGCCATTTGCAAGGATCATCGAAAAAGCAGGAGAGTTCCAGAAAACACATCTATTTCTGCTTTATTGACTATGCCAAAGCCTTTGACTGTGTGGATTACAATAAACTGGAAAATTCTGAAAGAGATGGGAATACCAGACCACCTGACCTGCCTCTTGAGAAGCCTGTATGCAGGTCAGGAAGCAACAGTTAGAACTGGACATGGACCAACAGACTGGTTCCAAATAGGAAAAGGAGTACGTCAAGACTGTATATTGTTACCCTGCTTATTTAACTTATATGCAGAGTACATCATGAGAAATGCTGGGCTGGATGAAGCACAAGCTGGAATCAAGATTGCCGGGAGAAATATCAATAACCTCAGATATGCAGGTGACACCACCCTTATGGCAGAAAGTGAAGAAGAACTAAAGAGCCTCTTGATGAAAGTGAAAGAGGAGAGTGAAAAAGTTGTTTTAAAGCTCAACATTCAGAAAACTAAGATCATGGCATCTGGTCCCATCACTTCATGGCAAATAGATGGGGAGACAGTGGAAACAGTGGCTGACTTTATTTTTGGGGGCTCCAAAATCACTGCAGATGGTGATTGCAGCCATGAAATTAAAAGATGCTTACTCCTTGGAAGGAAAGTTATGACCAACCTAGACAGCATATTAAAAAGCAGAGACATTACTTTGTCAACAAAGGTTTGTCTAGTCAAGGCTATGGTTTTTCCAGTGATCATGTATGGATGTGAGAGTTGGACTATAAAGAAAGCTGAGCACCAAAGAATTGATGCTTTTGAACTGTGGTGTTGGAGAAGACTCTTGAGAGTCCCTTGGACTGCAAGGAGATCCAACCAGTCCATCGTAAAGGAGATCAGTCCTGGGTGTTCATTGGAAGAACTGATGTTGAAGCTGATACTTTGGCCACCTGATGCGAAGAGCTGACTCATTGGAAAAGACCCTGATGCTGGGAAAGATTGAGGGCAGGAGGAGAAGGGGACGACAGAGGATAAGATGGTTGGATGGCATCACTGACTCAATGGACATGGGTTTGGGTGGACTCCGGGAGTTGGTGATGGACAGGGAGGCCTGGTGTGCTGCGGTTCATGGGGTCGCAAAGAGTCAGACATGACTGAGTGACTGAACTGAACTGAACTTATAGCCTCACACACACACCCCAACACTTGGTCTTATTCAGCTTTAATTTTTTTTTCACCAGTCTAATAGGTATAACAATATATCTACATTAGTCTTTGTTGTTGTTTTGGGCCATGCAGCATGTGGGATCTTAGTTCCCTAACCAGGGATTGAACCTGTGCCCCCTGCAATGAAGCACAGAGTCAACCACTGTTCCTTCAGAGAAGCCCCTTTAATTTTGTTTTAATTTCTGTTTATCTGTTGACTGCTTAGTTTGAGCATTTGTTCATGGGCCTGTTAGCCTTATGGCTTGCTTTCCTTTTCATATTATTTGTAGACCTGTTTGCATCTGAAGTCCTCTCCAAAGGTTTCCCTTCTGTGTGGTCTACACCGGTGATCCCAATCCTGTGGGAAACCTGGATGTCACCCAGGGATTCTATACTCTGTACCGTGGGGCACTCACAGATGCCTCTCTCTATGATTTCTTGACCTGTCTGAACAAACTTCCCTAACTCTGGTCCTCAGCACCCTCTTCTTTTCAAAGTCTCCCTGTGGATCAAGGCCATGGTGGTGGAGTCACATTCATGCCTCCCTACTGACCCTTAGGATGCAACTCCTGTGCTTTCCACACACTTCCACTCAGCCCTGTATGTGTCCACAAGCTATCTTTCCCTCCCCAAAGCTATATAACCTTTTATCAGAAAACTCCAGGGACACTCCACTGTCCAAAATCTCCTGAAAGGATGCTGTGTGGGGTCCTCTCGGGGAGGAGGTGCCATAGAAGCTATCATCCAGGAGGTTTCACTCTTGTCAAGGCCCTGCACTACCTATCTGGAGCAGATCATGAGGATAAAACATGGGGTACCCTCTCCTCAAAGAGGCAAGGGTGCATGGAAGATGAAAGAACTTTAGAAGAGCCTGAGACCTGAGTGCCAGGAAACCACTAGGAAGGAGGCACTGGGGCAGCCAGGACAGGGAGAGAGATACGTATGACCTTCAGTGACTTTTGAGAAATGATGGCCATGGCCTTCGGGCACCTCCAAGCCCAGGCCCCTCCCTCATCAGCCTTAGCTCATAAATCCTTCCAGATTATGCCCTGTTCCAAAGTAGACTCTTGGCACTTCCCCACCATCTTTTTCTCACCCACAGACTACCGCCTTTATTGTGGCTGCCTCCCTCTACTCCTATCCTTATTTGGACCACTTCCCTCTCTCTACCCCCAACCCCAGCATCCCACAAAATCCAGATATAATCATAGGTTCTCTAGGGTGCCTTTTCTGGGTCCAAGTCTCCTTCTTTGTCTCTTACTTACCTTCCTCCCTAGGAAAGAAACGAGGGAACTTCTGGCAGGTGTGCAAGAGAATCAGCACATGAAGTGGAGAGGACTCTCTTCACCTCAAAGGGTTGGGTGTCCTCCAACACTGTCTTGAAGCTGCCATCTTTCTGGAGGTCACCATAGTCTTCAGGGCCCACAAGTGAAGGCTCTCAGTGACCAAGGCCCTGTGAAGTTTAAAGCCCTGCAGTTTCCCACGTCATCTCCCTCCCACCCTACTCCCAACTCATTACTCCAGCCATTCCCAGCAGGGCAGCAGGGCCCTGCTGTCTGGTCTCTAGGCCTTAGCTACTGCTGCGCCTTCAGGTGGATTCTCCTCTCTCTCTTTATAATCAGGCACCCCCCTAACTCATCACTCCAGACAGCTAATCACCACCTTTCTGGGATCTTCCCTTACCCTTTCCCTCAGGCTACAGAAAAGTGGAAATATTAAGCTATGAAGAATATATAGAGTTGAAATAGAGAACACAATAGAGGAGTAAAATAGGTTGAATACAGATGAAGAATGAATAAGGGAATTGGAAGATTAGATTGAAGAATTCTTTCAGAAAGCAGAAGAATAAAAATGTAGAAAATATTAAGTTAAAAAACTAAGAGAAACGGAAAATAGAAAAGCCTTGATAGTAGTCTCAGAAAAAGAGTAAAAAAACGAGAGGAGAAAATACTTAAAGAATGGAGGTAAATATCCCAGGATTAAAGTTTACTGAATATAAAATCACTTTACAAACATCAATTGTACTTCTGCATATAAGCAGATGCAGTTAGAAAATAAAATGTTTTATTTAACACTTAAATGGCATTTAAAATCAATTATTTAGAAATATATCTTAAAAGGACATGTAAGTCCTTTGTGGAGAAAGCTATGTAACTTTTTAAAGAGAGATTAAAGAAGATGTAAACAAATGAAGTGATATACTGTATTCACAGGCTGATGAACTCAATATTACAAGGATGTCGGTTCTCTTCAAATTGATTTACAGATTCAATATAAATCCAAATAAAGCCTTAATGGGCAGTCATTGTTTTGTGGAACTTGACTACTTCCAAAATTTATATAGAAATGAAAAAGGCCAAAAATATTCATTACTCCTGAAGCTCCTCTGTCCATGGGATTTCCCAGACAAGAATACTGAAGTGGGTTGCCATTTCCTCCTCTAGGGGATCTTCTTGATCCAGGGATCGAAACCTGCATTTCCTGCGTCTCCTGCATTGGCAGGTGGATTCTTTACCACTGACTACTGGGGAAGTCCCATAGTATTGCACAAGGATAGAAAACTAGCCTAGTGGAACAAACCACTCAGAGAAAGAACCATGTATAGTTGCATATGTGATTTAACAAAAATGTAGCACTGGAGAACAGTAGTACCGGGGCAATTTTTTTTTTTAGCAAATGATGTTGAGACAATTGGGTGTCCAAATAGGAAAACAAGCAAACAAACACCTAAATTGAATGTTTACCTCACATATCTAAAAAATCAATAATTCACAAATAGTTATAAACCTAAATGTGAAAAGCAAAGAAGATAACATAGGAGAATATATTTTTTACTTTGGGATAGTAAAAGATTTCTTAAACAAGACACCAAAATTACTAATGATAAAAGGAAGGGATTGATAAAATGGACTACATTAAAAATAATAACTTATTTTCACCTGGGCTTCCCTTGTGGCTCAGCTGGTAAAGAATCCGCCTGCAATGCAGGAGACCTGGATTCGATCCCTGGGTTGGGAAGAACCCCTGGAGAAGGGAAAGGCTACCTGCTCCAGTATTCTGGCCTGGAGAATTCCATGGACTGTATAGTCCATGGGGTTGCAAAGAGTCAGATACAACTGAACGACTTTCACTTATTTTCACCTAGAAATACCATAAACTGCACAAAGGTAAATTACAGAATGGAAAAAGATATATTTTCATCATTTAAAACCATCAAAGATTTCATATCCAGATTATAAAATGAAATCTTACAGTTCAATAAAAGATCTATAATCAATATAAAAATATTCAACAGGGAATTCCCTGGCAGTCCAGTTGACAGGACTCCATACTTTCACTGCCAAGGGCCCAGATCCGATCCCTGGTCGGGAAACTCAATATCCCACAAGCTGTGGCCAATAAATTTTTTTTAATTAAAAATATTTGAAAGATTTGAATGAACATTTCACAGGAGACTATCCAATAGCCAGTAAGTGTCCACGAAAATGTGCTCAATTTCATTAGTTTTCAGGGAAATGCCAATTTAAACCATATGAGATACTATGCTTCTCAGATTGGCAAAAATTAAAAACTGACAGTATAGATGGTACTGACATGGGACAGACAACAGGGCCTGAACCTAAAAGTTTCTCTGAAAAATAAAGCCTATATTAAAAAACAAACAAGAACCCTCTGTATCTCTTCTAGTCACCAGACTGATGTAGCCTGAAATCAGTCATAAAGCCAAATACCACAGGTTGTTGAATTACACCACAGGAGGAATTCAACACATCTCCAGGTCTCTTATATGAAACCTAAAGTCTGCTGGTTGTTGGAAGAATGGGACCTTGGCAATTGAAATTGGAACACCAAAGTTGATTTGCATTAACCTGAGCGATCCCTAAACACCAGCTTCCACTGAGGCTCCCTTGGTGGCAGAGGCAGCCCTTCCTCCCCAGTCTAATGGGACTGGACCTGAGTGACTTGGGGATCCTCCAATGATTTGGCTGATCTTTCTCAAGATCCATTCATATCACCTTTTGGTGCCTCCATCCCCATTATTGCATTCAGACTCCTGTATGTCAGACCTGTGAGAAGAAAGCCTAATTTATGTTGGCAGAAACCTCAATAATATATGTGAGAATTGATTCTATGCATGATAGATCAGAGGGAAATAAATACAATTTTAGATTGGGCCAAACATTTTTAATTGTGGTAAAATATATATAACATAAAATTTGCCATTTCATGGGCCAAAGAACTAAACAGACATTTCTCCAAAGAAGATATACAAATGGCTAACAAACACATGAAAAGATGTTCAACATCACTCATTATCAGAGAAATGCAAATCAAAACCACAATGAAGTACCATCTCATGCCAGTCAGAATGGCTGCTATCCAAAAGTCTACAAACAATAAATGCTGGAGAGGGTGCGAAGAAAAGGGAACCCTCTTACACTGTTGGTGGGAATGCAAACTAGTACAGCCACTATGGAGAACAGTGTGAAGATTCCTTAAAAAACTGGAAATAGAACTGCCATATGACCCAGCAATCCCATTGCTGGGCATACACACCGAGGAAACCGAAATTGAAAGAGACACATGCACCCCCATGTTCATTGCAGCACTGTTTACAATAGCCAGGGCATGGAAGCTACCTAGATGTCTATCAGCAGACGAATGGATAAGAAAGCTGTGGTATATATACACAATGGAATACTACTCAGGTATTAAAAAGAATGCATTTGAATCAGGTCTAATGAGGTGGATGAAACGAGCCTATTATACAGAGCGAAGTAAGTCAGAAAGAAAAACACCAATACAGTATATTACGCATATATATGGAATTTAGAAAGATGGTAACAATGTCCCTATATGTGAGATAGCAAAAGAGACACAGATGTAAAAACAGATTGTTGGACTCTGTGGGAGAAGGTGAGGGTGGGATGATTTGAGAGAATAGCATTGAAACATGTATATTATCATATGTGAAATAGATCGCCAGTCCAGGTTCGATGCATGAGGCAGGGTGCTCAGGGCTGGTGCACTGGGATGACCCTGAGGGATGGGATGGGGAGGGAGGTGGGAGGGAGGGTCTGGATGGGGAACACATGTGCACCCATGGCTGATTCATGTGAATGTATGGCAAAAACCACTACAATATTGTAAAGTAATTAGCCTCCAATTAAATTTTTTAAAATTTGCCATTTTAACCACTTTGTAGTATACAGTCAGGTGGTGTTAATTACATTCAAATGTTTTGTGACCATCACCATTACCTAATTCCAAAACTTTTTTTTTTATCATCCCAAACAGAAGTTCTGCACCCATTAAGCAATAAAGCCCATTCCACTCTGCCCCTAGTTCCTGGTAACCTTTAACCTACTTTCTTTCCCTACATATTTACCAATTCTAGATATTTCATATAACTAGAATCTTACAATATTTGTCCTTTTATGTTTGGATTATTTCCCTTAGAATAATATTTTCAAGGCTCATGCTCTGTGATGACCTAGAGAGGTGGGATTGGGGGAGGTTCAAGAGGGAGGGGATATATGTATACTTATGACTGATTCATGTTGTTGTATGGCAGAAACCAACACAACATTGTAAAGCAATTATCCTCCAACTAAAAATAAAGTTTAGAAAAGAACCTGTTGCCAGATCCAAGGTCATGAAGATTTACCCCTGTGTTTTCTTCTAAGAGTTTTATAGTTTTAGCTCTTGTATTTAGGTTGTTGATCCATTTTGAATTAATAGTATAGGTATGAGGTACGGGTCCAACATCATTCTTTTGCATATAAAAATCCAGTTGCACCAGCACCCTCAGTTGAAGAGACTATCCTTACCCCACTGAATGGACTTGGCACTCTCGTCAAAAACCACTTGGTCATTTGATTTGTCTTTTTCAAGATTGTTTTGACTATTTAAGGCCCCTTGAAATTCCATATGAATTTGAGGATTGGCATCTCCACATATCTGCAAAAAGGCTGTTGGAATTTTGATAAGGATTTTGTTGAATCTGTAGGTTGCTTTGGGTATTAGTAACATCTTAATATAAAATCTTCCAATCTGGGGACTTCCCTGACAGTCCAGTGGTTAAGACTCCAAGCTTCCAATGCAGGGGGTGTGGGTTCGATCCCTGGTCAGGGAACTAAGATCCCACATTCTATGGAGTCAAAAAAAAATCAACCTTCCTTATGGCATGTGGCATCTTTAGTTGTGGCATGTGGGATCTAGTTCCCTGACCAGAGATCAAACTCTGGTTCGATGCCTCTAGCATTGAGAGTGCAGAGTCTTAGCCACTGGACTACCAAGAAAGTATCCTACAGATATCTTTTAGATGGTATTATAAATGAAATTGCTCTTCATTTCATTTTAAAACACAACTGATTTTTATGTGTTGATCTTGTTCCTTGCAGCTTTGCTGAATTTATTAGATCTAGGCCTTTTCTGCATCTGAAATGCCCTTTCTGCACCAGTTGAGATGATCATGTAGGTTATTTTTCCCCTTGTTCTATTAGTGTGATGTATCTATAACCTTGATTGATTTTCTGATGTTGAACTACTCTTGCATTCCTGGAACAAATCCCACTAGATCATGATGTATAATCCTTTCAATATGCTGTTGGATCCTGTTGCTAGTATTTTGTTGAGGATTTTTGCATCTGTATTCATCAGGGATATTGGTTTGTAATTTTCTTGTGATAGCTTTGGTTTGGGTAGGGCCAGACTTTTCAGTACGGGTGCACTTAGCATTCCTGGATGTATGTACTGTGTTAGCTAAAGCAGCTAGCAGTATTTCTAGGATTAGTCCTACTGATTGAAAACCTGGACTCAACAGTGTTAGTCACTCAGTTGTGTCTGACTCTTTGTGACCCCATGGACTGTAGCCCGCCAGGCTCCTCTGCCCATGGAATTCTCCAGGCAAGAATACTAGAGTGGGTTGCCATTCCCTTCTCCAGAGAATCTTCCTGACCCAGGGATCGAACCTGGGTCTCCTGCATTGCAGGCAGATTCTTTACTGTCTGAGCCACCACACCAGGGAAACCTGGACTCAACAGCAGCCTATGTTAACTGTACAGCTGTACAGTGTAGAGGGAGGAATCCAAATGTTAGTGACATCGGTGGTATACTGGTGAGCATAACTGCCTTCCAAAGGTTTAGGGCAATGAGTGCTGGGCGCCGCCACCCCACTGAGGGGCGCTTGATGGGCGCGCCGCTTCGTGTCTGGCCGAATCAAGGAAGCTGCGGCGCCTCCTGCCGGGGAGCCGTCGCTGCAGCCTGAGGTCGGGTCCCAGATCGGAGGCTGCCTGAGGAGCGACGACGGTGGCGGCAATCAGAGCCACATCAGGAGTCTGGGACTGAGGAACTGCCTGCAGCTTCACAAGGCCAGTATGGACAGAATAGCTTAGAATGTTTATTCCCGCCCACCGCTTCTGAGAACTTGAGTGGAAACCAGAGTGCCTCCAGTCAGAGAAGTGCATCCCACCTTCCCACCCCTATCCGACGGGCACCATGTGGTTCATCCCCGATGGCTGTGGCATTTTCTGTGCCATCGTCACCTGGTTTCTGGTCCTCTACGCGGAGTTCGTGGTCCTCTTCGTCATGCTGATCCCGTCCCGGGACTACGTGTACAGCGTCATCAACGGACTCGTGTTCAACCTGCTGGCCTTCTTGGCCCTGGCTTCCCACTGCCGGGCCATGTTGACCGACCCTGGGGCTGTGCCCAAAGGAAATGCCACTAAAGAATTCATCGAGAGTTTACAGATGAAGTCCGGTCAGGTGCTGTACAACTGTCCCAAATGCTGCAGCATCAAGCCCGACGGAGCCCACCACTGCAAGGTTTGTAAGCGGTGCATTCGGAAGATGGACCACCATTGTCCCTGGATCAACAACTGTGTCGGCGAGAAGAACCAGAAGTACTTCGTCCTTTTTACAATGTATGTAGCTCTCATTTCCTTGCACACCCTCATCTTGGTGGGATTCCACTTCCTGCGTTGCTTTGAAGAAGACTGCAGCTCCTCCTCGCCCACAACGATGACCCTCCTCATCCTCCTCGGCTTGAAGGGACTGCTCTTCCTCATTTTCACATCGGCTATGTTCGGGACCCAGATGCTCTCCATCTGCACAGATGAGACAAGAATAGAACAACTGAAAAAGGAAGACAGAAGATGGGTCAAGAAAACAACATGGGTGAACCTGAAAGCCGTTTTTGGCCACCCCTTCTCTCTAGGTTGGGCCAGCCCCTTTGCCACGCCAGACCAAGGGAAGGCAGACCCGTACCAGCATATAATCTGAAAGACCCTGACCAGCATTGCCACTCAGACACAAACCACATCCCAGCACTACCCTTGGATTGGGTCTTATGAATGTCCAAACCGAAAAACCAACACAACAACTCTAAATAAAACATTTTTTGTTTAATGTCTCAAGTAAAATGGCAGAACATTGCCGGGAAAAAAAATGTCTCCGTGTTTTGTTTTTAAAAGATCATCCTTTCTGCTTTTCTTTTTTCCTTTTAAAAAATATAATAATTTTATTTATTTTTGGCTGGGCTGGGTCTTCATTGCTGCATGCAGGCTTTCTCTAGTTGCTGTGAACAGGGCTACTCTGTAGTTGTACTGCAGCTTCTCATTGCGGTGGCTTCTGTTGTTGCAGACCACAGGCTCTAGGGCCTGCTGGCTTAGTAGTTTCGGCTCACTGGCTCCAGAGCACAAGCTCAACAGTTGTGGCACATGGGTTTTAGTTGCTCCATGGCATGTGGGATCTTCCTGTACTAGGGATCGAACCCTTGTCTCCTGCATTGGCAGGTGAAGTCTTTACCACTGAGCCACCAGGGGAGCCCTCTTTTTTACTTTTTAAAATTATTTGTTGGGGAGGGAGGTGGGAGGGGGGTTCAGGATGGGGAACACATGTAAATTCATGGCTGATTCATGTCAATGTATGGCAAAAACCACTACAATATTGTAAAGTAGCCTCCAACTAATAAAAATAAATGGGAAAAAAATCAAAAAAATAAAAGTGATATTAGAAGTTGAACTTTGCATTGACAATATCCATAAGGTGGACAGGTTTACTATAAATATTATGATATGTGATAGAGAATAAAGGTAATGAATATTTACCTATTAAAGTAAAGCTAATGGTTAAATACAGGCTCTGTGCTTTCAAAATCACTTGTGTCAATGGTTTTACTATTTTTCAGTAAAATTTTTCTCTTTAAAAAAATAAAAAAATAAAATCATTTGTCACCCATTCATCTGCTGATGGACATCTAGGTTGCTTCTGTGTCCTAGCTATTGTAAATAGTGCTGCAATGAACATTGGGGTACATGTGTCTTTTTCAATTATGGTTTCCTCAGGGTATATGCCCAGTAGTGGGATTGCTGGGTCATATGGTAGTTTTATTCCTAGTTTTAAAGGAATCTCCATACTGTTCTCCATAGTGGTTGTATCAATTTGCATTCCCACCAACAGTGTAAGAGGGTTCCCTTTTCTCCACACCCTCTCCAGCATTTATTGTTTGTAGACTTTTTGATGATGGCCATTCTGACTGGTGTGAGATGATACCTCATTGTGATTTTGATTTGCATTTCTCTAATAATGAGCAATGTTGAGCATCTTTTCATGTGTTTATTAGCCATCTGTATGTCTTTGGAGAAATGTCTGTTTAAGTCTTCTGCCCACTTTTTTATTGGGTTGTTTGTTTTTCTGGTATTGAGCTGCATGAGCTGCTTGTATATTTTGGAGATTAATTCTTTGTCAGTTGTTTCATTTGCTATTATTTTCCCCCATTGTGAAGGTTGCCTCTTCACCTTGCTTATAGTTTCCTTACATACACACAATGGAATATTACTCACCTATAAAAAGGATCCCATTTGAGTCAGTTCTAATGAGGTAGATGAACCTATTATAGCCTATTATACAGTGTAATATTGTAGAGAGTGAGGCAGAAAGAGAAAGACAGGTACTGTATATTAACGCATATATGTGGAATCTAGAAAGATGGTACTGACGATCCTACATGCAGGGCAGCAAAGGAGACACAGACATAAAGAACAGACTTTTGGACTCAGTGGGAGAAGGAGAGGGTGGGATGATTTGAGAGAATAGCATTGAAACATATACATTACCATATGTAAAATAGATAGCCAGTGGGAGTTTGATGTATGATGCAGGGCACCCAAAGCTGGTGCTCTGTGACAACCTGGAGAGATAGACTGGAGAGGAAGGTGGGAGGGGACTTCAGAGGAAGCAGACACATGTATGCCTATGGCTGATTCATATTGATGTATGGCAAAAACCATCACAATATTGTAAAGTAATTATCCTCCAATTAAAATAAATAATTCTTACTAGGAGATTTTTTAAACTAATTTATTTTTAATTGAAGGATAATTGCTTTACAGAATTTTGTTGTTTTCTGTCAAACCTCAACATGAATCAGCCATAGGTATACATATGTCCCCTCCCTCTTGAACCTCCCTCCCATCTCCCTCCCCATCCCACCCCTCTAGGTTGATACAGAGCCCCTGTTTGAGTTCCCTGAGACATACAGCAAATTCCCATTGGCTATCTATTTTACATATGGTAATGTAAGTTTCCATGTTACTCTCTCCATACATCTCACCCTCTCCTCCCCTCTCCCTGTGTCCATAAGTCTGTTCTCTATGTCTGTTTCTCCACTGCTGCCCTGCAAATAAATTCTTTCAGTACCATCTTTCTAGATTCCATATATATATGTTAGTATAATGATATTTATCTTTCTCTTTCTGACTTACTTCACTCTGTATAATAGGCTCTAGGTTCATCCACCTCATTAGAACTGACTCAAATGTGTTCCTTTTTATGGCTGAGTAATATTCCATTGTGTATATGTACCACAACTTCTTTATCCATTCATCTGTCAGTGGACATCTAGGTTGCTTCCATGTTCTAGCTATTGTAAATAGTGCTGCAATGAACATTGGGGTACATGTGTCTTTTTCAATTTTGGTTTCCTCAGGGTATATGCCTAGGAGTGGGATTGCTGGGTCATATGGTGGTTTTATTCCTAGTTTTTAAAGGAATCTCCATACCATCTTCCATAGTGGCTGTATCAATTTACATTCCCACCAACAGTGCAAGAGCATTCCCTTTTCTTCACACCCTCTCCAGCATTTATTGTTTGTAGACTTTTTGATGATGGCTATTCTGACTGGTGTGAGGTGATATCTCATTGCAGTTTTGATTTGCATTTCTCTAATAATGAAGGGTGTGTTAGGAAGTGTTCTAATTTCATTCTTTTACATGTAGCTGTCCAGTTTTCCCAGCACCATTTATTGAAGAGGCTGTCTTTGCCCCATTGTATATTCTTGCCTCCTTTGTCAAAAATAAGGTACCCATAGGTGCATGGGTTTATTTCTGGGCTTTCTATCTTGTTCCATTGGTCTATATTTCTGTTTTTGTGCCAGCACCATACTGTCTTGATGACTGTAGCTTTGTAGTATAATCTGAAGTCAGGAAGGTTGATTCCTCCAGCTCCATTCTTCTTTCTCAAGACTGCTTTGGCTATTCAGGGTCTTTTGTGTTTCCATATGAATTGTGAATTTTTTTGTTCTAGTTCTGTGAAAAATGCCATTGGTAATTTGATAGGGATCTCATTGAATCTGTAGATTGCATTTGGTAGTATAGTCATTTTCACAATATTGATTCTTCCTACCCAGGAACATGGAATATCTCTCCATCTGTTATGTCATCTTTGATTTCTTTCATCAGTGTCTTATAATTTTCTGTATACAGTTCTTTTGTCTCCTTAGGTAGGTTTATTCCTAGATATTTTATTCTTTTTGTTGCAATGGTGAATGGGATTGATTCCTTAATTTCTTTTTCTGATTTTTCATTGTTAGTATATAGGAATGCAAGTGATTTCTGTGTATTGATTTTGTATCCTGCAACTTTGCTAAATTCACTGATTAGCTCTAGTAATTTTCTGATAGTATCTTTAGGGTTTTCTATGTATAGTATCATGTCATCTGCAAACAGTGAGAGTTTTACTTCTTCTTTTCTGATCTGGATTCCTTTTATTTTTCTTCTCTGATTGCTGTAGCTAGGACTTCCAAAACTATGTTGAATAATAGTGGTGAGAGTGGACACCCTTGTCTTGTTCCTGATCTTAGGGGGAATGCTTTCAGTTTTTCACCATTGAGAATAATGTTTGCTGTGGGCTTATCATATATGGCCTTTACTATGTTGAGGTAGGTTCCTTCTATGCCCATTTTTTGAAGAGTTTTAATCATAAATGGGTGCTGAATTTTGTCAAAGGCTTTTTCTGCATCTATTGAGATGACTTCATATGGTTTTTATCTTTCAATTTGTTAATATGGTGTATCACATTGATTGATTTGTGTATATTGAAGAATCCTTGCATCCCTGGAATAAACCCAACTTGATCATGGTGTATGAGCTTTTTAATGTGTTGTTGAATTCTGTTTGCTAGAATTTTGTTGAGGATTTTTGCATCTATGTTCATCAGTGATATTGGCCTGTAGTTTTCTTTTTGTGTGCTGTCTTTGTCTGGTTTTGGTATCAGGGTGATGGTGACCTCATAGAATGAGTTTGGAAGTGTTCCTTCCTCTGCAATTTTTTGAAAGAGTTTTAGAAGGATAGACATTAGCTCTTCTCTAAATGTTTGATAGAATTCACCTGTGAAGCCATCTGGTCCTAGGCTTTTGTTTTTTGGGGGGGCGGGGGGATTTTTTTAAATCACAGTTTCAATTTCAGTGCTTGTAATTGGGTTGTTCATTATTTCTATTTCTCCCTGGTTCAGTCTTGGAAGATTGAACTTTTCTTAAGGGACTTAAATCCTCACTGAAGATGGATTCTTACCCCTTGTAGCCTAAGAGGGCTGGAATCAGGGCTAAAGCTCTAAAAAGTGTCCTTGACACAGTGGCCTTATGCCCCATGTGAGCACAATGCCTCCTGTTTCGTGAAATCAATTGCCTGCCTTGTACTTTATGGGCCCTGGGTGTGTAGAATGATTTTGGAGGTGGGGGTGGAGATGAAAGGGGTCTTATTTGTATTCTGAATCACAAGTTATATTCCAAATGATTATTTGGAACAATGTGAAGGAAAGAAGTTTTTCCAGTTTAAAATGCCTTACACAATCACAAGAAGAAAATGACATAGCTTCAGGCAAGCTCTGTTTCCTTTGTTTCTTCTGCTTACTGTCTGAGTACCCACCCTCCCTCCCTCTCCTAGCACAGTGTCCATTCAGCAGTGTTACTGCCTAAGTGAAACAGCCACAGGCCCCCCACCGCCACCCGTCGACCCCCCTCTTCCTCATTTTGTAAATTTTCGCAGTGGGTTTACTTTCTGATATTTTAGACCCATAAATGTGTACGTACCCATATCTTGTCTGTATTTCAACTTGAGAGACAGTAGACCTGCGTTAGCTGACCGTGATGCCTGGGCAACATTACAAAGTTGAGAGATAACCTTCATCCCCTGGAACTGGCAGACACCTAAGCCTGCAGTACTGAGATTGAGTAGCGTTTCCACTTGCACACTTGTGTGTTGAGTCTTAGTTGAAGGAGGAAGGGCCTGAAGACGGGGTTTGGGGAGCAGAGGGGGATAGATGCAGGTGAGAGGACAAGGAGCACACATCAAATGCAGAAGTCACAGAAATCCAAATGCCGACCATCTCACACGTGGTATTGTTTTTAAATGATCACCATAAACCTTTGTTTTAATCTTTTGCTTGGGGTGGTTTTGGGGTGAGGTTTATTAAATCAGCCCTGGGTGGGGGTAGATTTCATCTAGCTATGTGATCTTTCAGAAAAGTAAGTGGAACATGCTGCCTCTTTTCAGTTCTGTCAGTGCTTCCACATGGAAACCAAACACAGTAAAATTTTTCAAAAAAAAAAAAGAAAAATCAGAGTGCTGGAATCAATTCATTCTATGTAACCCGCTTAACTCACCCTCTAACTATGTGGACACTCCTTTCACAAAGGCTTCAAGACATGCATTATGAGATGTGGCAGAGACTAGCTAGGTGGTCACTAGGCCTGTTTTTATTCTTCCTTTTTGGGACAAATTCAGATTATATCTTCCAGCATCCCTTGCAGTTGAATGTGACTGCTGTCTGAGTTCTAGCTAATGGAATGTGAGTAGAAGTGCTGTACACTACAGTCTAGGCCTAGCTCATTAAAACCTCCCACATGGTCTTATCTTCTTTTATTTGGCTGGGATGGAGACGACAATAGTACAATGGTGACCACATTTTGAAGGTGGCAGATCATCTACACAGAAGATGCCTAGGACCCTGAATCACCACTTAGAAAAGGGCAGTCCAGCTATTAACGGTTGTTTTGGAAGATTGCAGGAGCAAGAAGTAAATGTTATTGTCTTAAATTTCACAGATTTTTTTTCTGTCTCAGAAGCTAACTTTACCTTAACTAATACAAGTAAGCACCAGCCTCGTTAAAAACATTGTAGTGTTTTTTCCCCTGTTATTTGGGTTCATGATAAGAGATGGGCCCCCTGATTTCAATGGGGTTGATAGGATCACCTTTAGAGACAAGTCTTGTCTGATCCCTATAATGGACAGCAGAACCATAGCAGAAATCAGAATGGTGATTTGACCTGTGGGGATGTGTAATGGTGGCTAATTAAATGTGGTTACCCTAGTGCCAAATAGATGGACAGCCTAATAAGGTCCTACTTGATTCATGTAACAACAAAAAAATCTAGTCTAGCAAATGGATGCTTGATCTAGTCCCCAAAATGTAGAGTCCCAGCCTCTCCCCCCAGTTCATAGACTGGAGCCCTTTGAATGAAGGGGAGGGTCTACTTGAAGTAATACTTGCTATACTTTTCACAAGGGTGTATTGTGAACTCTCCCTCCTTGCTTTTCCCACAGGAACCTGCGGCCAACATAATTGTGCCTTGGGGACAGGGAAATACCCAGACCTCTTGAAATATAATGGATACTGGTTCTGAATTAATCCCCCATGACCTAGACTATCATGATGGTCCACCAGTCAGAGAAGCATAAGGTCATACATGAAGATTCAGCCTGAGTCCTCATATTGGGCCCAGGGGTTCCCAAATCCCATCCTGTGGTTTGCTGGTTCCTGGGCATGCTATGGGAATACACACAATGAAGATGGCATAAAGGGTAGGAGAGCTACATATGGAGAACAAAGTTTTGAATGGAAAGATCAGATTGAGGATCTCTCTGGAAATCAACAAAAAAGAATAAAGAGATAAACGAAGAGATTAAAAAAAAAACTAAAGAAGTGGGGGGGGGTAAAATGAGAAGGGGCCACATTATGATAATAGGAGTCTCAGACACAGAGAAATATAAAAATAGAAAAACCAATCTGTTTTGTGAATGAATGCCTGGGCACAGGACACCATGTGACCTGTGTAAGCTGAGCTGCCATTGTGACATGATAACAGTCCTCTCAAGCCATGAGGTTGTCTGTATGCAACAGCATTTGCCACCTAATACAATTAAGTAAGCTGTCTGACAAGGATGCCCACTCTCACCACTATTATTCAACATAGCTTTGGAAGTTTTAGCCACAGCAATCAGAGAACTGAAAGAAGTAAAAGGAATTCAGGTTAGAAAAGAAGAAGTAAAACTCTCACTGTTTGCAGGTGACGTGATCCTCTACATAGAAAACCCTAAAGACTCCACCAAAAAATTACTAGAGCTAATCAATGAATATAGTAAAGTTGCAGGATATAAAATTAACACACAGAAGTCCCTTGCATTCCTATACACTAACAATGAGAAAACAGAAAGAGAAATTAAGGAAACAATTCCATTCACCATTGCAATGAAAAGAATAAAATACTTAGGAATAAATCTACCTAAAGAAACAAAAGATCTATATATAGAAAACTATAAAACACTGATGAAAGAAATCAAAGATGACACAAATAGATGGAGAAATATACCATGTTCATGGATCAGAAGAATCAATATAGTGAAAATGAGTATACTACCCAAAGCAATCTATAGATTCAATGCAATCCCTATCAAGCTACCAACAGTATTTTTCACAGAACTAGAACAAATAATTTCACAATTTGTATGGAAATACAAAAAACCTCGAATAGCCAAAGCAATCTTGAGAAAGAAGAATGGAACTGGAGGAATCAACCTGCCTGGCTTCAGGCTATACTACAAAGCTACAGTCATCAAGACAGTATGGTACTGCCACAAAGACAGAAATATAGATCAATGGAACAAAATAGAAAGCCCAGAGATAAATCCATGCACCTATGGACACCTTATCTTTGACAAAGGAGGCAAGAATATACAATGGGGAAAAGACAATATCTTTAACAAGTGGTGCTGGGAAAACTGGTCAATCACTTGGAAAAGAATGAAACTAGAACACTTTCTAACACCATACACAAAAATAAACTCAAAATGGATTAAAGATCTAAATGTAAGACCAGAAACTATAAAACTCCTAGAGGAAAACATAGGCAAAACACTCTCTGACATAAATCATAGCAGGATCCTCTATGACCCACCTCCCAGAGTAATGGAAATAAAAGCAAAAATAAACAAATGGGACCTAATTAAACTTAAAAGCTTTTGCACAATGAAGGAAGCTATAAGCAAGGTGAAAGACAGCCTTCAGAATGGGAGAAAATAATAGCAAATGAAGCAACAAAGAATTAATCTCAAAAATATACAAGCAACTCCTGCAGCTCAATTCCAGAAAAATAAATGACCCAATCAAAAAGTGGGCCAAAGAACTAAACAGACATTTCTCCAAAGAAGATATACAAATGGCTAACAAACACATGAAAAGATGCTCAACATCACTCATTATCAGAGAAATGCAAATCAAAACCACAATGAGGTACCATCTCACACCAGTCAGAATGGCTGCTATCAAAAAGTCTACAAACAATAAATGCTGGAGAGGGTGCAGAGAAAAGGGAACCCTCTTACACTGTTGGTGGGAATGCAAACTAGTACAGCCACTATGGAGAACAGTGTGGAGATTCCTTTAAAAACTGGAAATAGAACTGCCATACAACCCAGCAATCCCACTGCTGGGCATACACACCGAGGAAACCAGAATTGAAAGAGAGACATGTACCCCAATGTTCATCGCAGCACTGTTTACAATAGCCAGGACATGGAAGCAACCTAGATGTCCATCGGCAGACGAATGGATAAGAAAGCTGTGGTACATATACACAATGGAATATTACTCAGCTATTAAAAAGAATGCATTTGAATCAGTTCTAATGAGGTGGATGAAACTGGAGTCTATTATACAGAGTGAAGTAAGTCAGAAAGAAAAACACCAATACAGTATATTAATGCATGTATATGGAATTTAGAAAGATGGTAACGATGACCCTATATGCAAGACAGCAAAAGAGACACAGATGTAAAGAACAGACTTTTGGACTCTGTGGGAGAAGGCGAGGGTGAGATGATTTGAGAGAATAGCATTGAAACATGTATATTATCATATGTGAAATAGATCGCCAGTCCAGGTTCGATGCATGAGACAGGGTGCACTGGGATGACCCTGAGGGATGGGATGGGGAGGGAGGTGGGAGGGGGGTTCAGGATGGGGAACACATGTACACCCATGGCTGATTCATGTGAATGTATGGCAAAAACCACCACAATATTGTAATTAGCCTCCAATTAAAAGAAAAAAAAAGTAAGCTGTCTGAGCAGGTGGCTCATAGTCCCACTGGCTGCTCTGCCGTCCCCTTCTCACACCTGAGTCTCATGGGGTGTTCCCTGTGACCAGGTGACTCAGAGGCACAATAGTCAAGCTTGGTTCACAGATTGTTTTGCATAGTATTTTGGTACCAGCTGGACATGGCTAGCTGCAGTGTTATAGCTCCACTTAGGGTTGATCCTGGGGACAATGGGAAGGGCACTTTTCAGTGACTGGTCAGAGGTTTAGATAGCCACTCATTTGTGAGTAGTTAGTAATGACTTGGCTAGGTGGTCCAGGACTTAGAACAGGATTGAAATATTGTTCAAGGGGGAGGTCTGGGGAAGAGGCATATGGATGTCCCTTTTGGAATGGCTGTGAAGGTATTCATATCTCACATAAATGAGCACCAGAGAGAATCAACCATTGAGGAAGATCTCAATCAGATGGATAAGATGTCCTGTCCTGTGGATGCCAGTCAACCTGTTTCTTATCCATGAACTCCTGAACAAAATGGCCATGGTGGCATGCATGGAATTTAGACACAAGCTCTACAATATAGACTTTAACCAAGGCCAGTCTGGCTATAGCAACTGTTGAGTACCCAACCTACCAACAGCAGGGGCACACCAAGCCCCACTACTGAAATCATTTCTCAGTGGCAGCTGATTACAGGCACACTACAAAATGAAAAGAAACCATTTGGACCCCCAACACTTTACTGGCAGGAAGCAGACTGGGGAAACTACTCACCTGCAAATATGTGCTACCTTTCATGAAAAAGGAAGGAAGGCACAGAGGATGGGACCAAGAGCCCAGAAAGCAGAGCCAAGCAGAGCCCAGAAACCCTAGAGGATTATTTCCAGGCCTTGAAACCTAATCCAGGAACTTCCATGTGCCCAGTGGGATTTCACAATTGCTATAGACTAGTGACTCTTTTGTGTCTCCCATTTCCCCTTTTTGAGATGGAATGTCTATAGCAGTATCCTGTGTCTGTTCCACCATTGTATGTTTGGGTGTGTTGGGGACAGATAACTTGTCTCTAAATTTCACAGATCTACCGGTAGGAGGGGAGGGGGGAATAATACTTAAGGAGCCACTTAAGGAATACACCAAAGGAACCCTTCACACTTGGACTTGATTTAGATGAGATTCTGGACTTTGAGACAATGTTCTAATGAAATGAGACTTTTACAGACCTTGGGAAGGGGTAAATGTATTTTGCATGTGGAAGGGACATAAATCATTGGGGCCTGAGAACAAACTGTAGTAGTCTCCAAGATGGCTGCCAATGATCCCCACCTCCTGGTATTTACATCCTTGTATAACCCCCTCCCTGAGAGTGTGGCCTGGACCTAATGACTTACTGCTAGTGAGTGGAATATTGTAAAAGTGGTAGGATGTCACTTCTGAGACTAGGTTATAAAGACTGTGACTTCCATCTTGCGTGTGCAATGTTCTCCCCATGTCCCCTCATGCTGCTCTCATCTCACTTGATCACCCTGTTGAAATAAGCAGCCATGTTGTGAGTTGGTCTGTGGGCATGTCCATACAGCAAGGAATTTGAGGATGGCTTCCACTAAAAGTCGGCAAGAAATTGAAGCACTTAGTCTAGCCCACAAGGAACTAAGTCCTGCCAACAGCCATACATTGAGCTTGGAAGCAGATCCTTCCCCAGTCAAGCCTTGGGATGACTGCAGCCCCATCTGACACCTTGATTGTAGCCTGTGAGAGATTCTGAAATAAAAATCCAGCTAAGTTGTGCCCAGATTTCTGATCTACAGGAACTGAGATAAATGTCATTGTTTTATTTAGGTTTTTTCTTCAGCATTTAAAAAAACTTTTTTACAATGTTGTGTTGGTTTCTGCCATACAGCAATGCGAATCAGCCATAATTATACATATATCCCCTCACTCTTGAGCCTCCCTCCCCTCCCTTCCCCCTGTCCCACACCTCTAGGTCATCACAGAGCTCCATACTGGGTTCCCCATGTTATATAGCAACTTCTCACCAGCTATCTACTTTACACATGGTAGTGTACATATGTTGATACTAACATGTTGTTTTAAGCCACTGTTTTTGAAGTTATTTGCAGTAATACACATGAACTAATAGGGGTTTCCCTGGTGGCTCAGTGGTAAAGAACCATCGCCTGCCAATGCAGGAGACATAAGAGACATGGGTTTGATCCCTGGGTTGGGAAGATCCCCTGGAGAAGGGCATGGCAACCCACTCCAGTATTCTTGCCTGGAGAATCCCATGGACAGGAGCCTGGTGGGCTACAGTCCGCTACAGTCCATGGGATCACAAAGAGTCAGACACAACTGAAGTGACTTAGCACACATATGCAGTAATACATAACCAATACAGGAAGGCATGGAGGTTATGTACAAGTTCAGCATGTGGACTTCTATCTACCAACCTGGCTATAGCACTGCTGAGGTCCCATTTGCCAACAGTAGAGAGCAACACTGAACCCCAGCTATGAACTCTTTCCCAGGGGCAGGCTGATTACTTTGGATCCCTGCTCTCATGCAACACAAGCTGTAGGTTCAGAGATTTAGTGGGAATCCCAGCTGATACTACCTGTACCCTGTGTATATGACAAAGACTTCGTGAAATATCTCACATGTAGCTTGGCACCCAGAAAGGAGTTCACAAGAGGCAGTTCCCTTCCCTTTCCTGAAAGGTGAGTGCCCCAGAGGCAGGGAATGCATTTCTTTCTCCAAATCCCTCTTTTCCCATCATCACAATTTCAGGGCTTCTGGGAAGCATGGTCAGTGTCTATCCCTTCAGGGTCTCAGTGGTCATGGACCTCAGACCCCAGGCCCCACTCCTGTGGGGTAGCATCCTTACCAAGGAGCTTTATGCACTGCAGAGAACAGAATTAGACTCCAAGCGTTGTTCCTGTCTCCCTCTTCTTCTGAGCCCTGACTGAAAGTGGGAGCAGAGGTCTCAGGCTTGGGACTTGCCTTCCCTCTAGGAACTCCCAGTACAGGGGACTTGGGGGTGGAGAGTGTTTCAGGCACCACCTAAAGCACAGTGGGGGCACTAGGGAGGGGGAAGGGGTTGGAAAAAGTCCTTAGTAGAAGTGATGTCTCTTCCCATTCCTGTCACTGCGGACTCACGAGCCATTCTGAGGGATTTGGCAGCCCCTGGGAAACTGCATCTGTCTGCAAAGTGATGTCTCTTCAGAAGAAAATGACCTTGAGGGGAAGATACTGTGCTCCCCAGTGCTCTTTCTCCCCATCTGCCACTCATCTGGAATCCCCCAGGGCAGTCAATCCTTTCTAGGTGAGTCTGGAAAAGGGGGACACATCTGCATCCAGAGCAAGCTCTCTGGAAGAGATCATATTTGATTTGGGTCTTACAGGATGGGGTCTAGCACCTCTCCTGCAGAGATCACAGGATGCATATCACTGAGGGATGGGGCAGGGCAGTGCCAAGATGGGAAAGGCTGTCTGGAAACTGGTGAGCCCCTTCCTTTGGAGGGCCTGAGCCTGGGCCGAGTTCTCAAGCAGGGGAGCTGCTACAGGTTGTAGGCACACTCTTCGGCACACTCTTCCTCTCCTGTTACGCCACGTGTTCTGGGGTCTGCCTCTGGGTGGGACTGGGAGTGGTGTTGAAACTGAGCCGTTCCTGTCCCTGTCCCAGCTTTCACATCCGTCTCCTCTCAGGTGGTCTCCACTTTTCATGCTCAATTCCATATAAGTGGGCAAACAAAAGACCAGGCTTTCTCCGTGGACTGGGATCAAAATGAGCCCAAATTAGAGGTGTCCACTGGCCTATGCCTCCCCTTACTTGCACAGCCCATCTCCTGGCTAGAAGACTGGAGGCAGGGCTGAGGCAGATATCAAATCAAAGCCCCAACCAATCAAAGCTGCTAGAAGTGGGTGGGCTTTCTCAACTCATCACTGGGTTACTATCAACTGGAAATCTTTGAAGGGGAAGAAGAGAAGCAAAATGAACCCACTGAGCATTCAGATGAGAAAGGGCAGAGTGGCAGTGTTCTGGGTTCCTGGGCTAGGCACCAAAGCCTGCCCATTAACCTTTAAGAGTGAATCTAATGCAACGTGGTTTATCTTCTTGCCAGTATAATAGATGCATGCAAACCCCCATTAAAAACATGTTAACTAACTCCAGTGATGGTCTCTGACTTTAGAGCCTTAGTCACCCTCATTTTAAAGACCTTGGGGCCCAGGAGGGGAAAAAATCTATCCAATATAAAGTCACCATTAATAATCTATATTTTAAAGTTAACTCACCTTGAAACCATTATGCTAAGTCAAAGAACAGTCACAAGGAATCACATATTTTATGATCCCACTTATATATGTCCAAAATAGACAAACCCTTATAGGTTAAGTGGTAGCCTAGGAGTGGGGCCTAGGGAGAAGGGTGATGCATAAGGAGTGTAGTTTCTTCCTGGAATGACAAAAATGTTCTAAAACCTTTTGCAGTGATGATTATACAACTAGAATATACTCAAAGCCACTGAATTATATACTTTAGTGGGTGAAACCTGTGTAGTATGTAAAATCTATTACAGTAATGCTGTTTCTGAAAAAGTGAACTTGGTGATTGTAAATGACCTAATTTTAGTCCTCTTTCACAGAGGTAGGAAAAACCCTTCAAGGTAGAGAAAAACCAGGGAAGGGCCCCTGAAAGACCAAGCATATGGGTCTGACAGGAAAGCATTCCAGAATGAGATTACACGGGTGTATGTATACATGTGTGTGTTAGGGAGCACCGACCCCTGTACAGTTGAAAATCTGCATGTCACTTTAAAGCCAGTCTTCCATATCATCTGCAGATTTGACACATGGTGTATAGTACAGTAGTGTCAATACATATTTATTGGAAACAATCTGAGTTTAAGTGGACCCTCAGTTCAAACCCATTGTTTAAGGGTCAACTGTGTGTCTGTGTGTATCTTAAGGGCAATGACGCATCATGGATAGTTTTAAGCAGGATAGAAACATCCCTTTGAATCACTGAACTGTACATTTAAAACAGGTAAATTTTGTGTGTAAATTATACCTCAGTAAAGCCCTGCCCCCAAACCATCCCTCTAGGGGCTCGAAAAGGGTAGACAGGAGGGCATAAAGTTGGAGGAGGCTGTGGCAGGAGTTACGTGCCAGGGCCTATCTCGGGAGATGGCTAAAACTGGCTTGGAGGTGGAGTGAGGGAAGAATTGGGATGTCTTGCCCATGGTTAAGGAGAACCTGGTAGAACTCGTTTCAGAACTCAGAGCTCCCTGGCTTCAGCCCTCGTGTTCCACCAGCACTGCAGCTCCTCCACTGACAGGTGATGGAGACCTTCCGAAGAGAAATGCACTTCAGAAACATGTTTCAAAAAAATGTTGCTAAGGGTTTTATTTCTAACAAGAGGAAAATAATAAAATAAAATTAAAATAGGCTTCAGTTGGAACCAAGTTTCTTGTTTTGCCTTTTTTCTTTTGAACAAATTAATTACACACCAACAATCTTCTTTTATTACAACATGAACCCAGGAGGAGGAAAGGAGACAGGGCAGGACATGGAGGGAAGGTCAAGGTGGTAATGAGGACAAGCACCAAAAGCTTTCTTCAGATCTCAGGGAGCCCTCCTCAGCTCCCCAACCAAATTTATTTAAAATAATAAACTGTGAGCACAGCTATGTGAAGTTTCCTCCTCCTGGGTGGAAGTCAGGGGAAGGGAGAAGGAGGTGAGGGGAGGGACGGAGGCAGGAGAAGGGGGGAGGAGGAGGAAGAGTGAGAGGGGGAGGTGAGGTTAGTGTAGCATGGCCTGGCCAGGGCCACAACTGGGGAGAGAAGGGAGAGGAGATTCCCCCAGTTTGCATATGCACTGGCTGTCTCTCTGGAATGGTGCTGGCCCAGTCCCAGCCACCCCCCTGCCACCTGCCCATCCGTCTATCTGCCTCAGGTGTCTAGGAATGCTGGTTAGAGGCTACCAGGGAGGGGGACTCCAGGGGCCAGCCCCCAGGGGCTGAGGTCTGAACAATACCTTGGAGTCAGAATATAAAAGTCAAGGGACTCAGGGGTGGGCTGGGGTGGTCATCCCCCCTACTCGCCCACCTCCCAAGAAGCAGGCTTGATGGTCAGAAAGAGGATCCTTGAGGCCAAGGGGTCTCTGTTGGGGTCTGTGCTAGGCTCAGCCACTGTCACAGCTGTTGCTGAGGCGGCTGCTGTGAGCAGGGCATGCAGGGGAGTCAAAGTGGGAAAAGGGCCCGAGGAGCCTGAACTGGCCCCCAGTGCAGGCTCCAAGCCATTCTCCTGGGCGCTGGGGCTGTCAGTGGTGGGCAGGGGTGGGGGTGGGCCCTCACCACCAGTCTCCTCCTCCAGCTCCTCCTCCTCCGGGGCCTCCTCGGCCTCTGGCCCTGAGCTCCGTACCCTCTTTGGCTCTAGCTCCTCTCGGGCTGGGTCATCACCCTCCCCACCCCGATCTGCTTTCCGCCGCCGCCGCCTCTCCAGTGCCCGGCCCCGTGCTCGGCTCCCATGGCGCTCTGCCTTCTCCAGCTGTGATCACAACAGGCAAAAAGAGGTGCAGCAAAAGTGGTCAGGCCTGGGCTCCTTGCCTGCTCTGCCTGACCTCCCAGCCCTGCACATGAGCTGTCCTCTCCTTACCTCCAGAAGTGTGCGGATCCGCTCCACGTCTGGAGGCTGCCCAGCCTGCAGCAGCTGCCAGATGCTCTGGTTCTCATCCAGGGTCACCTCAAGCAAGTCCCCCTCCAACATGAGCTCCTCTAGGGGGGCCCGGGTTGCCTCAGGCAGCTCCAACACAGGGCCAGTCAACTGTGGCAACAGCGAGGACAGCAGCTCCAGGTCTGGGGAGTTGCCGGGACAGGTTGGGTTAGAGGCTACTCCTGGTTATACCCCTGCCTCCTACCACGACAGAGCTAAGGACCACAGGGATCACTCTGGTGAGGTTCACTAACAGCCTACCCACACTTAGACCTACCTCTCTTACCTGAGCCCTCCCCCGGGGCTACCTTCTCAGGACTGGTCATGCTGTCTCCATTCTCTAGCAACCCCTGCACCTGCCAAAGAGATGAAGAGAAGGTAGTGGTAACTGAAGAACCAGGTCCTACTGCTGCCCGCCAACTTCAGACTTGGGACCCTCCACCTCCTGGAGATGGGCAGACACAGGCTGCCAGCATTGAGCATTATAGGGATCTGGAGAGGAGGCAGAATGGGGCAAGAAGGCCAGGCCAAAGGAGACCAAAAGTCAGAGAGCAGGGGTAGGGCTGGAGCCTAAATAAGGGTGAGGGCTAGGAGAGAGGATTTTGAGGGTGAAAGAGCTGGGCTGCACAGCTCACCTTAGGCATATCCTTGCCACTGCCTTCTCTGAGAGGGTCAGAGGCAGGGGCTGAAGGGTAGGTAGGGGGCTCCTCGGGCCTGGGTTCAGCCTGCAGCCGCTGGCGAAGCTCAGCCAGCCGTCCCAACAGAGCAGTCACATCCTCAGAGGCCAGAGCCTGCCTTGCACGGCCTTGCCAGCTGATGGCCCTCTCTGTGAGGCACTGTAGGGCCTCACCCTCAGGCAGCCGCACAGGCAGTCTCTGCAGTGCTACCAGCAGTGCCAAGATGGTCTCCAGGCGTGGGCGCCGTGAGCGCATGCACAGCGGACACAAGAATTTGGTGTCCCACTCCCACCAGGCCAGCAGTGGGGATGGGGTGGGACTGGGCCTTAGGGAACTGAGGAGGCGGGGTACCGACACACATCGCCCATGGAACCAGTCCTGACACAGGTCACACTGCAGAGCTCCCACCCCGGCTGGCACCTGCCCACACACACAGATGGAGGTTGCAGAGGAAGCTGTGGTCGATGATGCCAGTGGGCTGGGTTTGGTGGAGTTGGTGCGACGTAGCTGCAGGATTCCCTCCTTCTCCTTCTGTTCCCCCTCCTTGAAGGCCACGATCTGCCGTGCCCAGGACAGGGGAGGAGAGGTCAGCACCCCAACCCTCCTTCTCTGGCACCATGAACACCCCACTCCCAAACCAGGAGAACTGACGCACAGGGAGCAAGCGGTCTGCCCATGGTCACCAGGCTCAGACACTATCATTGCCAGACTCTTCTCCCCATCTGGGCCTAAGCTCCTTACCACAGAGCCTGGGTCCCTGAGGTCCTGCGCAGATAGCCCCAGCAGCTCTGTGTCAGATTTGTACAACCCCAGCTCCTTCTCCATCCAACGGCTGCGCTTGGTGCTGTCTGAGCCGGCATCTGCACACGGGCAGAGCACCTGAGGCAGGCAGACAGAGGGGGACTGTCTGGGCTTCCCCTCCTTCCCATGCCCAAAGCCCCCAAACCCAAGTTCTCACAAGAACTGTCTCACAACATCTGGGCCAGAGGCAGGAGAGGCTGTGGGTCAGGATCCCAGGCCTCACCTCCAGCAGAGTGTAGCAAGAATTCTTGAGGAAGGTCTTGGAGGCCTTCTCCCTCCAGGAGTGCGCTGTCAGTACCTGCAGCTCTAGCTGTCTCAGTTCCTCCAACCCCACAGGTAGGTCCCGGCCTACAGCCACCAGACCCTCCAAGTCATCCAGGCAGGGGTAGTGATCACCATTCTGGGACAGGGCAAGAGAAAGCTCAATTCAACTCGCCAACATCTACTGATGCTACTCTGTCCCTAGCCCTGAATTGGGAAGATGGACTGGACTCACAGTCTTGAGCCAGAAGAAAACAGGCTCATCCTAAGGAAGGTATGCCTACCTGGCTCTCTCCTCCAACTCCTACATCCACTGGCTCAGCCTCCAGGTATCCAGGCAGTCCCCAGGACCACCAGACCAGTTACATTGCTGTGGTTGGCCTCTTTTAGCCTCCCTGCCCCTACCATTCTCATCTTAACCAGTGTCCTATCTTCCCTCAGGCCAGCCTCGCAACCCTTCTTCACATTGCTCACCAAGCACATTTTACCTCCTCAAAACATGCTATACCCCCTTCCTCGCTCTAGCCAACCCAACTCAACCCAGCACAACACAGTGTATGACATCTCTCCCATCTGGACTGGAGATATGGGGTGAAGTGGGGGTGGGGCAACAGGGTCCTCACTTGGATCTCGTCCACATCAGCAATCCAAGCCCGGGCCTTAGCAAGAGCCTCCTTGAGAGCCTGGATGTTGGGCAGGTGAACAGGGATGTTTTCTGCCTCATGAATTATGGCCTCAAGCGTGGCTGGTGGATGCTTCTGCCTAAAGGTAGGGAAAAAAGAGGCCTCAGTCTGGGATGATCTCTGTGACCAGAAGCCCAGTCTGACTTTCGGGTATAGCAGTATGAGCCCCTGTGGCTGCCACTTGGGCCTACTTGCTTGCATTCTGCCTACAAGTGGCTGTCAGTCTCTGCTTGTTCCAGATTGCACGCACCAAATTTCTGCCGTATCCCCATGCTCTGCTGTCCACCAGTCTGTCCGCCTGCTGGCAGTGCCTACACACACAACCTGTAGTATTAATCTGGGAATTGCAGTTTGTCAGACTGTTCCATGTGTGGGGTCTTTCTACTAACAGGTGTTCATCTGCTTGTTGGTACTTCTCATGAGTGTGTGCACACGTCAGCCTGTGGAGCTAGTCCTCTATATAGCTCTGTATTTGTCCATCTCTGTTTCTCCATAAGACTATCTCTGCCTCTACGTGTAATACAGAGTTAAACAAAAAAGGGGAGGATAGGATAGTCAATACACCAATACAGGAGTCTGGTGCCCAAGGCCACCCATGGGAATCATCTTCAGCTTCTCTGCTAAACTCTGAAGGATGCAGTAGAGCAGGGAGGGGAAGAAGCTGGACCTACCTGGCCTCCAGGCAGAGATGGGCCTTCTCCTCCCAGCGTTCGGCAATGGTCAGTAGCTCCTGCAGTTCGGCTTGGGCCTTGTCCACAACAGGGCTAGGGGCCACACTGGCACCTGCTACCAACAGTCCCCGCATGACAGCCAGGGTGCCTCTTCGGGCTGAGGGGGCCAGTGTGCGTTTAACCTCATCCAGCCATTGTGCCTGTTCCACCTGCCGCTGGAGCTGCTGGGCTTCAGGTACCTCCACTCCAAGCTGCCGCCCTCTCTCCAGCAGGGACTGCAGGAGCCCTGGACTGGACGGCAATGAGGCCAGAGCCTCACAGGCCTCAGCTTGGTAGGCTTCCACCTGTTCCAGAATACCCTACCAGGACACAAACAAAAAACAAACTCCTCAGCAGAGCCCACACAGAGGTCCCACCACCACATACCTCTGTCCTACTTACCTTCTTACCCTTCAGTATTTGGGAAGAGAACCTAGCATGGTCTAGGCACTCTTCCTTCACCGGGCCCTAAGCAGTGGTTCCTAATACTCACTGCCCACTAAATACCCTGGGACATTTGTTAAAATGCAGATCTCTGGGTCCACTCCTTGAGATTCTTAATAGGGATTGGTCAGGAGTGTAAAGGGCATTCCTGGTGGCTCAGTGGTAAAGAATCTACCTGCAATGCAGGAGACCCGGGTTTGATCCCTGGGTTGGGAAGATCCCCTGGAGGAGGGCATGGCAACTGCAACCCACTCCAGTACTTTTGACTGGAGAATTCCATGGATAGAGGAGTCTGGCAGGCTACAGTCCATAGGGTCGCACAAAGTCAGACATGACTGAAGTGACTAAGCAGCAGCAGTAGGAATCTATGCTTTATTTAAGCGCCCAAAGGATTCTGATGTATATCATCAGGAGACCCTCTGTCTTAAAAATGTTCTGTTATGCTTGGCCTTCTCACAATCTCTACACTCAAACTGGTGTCCACTGCTCTTTCCATCTTTCTTCTGTACCTTCCTGAACTTGACTCAGCTTTCCAGGCCCACAAACACCCTTGTTACTTCTTTTCTCCTCTCCTACCTTGAAGAGGAAACCTTTCCTTGACTATGCATCCTGTATCTGTACCCTTGCCACTTGCCCCTCAAATCCCATTTCTAACAGGCAGTTTGCTAAACCCTTTGCCTCCTACCTCCATCACTCACAGGTGCATCCCATCTTGCCCAAATACTTGCCACTTTTGAAAGAAGTCAAGAGTGGCCTGCTGCTCAGGTCCCTCCCCCTCCCCCAAACCCTCAGCAGCACCCCAAATTCACCCCTCCTCACCTTGACATCCCCAATCTGGTGCATGGCACAAGGCAAGTTGTTCATCTGCTCCAGAAAGGCCCGGAGCTCAGCAAGGGTCATCTGCAGACCAGCCATCCTGTGGGGGCTATGGAGTTTCACATGTAAGGTTTCAAGTCCAACCCAGTCCCCTCCCTCCATCTCTGTACTAAGGCCCAACACCTTTCCTCAGACATGCCCACCCTGACCTCTCATACTTCACAGTTCCCTGCAAATGCCCAGGTTAGAGGGAGAATTTTAAGATACATGCATGTTCATATGATGAGGGGAAAGAATTAGAAGAGAGGAATATAGGATTTATTTGGTGGGGAAAGCTTAGAAACTGATGGCAACAGAAGCTGGACAATTATAATCCATATTCTACTTTGAACTAAGTGTATGCTTCTGTGTCCTTTTCTTATCCCTAAACCTCCCACAACTCCCTGACCTCAGCCTGTCTGAAATCAGTACCTTCAGGTACTGATAAAAAAAAAAACAATCCTAGCTATCCTAGCACTGAGGTACTCCCTGCTGTTCTAGCTGCCTGGCCTTCTTGCCTCCCCACTTCCTCCAATGGCAGTGCTTGTCAGCTTCCTGCTGATGTCACCTGCTAAAGGTACTCAGAGTTCACCCCCCCACCCCCCCCCAATAGTCCTTTTCCTAAGGTGCTCATTTCTCAGCAGGCTATCTGTGCCCAATGCCTCACGCTGCCATACCCAGCTTCCTGGCCGCTGACCAGCCCCAGAGCCCGGGACACGCAAGCCTCTGCCTCACTCAGACAGTTCTTTAGTCGCTGCAGCAGCTCACTGTTAGGAAACCTCCGCTCACGGGCCTCTGACTCTAGTGCCCTCAGCTCTTCAAGGCCTGGAGAGAGAATAAGAGCAGCAAGGAGTAGGCAGTATTGAGTAAAGGCAGAGGAAGGGGGTGGAGGGTACAGAAGAAAAGGGAATAGAACTTGCCTGTGGAGTCCCTCCGTCCCCCCATCACTCACTGCGCTTCCGCCCATCCTCCACCTCCAGGGCCACTCGCACTTTGTTGGCCCACGTGTCAAAGGACTCAGCCCGGACCTTCAGCTTATGGAGCATGGCAGGGAGCTCATCCAAGGTGTACCGATACCTACAGGAAGAAGGCAGGGAAGAGCACATCTGGCCCAGTTCTACATCCTCCTCCTCAGCCCACTTCCTCCAGGTAGGCCCCCTGCTCACCTCAAGTACTGCCGGCTACTGGAGCACTTGCAGAGATCATTGATGTGGGAAAGGCAGACAAGGCCGTCAGGGCAGTCATAGCAGGCTAGGGCTGATAGAAAGCACGTGGTCTTGCACTTGATGCACTGGCGTTCATCATCCGGGAGCAGCTCAAAAGCTTCTCGCTCAGCTTCGGTGATGCCCTGGGGGTGTTCATTATATAGAACCAGAACAGGGCTGCAGAAACCCCTAACTCAGCCACCACTGAGCTCCACGTTAAAGACTCAAATCTGTGCTAAGAGCTATGAAGGAGACAAAACTCCACAGATCACACTGCCTCTGTGAAGTCCAGACTCTCAAAGCTGGGTAATCATATGAAGCAGGGTAAGATCAATGTAGGTTGAGAGGAAGAAAAATCAGGTAAATTTCAGATTAGCAGAAAGGGCCTTAGGGGTGAAAGAAGGTGAGGAAAATGTGGACCAAGGCACCAAAGAGATGGCAATATGTGGAAGGGGTCAAGACAAGCGTCACGTACTGGGGAATAATGCTAGCTTCCAGGCACTCAGAGCCCACTGTGCTCTAGGCACTGTGCTGGCTGCTTTAGCAGCACACTGCATACACATCTATAACTTAAGAGAAATAAACTCTATGTGCTTGTATCCAGTGTTTAAAGTTCCAAACCTAAGCCAATGACTTTATCTGCTGATTGGATGAAAAAAAAGCAATCCACTCCAAAAATGGAGGAAAAGCCAGTTATCTTGGAGTAACTGAAAGACAATACAATGCTATACATTATGGGCAATTTTGGGGATTTCAGAGAGAAATTTTGATTCTAACAGTTTTGGCCTTCTGTACTGACCTAACTTCTGTGTAAGTCCATTGCACATTACAAATCCCACCCTACCACAAATGTGCTCTGCACATTACAAACCCTGCTCATATGAGTCCATTGCACATTACAAATCTAGCTGTGTTGATAAAGAGTAAATTATTTAAACCTCTCTGGGTTTCAGTTTCCCTATTTTGTAAAATGGAGACTATGGTACTATCCCCATTGGGTTGTTATGAGGATTAACAAAGGTAAAGTCACTAAGGACTTAGAAAAGCATCTTAGCACTTAGAATAGTGGAACCACAAAAGGCCCTCAACAGTCAAAGTAACCTTGAGAAAGAAAAACAAAGCTGGAGGTATCAAGTTTCTTGATTTCAAACTATATTACAAAGCTGTAGTAATCAAAACAGTATGGTACTGGCATAAAAACAGACACATAAACCAATGGTAAGCCCAAAAATAAACTCTCATACATACACTCAACTAATATTTGACAAGGGAGTCAAGAATACTCAGTGAGAGCACCCGTGCGAACATGGCGCTGCAAGCGGTGCGGCGAGCGTGCGGGCCGCGGTCGGCAGCCTGCGCGCCATCTCGGCACCCAGCGCGCCCTGCTCGCCGCGGCCCTGGGGACTGCGGGCGGGTGCCGTCCGGGCACTGCGCACCGGCCCTGCTCTGCTGTCGGTGCGGAAATTCACAGAAAAACACGAATGGGTAACAACAGAAAACGGTGTTGGAACAGTGGGAATCAGCAATTTTGCACAGGAAGCTTTGGGAGATGTTGTTTACTGTAGTCTGCCTGAAGTTGGGACAAAGTTGAATAAACAAGAGGAGTTTGGTGCTTTGGAAAGTGTGAAAGCTGCTAGTGAACTCTATTCCCCTCTATCAGGAGAAGTAACAGAAATTAATAAAGCTCTAGCAGAAAATCCAGGACTTGTCAACAAGTCTTGTTATGAAGATGGTTGGCTGATCAAGATGACATTCAGTAACCCTTCAGAACTAGATGAACTAATGAGTGAAGAAGCATATGAAAAATACATAAAATCTATTGAGGAATGAAAATGGAACCCCTAAATAAACTACTTTGAAACAACTTAATCTAGCATAGTTGTCTTAAATTAGTGGTGGATAGATATTTAAAAAGCAACTTTTAGCAAAAGAAACTACTTGTAACAATGTTTCCTGAAGAAAATACCCCTTAACTTTCTAATGCCTTCAGATAAACACTGTATCTTTTCCACAGCATCCTGTGATTTTTAGGCTAGGCTCCAGTTATACTATTCAGAATTCCTGAAATTATCTCTGATAAAACTAATTACAAAAATTATGTAATTCAAGGATAACATGGTTATCTTATACCTTATATGACATTGTAACTTGCTTACAGCTATCCTTGGATTTGGGTCAAAATGATCTTCCCACTAGAAATAACTGGCAGTGGAGAAAAGTTTGTTAGTTGTATAGTGTCCAGTGAAGAATATTACTGTCTTAACTTTGCAATATACTGTGTTTGCTGGTGCTATTTTTATACAGTGAAGCAACAGCCTTGCAGGAGAATAAAACAATTTAATAATAAAATATTCAACTTCTTAAAAAAAAAAAAAAAAGAATACTGAGTGAGGAAAAGATAGTCTCTTCAATAAATGGTGCTGGGAAAACTGGATAATCACATGCAGAAAATGAAACTGGACCTTTATCTTGTATCACTCACGAAAATTAAATTGAAGTAGATTAAAAACTTAAACGTAAGAACTGCAACCATATAACTCCTAGAAGAAAATATAGGGAAAATGTTCCTGGACATTGGTGTGGGCAATGATTTCTTATACATGGTATCTTTAAAATGCACAAGCAACAAAAGCAAAAATAAGTAAGTGGAACTTATCAAACTAAAAAGCATCTGCACAGCAAAAGAAATCATCAACAAAATGAAAAGGCAACCCACAGAATGGGAGAAAATATTTGCAAACTGTCTATCTGATAAATGGTTAACATCCAAAATATATAAAGGACTCATACAACTCAACAGCAAAACCCCAAACACCCGAATAAGAACTGGGTAGAGGACCTGAAAAGATGTTTTTCCAAAGAAGACATACAAATGGCTAAATAGGTACACGAAAAAATGTACAATATCACTAACCATTAGGAAAAAGCAAATTAAAACCATAATATCACCTCCCACCTGTCAGAATGGCTTATCAAAAAGAAGAGATACGTGTTGGAGAGAATGTGGAGGTGGAGACCAGGGAAACTTTGTGCACTGTGGTAGGAATGCAAACTGGTACAGCCACTGTGGAAAACAGTATGGATAGGTTCCTCAAAAAAAATTAAAAATAGAATTACCATATGATCTAGCAATCCCACTTCTGGGTATACTCCGAAGGAAATGAAACTAGGATCTCAAAAAGATATCTGCACTCCCATGTTCACTACAGCATTATTCACAATAGCCAAGATACAGAAATAACCTAAGAGTCCATAAATGGATGAATGGATAAAGGTGATGTGGTGTATGTATGTGTATATGTACATATACATATAATGGAATATGTATTACTCAGCCATAAGGAAGATAGCAATCTTGCCATTTGTGACAACACAGATGGACCTTGAGGGTATTATACTAAGTCAAACAAATCAGACAAAAAAGATAAATATCATATGGTATCGCTTATATATGGAATCTAAAAAAACCCCAAACTCCTAAAAACAGAGTAGTAGGAGTTCCCTGGTTGCCTAGTGGTTAGAATTCCAGGCTTTCACTGCCATGCCCTGGGTTCAATCCCTGGTGGGGAGACTGAGATCCTGCAAGCCGGCTTGCAGCAGCACGGCCAAACAAAACAAAAAAGAAACAGAGTAGAATGGTGGTGGCCAAGGGCTAGGGAGGTAGGGAAAATAGGAAGATGCTGGGCAAAGGACACAAACTTCCAGTTAGAAAATAGATAGATTTGGGGGAGTCTAATGTATAACATGATGACTATAGGAGGGGGAAAAATAGGCACTCAACAAATATTTACTGATATTAGCTAATTTGCAGATAAAGACACATATTTCACAGGCCTATCTCAAAGTCTTAGAGAGAGTAACTTGCACAAAGTGAAAATCTATTTTTGAATCCGAAGCTAGAGAATGCTGCTCTTAGGATGAAGCCCCTAAGTATTCTTGGATCATGGACTCCTTAGAGAACTGGATGTAAGCTATGAGCCCTCTTGCTAGAAAAGGACTCAAACACATACACAAACATAAACACACACACACACACACAATCTTTTATAGAATTTGAGCCCTCTCACTAGAAAAGGACACACACACACACACACACACACACACACACACAATCTTTTACAGAATTTTGAGACTAGGGGTTCCAGAACTCTTCTCTTAGGTAAGGGCCAAATGTAGAGAATTCTGAGTGTTAGTATGGGAACATCTACTTTTCCCACCTTGCTTTGGCTCCTTCCTGTAGCCTAGCACAGCCCCAAAATCATCATTTAATAACAGCACTGAACAGAGAGAAAAAATGATGCTTAGAAAAGCCCATCAAAAAAAAAAAAAAAAAGCCCATCAACGAATACCACAGACTGATAGGCCCTAGACTTCCAACACTTACCAAAGCTGCAATTCTTACAGCCCATGCTCATAGGAAAGTTATAAATGAGCTTTAAAATAAGAAAATACTAGCCTAAATTTCCTTATTTTAAGAAAAGAGATCCAGCATGGGATTCCTCAGGACCAGCATTCTTTTGTCATCCTATGGAGCACTCTCACTAAGTCAATTCCCTAACTGAGCAAGTTTGGAGCTTTAAGAAGGCAGCTAAAGTACATGAACAGCAGTCCCATTCACCTTCAAACAAAACTGATATGTTATGAGGAATCTATCTGCCTTCTACTCAGTAACACTAACCCAATCTGAACTGCTAAACCATTTGAATTGCAATACAATGGCATTTCTTAATATTCCATATTTCAATTATTTTGTTCATGTATTATTATCAATAGTAGCAGCTGCTACACTGGAAGTGCAGTAATAGATGCTTTGACATAAATCACCTTACTCAAGCTTTACAACCACTTTGCAAGTTATTTATTCCCATTTTATAGAGTGTAAGAGTGAGACTATGAGAGGTTAGGTAACCTGAAAAGGTTGTCCAGCTTATCAGCAAGTGGGGGTTTCGTTATGTCAGTTGGTCTTGGGTTATTTAAATAATCATGAATAGCAGCTATACCAGCACCTGCTATGGGTCACTTAACACCTTGAAAGAAAAGAAAGTGAAAGTAAAGTTGCTCAGTCATGCCCGACTCTTTGCGACCCCACAGACTGTAGCCTACCAGGCTCCTCCATCCATGGGATTTTCCAGGCAAGAGTACTGGAGTGGGTTGCCATTTCCTTCTGCAGGGGATCTTCCTGACCCAGGGATCGAACCTGGGTCTCCCTCATTGCAGGCAGACACTTTACCATCTGAGTCACCAGGGAAGCCCACTTAACATCTTAAATCCACTCAACTATCCAAAAAGATAAGCACTATTATAATCTCCATTTTTTTTTTCAGATGGGAATGCTGATGCTCAGTCAGGTAAATTAACTTGCCAACAGTTATTAGTAAATGGTAAAGAATAGAATGTAGTTTCCAACTTAGATGTGTCTAGTTCTTTTCAGTACTTCCCAAGAGTAGAGGCTACTACTACTTCTTCCTCTCCCTACCTCTGCCAGACTAGGGTACCCAATCCTGTTCACTCTCCCCACCACCCACCTTCTCCAGCAGGGCCTTTCGTAGACGCCGCTCCTCCTGCACCATGATGAACATCTCCTTATGCACAGCTGCTGCTAGGTTCAGGTCCAGCTTCTCTGGACAAGCAGCCATCTTGCAGATGAGCTCCTCATGGGAGAAGACACAATATCTTCGGAGTCGGCGGTAGTGCTCAATGCACTGGCGACCAGCTGGCAGCTGTGGACAGGTTCAAGGTTGAGTACAGCCAAGTCTGGAGGCAATGGTACCTCAGCTTCCCTACCACCCTCCTGCTTCTCCTTGCCACCCCCCATCACACTCCAGACTCACCCAGTCAGCAGTGCAAAAGTTGACAGCCTCAGCAAAGTTGTAGCCTTGGTTAAAGCCACTGTGGTAAGCACGAGGGAAGGTAATGACAAATTCTCCTGCACACTGGTTTGTACGGACAACCTGAGGAAGAAAAGCCAAGATCACGGACATAAAAGTTTTCCATAGTCTATAGAAACCTCATCTAAGTGCAGAGTCCTCAAGGAGAGGAAGGAAAGTCTCAGGGAACAGTCTGACAACAGATTCCCAGACCCTCCAACTCCAACAGAGAGGACCACTGGTCTCTGTTCTCAAGGTTTTGATTTGTGACGACAGGAAATATTGTAAAGTAATTAGCCTCCAATTAAAATAAATAATTTTTAAAAAAGAGAAGTTGAGTCAAAAGCAGGAAATATACCAAAATATTTCAACTTCCTTAATAATTTTTATAAAAATTCAAAATGTAACTTTCCATTAAGCTGGCCATTCCTTTCTCAGTAACAATTTTTGTTACCAGTCATTTAAGCAGTTTCACACCAAGTGGTTCTACAAGATCTGTTATAAAATCAGCAGGCCTTGCCATTCTCCATTTCCTAGAGCCATTGGTTTTCACCTCTTCTGATTATTTTGGCATTCACCTTAACAATTCTAAATATAATGCCTCAAGACTATACTAAAAATAGCCTTCTATTTCTCAATTTGCTTAGTTTTCTATGCATGTATTAGTAATTTAATCCCAACCTTTTTGACAAATGTAAAACTCTATCACTTTTCACCTTTCTGTAGCAGCCTCTCATAGAACCTTATGATCTGTTACAACTGGGACCAGCTGCCCTCCCTGGATTGTCACTCTCCCAGGACAGATTTCCTGTTTCCTAGATCCCACGTCTTCCTCTTTCTTGGTTTGTTCCTTTGCTGTGCTTAATTAAGCACATCATACAACAGCTTCCTGAGAAACAGTGGGAAGAATTTAGAAAAATATCTCTATTCTACTCTCACACTTGATAATTTGACTGCACATATAAAATTCTAAGTTGAAAATCATTTTGAAGGCATGGTTCTAGTGTTCTGGATCCCAATGTTGCTTTGAAAGTTTGAAGCCATTCTGATTTGTAATGCTTTGAATGAAACCAGTTTTCTCTCTCAGAAAGCTTGTATGAGTTTTCTGGTCCCAGTGTTTGATAGGAAAATTCACCAGATATACCTTGGTGTGGATCTATTCTCATTCATGTACTAGGTAGGCCCTTTGACTCTGGAAACTTATGTAGTTGAGGGAAATTTTCTTCAACAATTTCATTAATAATTTTATCCTTTCAATTTTCATTTATTCTCCTTTCAGAGAGAATTATTGAATACTGAACTACCAGAAAAAATTACCTGATTTTCTCTAGCTTTTTCTACCTTTAACTTTTTATTCTCTTTTCTGGGAGATAACCTTAACTGTTTATCTTCTATGCTTTTTATTTAGTTTTCCACTTTTGCTATCATTAATTTTAATTTCCAAGAGCTCTTTTTTGTTCTTAGCATGTTCTTTTAAAATAGCATCTTGTTCTTATTTTATGTTTGCAACATATGCTCATCTCTAAAAGTTTTAATGAGGTTTCTTTTCCTTTTCTTTTTCAACTTTACTTCTCCCAGCCTAGCCTCTGTTCAAACTGCTTTTTTACCATTTGGTTCTACTTTGTTCTAGAGTTTTCTCAGTTATCTACTTATATTCAAAAGTAAGAAAGCAAAAGACTGAATAGAAGTTCTGAGTACTGAGGTGAAGTTTGTCAACTGTGAGCTTCACTGTAGGGGAAAGCCACTTAGTTTAGGAAACAAGGTTTTTCCTTTTGAGCCAGTTAAGAGTTCACAGAGAAAACTCTCCCATTTTCCATGCCTAAGAAAAAAGGTCTGGCTACCAGTGTTCTAAGAGTCAAGTGGAGGAAGATGGCTGGGAACCTCAACATTCAATAAGTATACAATGAATTCTAGTAGTTTCACTATACCTCAACTGTACCTAAAAGACCTCAATCCAGAGATCAATTTCAAAAGCACACCTCACAATCTTTTACTAGAGAGAGGGAGGGTCACATTTCCCGCTACCTAGTGTGGGTGAGGTTCCCACCGCTTTCAGATTGATTCTCAGATGTTCCAGATACTAAGTTTCAATTTTCTTGTTTCCTAGTTTCAAGAATTTTTTCATTGTCTCTTTTCTTGTTTTCCCCATCATTGTGATTTTTTGATCTTAAAAAAAAATCACTTTGTATCATTTTAGTTAAGTTTCAATAAGGAACAGAAGTAGCCATGTGTATGTTTAGTTTGCCACCATTACCAAGAAGTCCTACAAGGTTTTTTAAGATGAACATTTAACACTGATGAAGACACAGTGAAATCAGTACAGTCCAGGTATGGGGACCAATTAACTTCTCTCTAGAAAGCAAAATTGCTAATATATACTAAGAACCTAAAATGTTAATAGCCTTCAACACAATAGTTCCTCTGCTAGGATTCTAGATTAATGTGGAGAGAATCAGCAGCCTAACAATATTGAATCTCCAAATTTATTCAGGTCATGTATCAGCTCCCACCTCCAATACATTTTCTTCTCAAATCTACTCCTACTTAGAGACAATATCAGTATTTACTGCTTGTACTACTGCCCTGGCCCCCATTATCAACCAGAATTGTCTTCCCCAACCAAAATGCAAATCTGATCATGTAATGTCCCTGTTGAGAACCGCTCACTCAAATCCTCATATCTACATGATAAACCGTGGCTTTATCATGTAGATAAAGCAGACAAACTCTTATTCTTCCTTCAAGTGTTGCCACTTCTACAGATACTTTCCTGACCCCTCCCCCTCAACTTCCTAATGACCCAGTCTGTTGCTCTCCTGTAACACCTCTAATAATATTTTATTCCAGTTGTTTACTCTGTCCTCTACTCAACTACACACGAACAAAGGCAGGGATTGGTATATTTGCTTTCAGGGTGTTGACCAGAGGCCTTGCAAACAGGGAGTTCTAGCAATATCTATTGAATGATCTAGTCCCAGCCTTGATTTTATAGATGTGAAAACTGAGTTCTAGAAAAGCCTCAAGTAACAGAGCCAGAAATAAAACCTAATGCTCCTGCACCCTCATTTTGGCAATGTCACTTTATTATTTCCTTCCTATACAGTTTTTTAAAAAAAGCTTTCCTCATATTCTGCAGCTATTAAAAAAATGACTCCAAAGTCCATCAACTGGTGAATAGACAAACAAAATTTAGTATATCCATGCAATATATTATTCCACCTTAAAAAGGAAGTTCTGAAACAAGCTCTAACACAGATGAACCTCAAAAACATTATGCTAAATGAAAAGCCAGATATACAAAGACCACATATTATTCCATTTATATGAACTGTCTAGAAAAAGCAAATTTTTAGAGTCAGTTAATTAGTGGTTGCTTGAGACTAGGGGTTGGAATGTAGAGTGACCGCAAAATTGTACACAGGATCCTTTTGGGGTGATGGAAATGTTTTAAAACTGGATTATAGTAATGGTAGCACAACTTTGTAAATTCACTGAATCGTGCATTTAAAATGCATGCTTTTTATGGTATGTAAATTATACTGCAATAAAGTTGTTTTTCAAAAAAGATGGTATAAATAGTTCATGGTGAGGAAGCAAAAATCATTCTAAACCAGCACTGTCCAACAGAAATATGCCAGCCACATATATCCTTTTCAAATTTTCTAATAGCCACATTAAAAAAATAAAATTAACTTCAATGTATTTTATTTAATATATCCACAATATCATTTTAATGTGTAACTGGTATACAGAAGTATTAGTGAGATATTTTATACTGCTTTATATTACACCTTGAAATCCAACATGTGCTTTATACTTTAAATACATTTCAGTTATGACTAGTCATGTTTCAAGTGCTCAACAGCCACATGTGGCTAGTGGCTATCAAGTTGGACAATGCCACTCTAGATGATCAAGCTTAACAAAAGACATTATAAAAATCCATACACTGATTACTGTTATGTCAAAATTTACATAAAAAACAGGTGGACACAACAAAATGTGGAGGAAAATAGAGGTGACCTTTGTATTTCCTTTTTTTCTTGAAAGGGGGGGGGCTTTCTTTTATAATAAAAATACTTATACTATGTATCTTTTATCTATAAAAGGAAATAGCCTTCTCTCACCAAAGGGGAAGATGTGTAAGGTGGTGGCGGGTAGGGGTGGGGGCAGCCAAAGATGGCTGAGGGAGCTCCAGCTGGCTAAACTGCAGTCTGCCAACATGTGAATATGAAAAATCAGATGTCTTGGATGGAGGGAATACTGCCAAGTCTAAAGAGCCTGGAGATTCTGGGAACTACCTATAGGAGTGGCAGGGTAGACAGAGGGTGAGGTGGTGAAACAGCAGCTGGCCAGAGAAGCTGGGGAACCATGAGCAGGAGAAATGCTGTGGAGGTGGATGCAAAGAGCACATATTTAAGAGTCTGTGATAAGACTTTTTTAAAAAATAGGCAAGGATTGAATAGCTATAAGCTGTCTGAATCCTTAATGAGAATCCTCTCCTACTCTTAAAATTCTCCTTGATATTGTGGGAAAGAAAGGATGCAATGAATCAGGAAGTAGTCTGAGGAAAGGTCAGACTCAATGTCTACTTGCAAAGAGCATAACTTGAAGGGCCCTTGATCATTTCCATACCTTGAGCCCAGTAATTTTCAAATGGGGTGAGGCAGAGAGGGAAAATGTAACCCCCCCACCTCCCCCAAGTGGAAGAAGGTGACCTGAACTGTTGCAGAATTCGTTTCCTCTAATTCCCTAGGTATTTCAATCCTTAGTTAAGTACCACTTAAACATGTAAAAGTATTACTCGCAGATTATATAGTATAGTAAAACAAGCTGAAGGCAAGAAATTCTGGTGAGAGCCACTGACCTAGTCCAAAGACCTGCGTTCAGGTGACCAGGAATTTCAAGGAGATTAATTCAGTGTGTACTGACTGTCTACCATGTCCCATACATCAGACTAAGTGGCAGGGTAGCTAAGGCTAGGGTGTGGGGGTGTGTGTGTAGGGGAAGTGGTGAGTTGAAGGGAGTGGGGAGAAGTATAACCACAAAATGAGTAAGACTGAAGCAGAGGTGGAAGATGTACTCAATCCTATTCCTACAGGACTACTGATCAGATTATTTTAAGACCCATACCAGAAAACTGGCTGATGCTAATCAACATTAGAAATTCCCAGGAATATAAAGCCCCTTAGAGGTAAGCCAGGATGTATACCCAGAGTGGGAGAGAAGACTACAGAGAAGGAGAATAGGACAAGCCAGGACTCTGAGCTCAGTTTTTTTTTTTTTAAATGCTGAAAGATATTGGCATTTTTTTTTTAGGTTAATTCCCCCCACTCCCCACCAACTTTATTGAGATATGGCTGACATATAACCTGTTGGTGCACAACATTTTGATGTGATACACTTATGTATTTGCAAAGTAATTACCACCACAGAACTCTGACCTGTTAAATAAGTAAACAGACCTACTCACTTCTCCAAGATGGGTCACAATATGGAAAGTATAACAGTGACTGCTAGTTGTCCCCCTATATCCATTCTCACCCTCTTCCATAATAACATGACCTCCAATTTGTAGCTGGTACATGACCATCCTTAATAAAAATCAGATTTTCCAGTTTTTCTCACAACCAGATGTGGTCATGTGACTAAGTTATGACTAATAGGAGGTGAATGAAAATGATGTGTGTCCTTAACAGTAAGAAGACTTGTCTTGCCCAGTCCTTCCTTCATTTCCCTCTTTTACTGGTGGAATCCACCCCTAAGGTGTTGCCCCGAAACATCTGGCCCAAGGGGCTCATCATCACACTGTATCTCTAACCACTATTATTTCCATCAAACCTACCGTCTGATTAATATAGATTAAGAATGAGAAAGGCATGGAGGTATATTCTAGACAATGACCACCACCACCACCACCACACAGGACATCACTAACTCATTCCTATTCCTTGCCCGTTTACTAGGCACTCACCGGCACACCATGGGACATGAGGGTGTTGGGATTCATGAGGGTAACAAGCTGGTGCAGAAGGTCAGGCTGGCTATCAAAGAGCTCAGGTGTCAGCTTCTTCATCACCTCTTCCAAATGTTCTGCTGCAAGTGAGGGTACCCCATACCAGGTCTTCGGCTCACCCCTGGCCAAAAAGAAAGGGGACGCGTAGAGTGGGCACTCAAAGAGCCTATCCTGAATGCTTCCTTGGCTGCCCAGGACCCCACTCACCAGTGGAGGTAGTTAATGGAGTAACTCCAGTGATCCTCAATATGCCAACAAAAGGCTGAGAAGACCATGCCCACATAGAGCCAGGGCACCTTCATGCCAGAGATATCTGCATTGATGTGGCACAGTACAGACTGTTCCAACACTGGCATCACATTCAGGTTCCAACCACTCGTAGCATACTCCTGATAGGTCAGGTATTTACGGAAAAGAGATGAGTTTTGCTAAGGTGCTGAGTTCTTTAGCCCAGGGAACCTTAATTTTGAGGTCATAGACCTTTCTGAAACGTCTAAAAAATATTACAGATGTTCTTCCCCTTGCCTCCCTCAAATGCATAGACATTTCAATTCACTTCACTTTACTTCAGTTTTAGGAAAGTTTATAGATGTGCCCACTCACAAAAGTATCTGCAAGTCAAAAGCCCCTGCTCTGGACCAAAATGTACCCTTCTTGTGATACAGGCCTAGGGCCTCTTTATTTCCTGCACTTATAATCCCAGTCCCTGAACACTTCTTATGAATGAGCCAGGTACTCTGACAGATATTTCAAATACCTTCTCATTTAATTCTTATAAAATTTGCGAAATGGATACTATTCCCATTTTACAGACCAAAAATAGTCAATCTCATAGCTGGAGAAGCCATGCCAGATACTAGGCTGTGCTCTTTACACACATCATCCCATCTAAATCTCATAGCAACACCTAAGGCAGGCATAATAGTCCCCGTCCTATAGAGATACTGAGTCTTTCAGATACTGAAGGACTTGCCTAAGTCACACAGCTGAATATAACCATGAATCATCTACTCACCTCCTCCTCAGGGGTTAGGTGCCGCTTACTGTCACTGACGGGGAACCCGCTACCAAATTCTTTGGAATGGATGTCAGCCCCATACTCAACAGTTACATCTTCCTCAATGCTATTCACCAGCCGCCAGAATTCCTTCTCCACAAGTTCTGTGGGTACCATCTAAGGAACAGGGGTAGCTGATGACTGTGGCTCATCATATCCTGGCCCCACTGACCCAGGCAAGCTATAGACCATAAGGCGCCTATGACCCTAGCCCTAACACTACCCCAGCCCTCCATCACCTACGTGTACAGGCATGTTGAAGTAATCGGCTTTAAAGGAGTCAGCCATCTCGCCAAAGCTCTGCAGAGTGTATTCCCGGGTAGCCTGCTCAAAGCCAAAGGCTTCAGGGGGGCGCTTACACTCCTGAAACCCAAAGGAGAACATGTCACCAAGGCAGAGGCAAAGAGGTGGAGAATCCCCCAAAGTTGAGCTGGAATATGGGGTAGGAATCGGGCCTAGGTTTTTACTGAAGGCCCCTGAGGCAGGTCTCACATCATAGCTCTATCTTTTTCTCCTAGCACTTCAGTGCAGTTAGTCTCATCATTCCTCACATGCACTTCTACCATGCTTTTATCTTCTCTTCCTTCAGGACTTGACTATCTAAACCATGGGCTCTGATTTAATACGCTACCCCACGCTCTTTCTGTCACTATCTTTCTTTCAAGACAAAATGTGGGTTTATACAGGATGCTTAGAGAAACTTTTTTATGCCGAGACTGGAACTATAGGCCTGGGAAAACAACAGTGAATATTCCAGTAGCTCAGAGGATGGAAAACAAAGGCACCAACCCTTAGTGTCAAACTCCACACTATTTCTGTTCTTTAGACTGTCTCAGAAGACAGGACATATGTCTAACTCATTTTGTACTTATGTTCATGGTTTTAGATGAGAGTTGGATGTACCCCTGAGTCAGACACACCTTCTGCTCATGTCTGAAATCTAAATGTCAACCTGGTTCACCAGCCCAAGACCACTTAAAGAAGAGAGCTAAGTAGACCTGACAATCTTTGTTGTCTATGATACTGTTGGTATTCAAACTCCCCCCTAAAGGAATCCCCACCACTACCAAGGCATTACACTGCCCTGGTCTCTTTCCTCGTGTGTGTGTATGTGTGTCCGCATGCACATGCATACCTGGACTCTATGACCACAGTTGACAGGGCAAGAGACTATCAACATCTACTCTCCCAGAAACCCAGGGAAAGATGTAGACAAGCAACCCAGAATTTGGATCAAGGTAAAAGGCTCATGAAATGAAACTGGCAGACTTACCAGGCCTCTTAGCCCTCACTGCTGCTTCAGGTGTTCTCACTGCCTCTCTTGCACTAGGTACGTTATCCCCACACATCCTTATTCCTGAACTCCTCTATCCCCCAGTCTAGAAAGTCTGCCCAACGCTTGTAATTGAAGTCTACAACAGTGCAAACCAATTTAATTATCACAACAGAAGGAAAATAATTAATAAATATTATACCCACATGATGAACCCCTTACAAGAAAAGAAATCATACCATGAATAAATATAATATAGAAAAATGATTATAAAGTAACAAATGAAAATACACAGTATGATCCCAAACCTGTTAAAGACAGTTATATATACACAACAACGAAAAGATGAGAAGAAAATACACCAGGCTATTAACAGTGGTTATCTCTAGGTGGTGAGATAGATAATTTGTCTATTTTCCAAGCTTTCAAAAAGAAAAAATAAAAAACTTGGAAATTGAAAGAACATTTTTTTCTTCATATTCCTGTCCTCCAAATCTCATTGCTGACACCTTCCTTGATTACTACTCTTAGTCACTTTCCTCTCCTCTGAACTTCTACATCTGAATTTCTAACACACAATTTAACATTTGATTATATGTCATCATGTACAATCTAATTATAAATCTCACCTCCCCAGGTGGTCTGAGAGCTTCCGGAGAACACAGGCTGAATGTCCTCCTCTTCTTTCTCCCAAAGCTCTGCCCAACCTAGCCCAACCTCAGGGACCCAAAACATAAGACTGTGGCTGAGCTAGGAGGCTGCTTTCAATAAGACCAGATGAAGGAAGGCAAGGACAGCCTATGAGGCAGACACAGATTGGGGCTGGGAAGTCCTTACCGCCATGACACACTTTGGACACCGCCAGACACCCTTGGGAATCTCAGGCAAAGGAGGCAACAAGCAGAAGATGTGGTAGTTGTCATCACAGCCATCACACAGCAGGAGCTTGTCATCTTCATCCCCTCGGGAACACATTCGGCACACATATGACTCAATCTGCCAGGGGAGGGAGGCAACAGTTCATCAACCCAAGCCCTGTCCAACCTTTCAAACTTAAGACTCCTCCAGACAGTATCCTAGTCCACAGAGATCTCTGTTAGAAACCCACTGTGCTTGATGGCTGGATCATTCATGGCCTTGTACAGGTTAGTCATGCTTGCTCAGGAGTTAAAACTGCAAGCAATAATCTCCCCAAATAAACTAACTGGTAGAGCTGTGAGAGCAGTCTATCATTCAGTGCTGAATTCTCCATTTTCACTCATTCAATAAACATTTACTGAACACTTGTGTTCAACATTATGCCAGACTCTATGGTACAGTGATAAATAAGACATGGTATCCTCCTTCTAAAGGCATACAACAGTCCAGAAGCACAAGTTCATAAAAATTAAAAGGCAGTGTAGAAACTGCCAATAGCTCCCCATAAAAGGGTACTATGGAAATCTAGAGGAGGAAGCACACAAATCAGCTGGAGATGAGGAACAGCCTTGAGGAAGAACTTCACTGAAAAGGTGACACTTGAAACTAACTGAAATCTGAAGGCAAACTGAGATTTGGCAATGGCGCAGAGAACAGGGGGAAACTTCTAGGCAGAAGAAACAGTATGTGCAAAGGATGGGGCAAGAAAGCATGGCACATCTCAGGGGAAAAACAAACATACCTACAAGTAGTTCAGGGTGGCTATAGCAGAGAAGTAAGGTGGGCAGTGCTGGGGAATGAGGCTAGAGGTCTGCTGGGACTGGATCATGCACGGTAATAAGGAACCTAGCCTTTATCCTGAAGCAATGGAGAGGAAGTCTCCTTCTCTGCACCCTTCCAGCACTTCATGTTGACAGCACTTGATCACCCTTTCCTGTTCTTTGTTCCATGTAAGCTGGCCTTGTTTCCCCAATTAAGTGAGCTACTTGAGGGCAGGGCCCACCAGGCCCACTTTTCTGTTTAATGCAACCTGGTCCAGTGCCATGCTGGGGAAATGCTCGTTGAAGGGATGAGAAGCAGAGCATTAGGAAGTCAGGGCTGGGTCCTTACAAACTGGGCATTGCTGTGGTTCCTCCTGAGCCTCATGGTCATCTTGGTGCAGGGCTCTGGGCTGTGACTCAGCTCCTCCTTGCTCTCCAGGAAGGTCTTGGGTGAGGTTGACTCCACCTTCATGTCCCCGCCTGACTCCTCCTTCACCACTACAGTAGGGGGACACTCGGGCCCTTCCTTATCTGGGAGAGAGAATGGCTCTAAAGTACAAGTCTGAACAATTAGGGCCCCGCCTCCTCTCCCCAGGTGAGGCCATTCTTCACAGTTCCCCAGCCTGTCAGGCCTCACCTTTCTTCCGCAGAGTCTTATCCTTGGCCATGAGGCCTAGGCCCATCATCTTGGGGCCTGCCCCATAGATCTGAAGCTTCTTTAGCTCAGGATTCTTTTCAATGTCTTCCTCTGTGGGTTCCGGCTAGGAGGAAAGAAGGAAATGAATCAAGATTGCAGGTTGCCCCATCCTAAAAGAACAGCCTGGGCTATATCACATGAGTTCATGTCAGGCCTGAAGCACAGGTGGGCCAAGGCAAGAATTTAGACTGCTTTTTGGAGACTAAGGGTAAGTGAGCTCCCTCTTCATTCCTCTCCTGGAATGGAATTAAGATGGATCTCAGTTTTTCCAACTGTAAAATGAGAATATTAACTCCTATCTCACAGTTACAAGGAGCTTGAGAAAGATATATATAAAGAAATCTAAGTATCTGACACTACCAATAAATGGCAGAGACTAACATGATCTGGTAAATTACATGCTTTGGTGAGCCCAGGGACAGTGTCCATCTTCTTTTCTGCTGTAGCCCCAGTACCCAGAAGAATGCTGGCACATAAGCTTCTTTCTGAGGCCAGAATATAGGTGTAAGGAGAAAGAGAGTTTTTCCCCTATAAGCAGAGTCAGGAAAGGAACAAGGCAGGCAAGAATAGCAGACACAGGGAAGATATTATGTGAAGAGATCAAAACCCAGCTCAGAAGCTCAGTTGAGAGTAGAGGAAAAGCAAGAGTGAAGCCAGAAAGAGGCACACTATTCTTCAGAACTCAGAGAACTGAGAGAAGGGAGAGTGGAACAGGGAAGAGAGTCTTGGTCAGAGGGAGAGGACTCTCTTCACCCCCAAAGCTCTGTTAGAAGTAGGGAAGCACTCACATCAGGCTGCAGTCTCTTGGCTCGCCGACCATAGCTGTTGAACTTGGAGGGCTGCACAGACTGTCGAAGGGGGATACTGTGAGGTTTATATTCCTTGTCTTTCTCCTCATTATCAAATGGACGTGTGTTGCACTGCTAGGGATAGGTGAAGGGTAAGGGTCAGGGCATGGGGTCCCAGCCCCCTACAGCAAGGACTTCCCTCTACCCTCCCCACAATGGCAACTAAAGTTGTGGTTTCATCCCCCCTCCCCTGCCAACAGGCCCTGCCTAACTGGTCTTTACCACTGACACCAGCACACACTCCGGGAATTCTTCTCATGCTTTTGCTTATACCATCCTAACATCTTATACATGCTTTTACTTATACCTTCCAAAAATCTCCCCAACAACCAGACTTCATCTCTTTCCAGACCTCTCCAGGTGTCCAGTCCACTCCACTGAACCAGTTCCATTAAGAACAAGTGTGGAAATCTGCATCTGGCAGAGGAAAGCCTACTCCCACCTTGGCTTGGCATCCTTACCACCAGGTTGGCTCCAGACTGGTACATCTCATAGGGGTAAACGATGCGTTCATAGTGGGAGCGCAGCAGGGAGCCAATGTTTTTGCCTGGTGGGTAGTTGAGGCGCTGGGCCACCCGAGCCCATCGACGGTCCTTGCAGATGGCTTCATAGCCACCTTCCTCCACCACGATCTGTAAGGACAAGCAGGAAGGGACGTGATTTGCTATGTGTAGATATAGAAAGAACAATGAGGACAACTCCAGCCCCTTACTTCACTGGAGGCTACCCCCTCCTACCTCCACCACTTAGACTCAAAGTGTAGCCAAGGGATGCCAAGTTCTGATGACAGCTTGTGTGCTACCAGGCTGTGCCCCTTCCACTGTAGCCTAGAGATCCAATAACCAAACCAAGGTGGCCCCCAGAATACCGAGGATATTAAGGCGTGGGGTGGGGAGGGGTTTGAGAAAAACCTGTTCTTACTTTGCTGAGGCTGGAGAGGTCCAAGATCCGCCGTTCTACATTGGGAATCTTTAAGGAAGAGCCCTGGATTTCCCAGAATTTGGCAATCTGATCCAAGTAGTTCAGTTTCACTCTCGTCTGGGCCTGGAGAAGAAATGGCTCAGAGAGGCTGGCCTCCCCCTCTACCTGACCATCTTCTGGCCTAATCTTAGGGCAGGAGAAGGGATACAGAGCAGCCCACTTCATCTACAGAGCAGCAGGCCTCTCCCAGTAAACTGGATCCTCAACTCTAGGTAGCACCTCACCAACCCCTGTTATCTTTGCTACCTTCCAGTCAACAGGAGAAGCCCAAGGTCCCAAAACAGAGCAGGCTGAGTCACAACAGCCAAGCTTTACATATATTCTTTCTCAGTCTCCTTGACAGGGCTGTGTCATCACCTCTTACAGAGCCTCTGCTTCCTCAAGTCACACAGCAGGTACCAAGAAATCTGAGTGTCAAATAAGTTTTTGCTCTTCTGCGAATAATCTGCTGTATAGTCTTGAGTAAATCACTTCTACTCTCTGGACCCCTGTTTTCTGATTAGGAGGGAGATAAAATAACTGCCTAGTCCACTCACCCCAGAAGAGTAGACTTATGAGAGGAACAGTGAATGCCCTTTGGAAACTACAGAATTATATCTAAACTCTAGGCATGTTTCAGAGAATGAAGCCTCCAAAAGAGAACATTCACCTCTTCACATGCACCATGAAATTTGTTCCATGGTGGTCAAAGGGTGAGAGTGCATGCTAAAGACAAAATGGCCTAAAGAACTGAGATGGTGTACCAAAGCAGCACTGGCACCCAACCTAATCAGGACCCAATGTGGGGAAAAGATCCTAGGAACAAGGCATGTGCCATGCGTTCCTGAAATCTGTGATCCAAGAAGGGCACCCCAAGTCTATAACTACCTCACCCTAGTCAGAGGGCCTAGTTTTAGGGAGAACTAGGTTAAGTCCTTACCATTCATTACCTTGCTCTGATCCCATTAGGGGGAAACAGGGACAGTTCTTTCATAGATGAGGAAAAGTAAAGTTTATCCACAGAAAGGAATATCCTATGGCTCCCTTGCTATAAGAATCCCTAAGGGGCCAGGAACCCTAACCCTTCCACTTCAACCCCTTAGCTTTCCAACCTTGGCCTCATGCCTGCCCCCCACCCCCCCATTAGCCAGCTCTCTCTCTAGAAAACCTGCCCCTATCCTATGGTAGGCTACACCTTGCCCTACCTATACAACAGCAGACCTGGTCAGATCCATTTCTCTAAGGAACTTGTATCACATACAAAAGATGATTTTTCCCTGACCAGAAGAGTACCTGGACTGACTCTAGAACAGTGATTCTCAATAAGTGGCAATTTTGCCTTCCAGAGGACATTTTTTTTTTCAGAGGACATTTAAGTAATGTCTAGAGACATTTTTTGGTTGCCATAACTGGGAGAGGGTAATATGTTCCAGTATCTAATGGGCTGACAAGACATCCTACAATGCATAGGACAGCCCTCCATGACAATAAATTACCTGGCCCAAATTGTCAACAGTGCCAAGGCTGAGGATCTGCAGTCTAGAAGACAAGTAACCTTTTAGGTTACAGGTATCTGGTTGGGCCTAATAGTCAGCCCCATACCCTTAGACACCTATTAAGGTTTGAAAATACATAAAAATGAGAGAGAAGAGTATAGCATACTTCTAATCTACATCTTCCAAGGGAAACTCCAGAATTTTACTTGGAACTGGCTTAAGGGCATCTACTCTCATTGCTCTAGGGCATTCTCAAGTCTTTCATGGAGAACCTCACCTTATCCAGGCGAAGGGCCTAGATTTCCTGTACAGAACAAAAGGGAGAGGGAAAAGCCTACTTGCCTGACCTTCTGTCCAGGTTTGTAACCATTCCAGCTTCCACAGAGACCAGTTCTTTTGTCGTTCCTGCCCATCCACCTCACCTCCCACTTTACCAAGCACCATGGAAGGAAGGTAGGAAGCACAGGGCTGTAGATGGATTGGACAGATGAGGATATATTCAGCTGGCCAAGCAAGAAAGGGTCTCAGTTAGCCCCATATTTCTCTTTTGATGACCTAAGTAGGGTGGGTTGGTTGACAGGGGAGTTTCAGAAGTACCAAATGTTTGTGGGAAAAGCACAATCCCCAGCCTTGGGGTTATCAGATCTGGGAGACTAAAAGCCCTTGCTCTGCTTTATATTCAGAGCTCTAAAGCTTCTCCATGCCCTCCAGGCAACTTCACAGAAGATAGAATAAAGGCCTAATTAGGTAAAGTACCTCAGCCAGAGAAGGTAGGAGGGAAGTAGGATCAGAGCTCAGGTATCCATTCTCCCAATCCCACCACCAGCTGTTGGTCTTCTTACCTCTAGTTCATTCAGCCTCTGGATTCGGGGAGTAAACCTGAAGTTGTCCACTTCAACAGCAAAGGGTGGCTGCCAGTCCTGAGTGGGTAAGGAGGAGAAAGGGAGTTGGGTTATTCCAGCATAGTACAAGACCAGTCTGGGCACCAAAAGCAACTCAGCACCCCATTCACGGCTTCCCAGACCTCTAGCCACCCCAGAACTTTTAACCTGGCAAACACCCAATCCATACAAACACAACTCACAACAGAGCTTTAGAAGTGCCTCAAGTCCATACTCAACATCCCATGCACATACCCTGGGAAATGTCTCCTGATTCCCTCCCAACAGTACAGTGGTACAATTTTAAGAAATAGAAAAATGAGGTCCAAAACAGCTGACTTAAAACTCTCCCTATGCACATATCCCTTAGGCATGTGCTGTACTGGAAAGCATACAGGATCTGAAGTCAGAAGACGTGGGTTCACATTTTAGCTCTACTACTTACTAGTTACGGGATTTTTACCTTTCTGAATCTGTTTCCTTAACTGTAAGGTGGCAATATGAACTCTTGCCCTGGTTTCCTCATAAGACTGATATGAAAAATTAAACTGGTTTTCTTTTCAAAGGAATCATCATTAAGACTTGACATCTAAGAGTGACCTCACTACCCAATACATATGCAGAGTAGCTCAGCTCCAATTTGGGCTATTTCAAGGTTTGGGCCTTTAATGTTTGTTCTCTCAGTGAGATAGACACTGCAGGGAAGAGCAAGGAGCAAGAATTTGCAATACTCACCTGGTCAGAAAGGCTTCCTATGTGTCCTCTCTCAAACACCTGCCCAGTACCAGGAAGAGGCAGGGGAAGAAGTAGGAAGGAGGGAGGGGTGTCCTAAGTGCTGAAATGTACCACTGACTGTGGTAGCAAAGATTGGGAGGATTCGGGGAGGAGGAGAGAAGTTAGGAAAGATAACAAAAGTAGAGGAGACTGATCTGCCAAGTTGGAGCTTGTTGTGTCCTGCCCAAAGGGCAGCTGTGAAGAACCTCCTCCCCAATGCTCCTTCCTCCCTCCACCCTCCCAGCAGTCCTTCTTAGAACCTTGGCTCCTGCTGGGATGGTGAAAAGAACCTGAAGTAACCTACACCAGTGCCTTCATTTAACCAATGGGGAAAATGAGGCCCAGAAAAGAAATGTGATTTCTCCAAAATAACATGCTGAGTTACTGGTAGAGCCAAGACCAGAACCCCTGTCTTCTGACCTCTGGTCCAAGGCTCTTTACACTACACCAGGATACCAGTATTCACCCACACATGCATACACATGGGAAAGGGGAGGGGCAGTTAAAAAGAAGAAAAAGCTGCTGGCCTCTTCTGTACACACACTTTTAGAAAAGGGGCCAGAGGACTCATACTTACATGCATACATAATCCCCATCCCCACCCCCTGCAAAGCAGGTAGCAAACACATGGGACTCAATAAAGTAGGGGCAAAAACAAACAAAACTAACAACAAAAAAGCTCAAACTAAAAAGATATGGCTCAAGTCCAGACAGGCTCCCCATGCTCCCTTGCCTCCCATCAGTAGGGCATTCCCCTCAGCGCAGGTAACCCAGGTAGGAAGGTGCTCAAACCCAGAACTCCAGGCACCCTTCTTTCCTCCTAAATCAAGTTCGAGATAAGAATAAGTGCAACATCAAGCAACCTGACAATGGCAGAACTGAAATCCTAGAGCAAAAGCTGTACATACAACAGATAGCTAAGGAAGGTTCAGTGGTCTCCCCTGCCTGGCTCTCCCTGGGACCTACAAGCTCCCTCATCCTGCCTTCAGTCCCATATTCTCATGTGTCAAATACTCGGTATGTCAGTATTGGCAGGATGGTGATAAAATGGTTGGCCACCTGAAGCAGGAAGCAAGGCCCTTCCAAGCTCCCCTGGGTGAGTATACCAACACTCTCCTTGCACTCATCTTCTTCAAGAGTGGCAGCCACTCGCCTAGCAACTCAGAATCCAAATTACCCTTCCCCTGCCCTTCCTTAGGCAAACCTCCAATTTCCAAGCACCCACCCCTATAAACGTTCCAACTCTGGGCCCAAGCACCACTTGGGTGAGTGCTTTAAATTCCAGCCAGAAGTCCCGCTAGGAGGGACATCTAAAGGAGGCCTAGGAGCAGCTCTACAGGAGGGGAAAACCGAACAAAACCAGAGAGAGCCAGATCTCCTGGGTTAGAGGGAAGTACAGTATTGGGGTAGGGAAGAGAAGCCTAACAAAGGAAGGCCCCCTGCAGGACACGGACACACGGACACACACACACACACACACACACACACACGACATGTCACCATGTCACATTTCCTACTCCTGGTGTCCCAAGGAAGGGTAACAATACCTGCACAACGCTAGTCTGCCCTGAGAAGTCCAAGACAGAAAAACAGGATAGAAAATTCAAGGCTCAACTACCTCTTATGTCAGATATGCCTCTTTCCCACAGGCCTGCCAAGTCACTTCAGGGAATGCCTCCCTGAGGCTGCCCAGGACTCCAGCTTCTCCTTTCTGCTGGCCTTTCTGACCTCTCACTACCCACTGCCACTCCCCAACCATGGACAAGGATACCTCAGAGATATGTGGCCAGGCTCCAATAAGGAAGAAATCAGCTTACCCAACACCTCCCAAAGGATCCATTTGAAACCAGCCTAGATCTATGGCTGAGCACCAGAAAGCACCAAGTTAAATAAGGAGGCCTGTGATGCCCTCCTCAGGTGGCAGCGAGGTTTCTCATTTGGTTTCAGCCAGGAGACACCCGTTCAAAAACAGCCAAACTCAATTCCTGCCCTTTGAATCCCAAGTGGTGACTGAACAACATATATCATCATTTCCCTTTGATGCTAGCAAGGTGGCAGCGTATCCTAGCGCTTGGGGGACTTCTCCTGGCCTAAAGCCAGGCCTAGGAGTAAAGATACACCGCCCTTTGTCGCTGACCTCTGGGAATCAAGGGTTCCAAAGGAGGCATACTTCCATCCATCCAACCATTCTGTTTCTGAGAGTTCAAGAATATCCTATCATCTGGCACCTCCTACATCCTGGGACAGATCAGAGGAGAAATCTGAGAAGGACTCATACCCAACCCCAAGCTGACTGGTCCAAGACTCTTTATAGAAGTCAAGCCTGGGTAGTGATGGGCAGAAAAGGCCCAGATATTGCCTTCAACTAGGAAAAGAGGACAATTCGCTGAACCCATCTCAGGGGTGCCAGACAGAGCATTCCCTGTGAAACTGATTTCCTGACTGGTCTACCAGACCAGAATATTATCATAAATGTATTGGCCTGGCAGGCTATGAGTAAATATGAGTCAACCCACATAGAAGCAAACCAATGACCACATCAAACACTTTCGCAGTCACAATAATTACCACTTACCTAGTGCCTACTACACACAGACGCTACCTAGTTTAATCCAATTCTCGAAATAACCATTCAGGGAACCCATTTCACAGGCTCAGAGAAATCACGTTACTTGACCAAGGTCACACAGCTGGTAAACTGCAGAGTGGAGTTCTGAAGGTCTAACTCCCTTCAGAGCTGTGATCTTTACATTACACCACACTGCCTTAAGAGAAGTGATGCCAGTAAATGGGAAAAAAGACCTTTAGAGCAGCCTTGACCTAGGTAGTTCGGGGTAACCAAGAGATGTTTGGAGTGCCTCTCTGTGAACTGTCCCCGGGGCCACTAGGCATCCCTTTCTTGAATCTTACTAAGAGTGATTCTGAAGGGCGGAGTGGGAGTGGGTCTCCGACTTAGGGCCAAAACGAAAGACCCCTTGCCCCCAGCACCCTTTCTCCGACCCGCGCCGCATCCACAGCAGTGCCAGCCATCCCATCTCCCCACACCTCGAGCTGCCCTCTGATCTGGACCTCTCCGCCCGCTACCCTAGTTCTTCATCCCCAGCGACCACCGGCCCAGGGCCTTACCGCGGGTGGGCGGATCTTGCAAATGCCAGACTTCTCGGCGATGGGCCTGATTCTCGCAATGTAGCCAAGAGGGTCTCGGAACTCCGCCCAGCTAGGCTCGAACACCGGGCACTCCGGCGGCGGTAGGAAGTCGTCAGACCCCGGCTCCATGGTGCGCCCTCGGACTGGGGGGCTCGGACCGCCCTTAAGGACTCATGGCGGACGCCGCTGTACGAAGCCGAGGCACTGCTCGGAGACTAGGCCCTAAGCGGGGCGGCCGCCGCCCGCTGAGGGCCCAGGGGACGTGTAGCTGCCGCGATCTGAGAGGTTCAGGCTGACGCTGCTCTATCGCCTCTTCGCCCCGCTCCGTTCGTTCCAAACTCTGCCGCTGCCTCCCAACTACCGCAGCCTTCACCCCCACAGTTACCTCCCAACCGCCGCGGCCGTTAGTGCCGCCGCCGCCATCTTGGTTTCTCACCGTCTCCCCCCCTCCCTTCACCACAACAAACCGGATCCCTCCGCGGGATGTCCCTCTGAGCCTCGCATGCCTTGCGTGAGGCCAAGCCCTAGGAAGCCATCATCCCGTGGGGACTGAGCTGAATCGGCAGGCGTGGATCCCCTATCAGGAAGCGGGAACTTAAAACTGCTTCCCAGACTGAGAGCAAATAGTCCGCCTCAGCGGCGGAGGAACAAAGTTGAAATTAGCAAACCGATCCCTCTTTCCGGACGGACCGGCGGTGCACGTTTAAAGGCCAGTGCTGCGCATGCGCGTTACGGAGGGAGACCGGAAGAGGAGTTGGCGTTGGTAGGTGGTGGGTCTGAACTGGCACCCACTCGATGACCTCAACTCTGGCGCGAGCCCCGCCCCAACATGCTCTCCTCCCGGGTCTTTCCGGTGTGGGCCACAGAAGGCGGCTTCGTGTCCGTGATTGCAAGGGACCTTTCTGCAGGCCCGCAGATTATGAGAGACATACATAGCTCACAGGTCTAGGCTCTGACACCTCTGGGGCTTTGAAAAAAGGAAGCCGGGATGCTGCTCCCTTCTCGAGGATTGCGGATTTTTAGAACCCTGGGCCCCAAGGAGAGGAAGGAAATATTTATTTTGTCCAAGTTTTCGTGTAGAGGCTTCCATCCTTAACTCCAAAGAGTTATTGTCAGTCAGCATTTTAATGAACACTTTTATCGTGTCCTTATTTGTGGCATGTGGGCTTCCCTTGTGACTCAACTGGTAAAGAATCCGCCTACAGTGCGGGAGACCTGGGTTTGATCCCTGGGTTAGGAAGATCCCCTGGAGAAGGGAAAGGCTACCCACTCCAGTATTCTGGCCTAGAGAATTCCATGGATTGTATAGTCCATGGGGTCGCAAAGAGTTGGACACGACTGAGTGACTTTCACTTTCATTTGTGGCATGTACCCCTACAAAATAAGCCTGAGAGTATGTATATTTTAACTATCGGATTTTAACAACAGCATATATATCGCCTACCAGTGCCCACCATTTGAAGTACCTACTCTGTGCCCACTTGTGAGCCTACAGTGTACTTATGTATTTGTGTGCATGGATTGTATTTATTGTGTATAGCCCCCTTCTTATATTTGAGTATCTACCATGTGTACCTCTGCTCCTATTGTGTGCATGTTTGTAAGCAGTTTCTGAATAGGTGTATTGCAACTGCTTTGACTAGCAAACCAATACTTTGCCCATAGATCAGGCATCTACTGCATTTGAGGAGCTCTAAGTTACTCATCAGTTGTGGGCCTAACGCATAAATAGTTCAAAAACCTACTGTGCACATTTTAGAATACTTCTCTACATGCTGATTGGGCTTCCCTGATAGCTCAGTTGGTAAAGAATCCGCCTGCAATGAAGGAGACCCTGGTTGGATTCCTGGGTCAGGAAGATCCCCTGGAGAAGGGATAGGCTACCCACTCCAGTATTCTTGGGCTTCCCTGGTGGCTCAGCTGGTAAAGAATCCACCTGCAGTGTGGGAGACCTGGGTTCGATCCCTGGGTTGGGAAGATCCCCTGGAGAAGGGAAAGGCTACCCACTCCAGTATTCTGGCCTGGAGAATTCCATGGTCCATGGGGTTGCAAAGAGTGGGACATGACTGAGCAACTTTCACTTTCACTACATGCTGCTTAAGTGCTTATTTTGTGTTCCTCTATCAGACTGTGAATTCCTTAAAGGCAGGGACCTTGTGATCTTATACATCCTTAGCACCTGGCATGGTAAGCAGTAAATAAATGCTGAGTAAACAGAAAAATGAATATATTTTTGAGCAGCCTTAATATATATTCACTAAAAATAATATATACTCTTGGCAAACATTTCCTGGATATATTAAGCATCTGCTGTAAGCTTGAGTATGTTTGAAGGGGATGGAGAGTGTCATTCCTTCAGTTAACAGTTTCTAATCACATACCCGGAGAAGGCAATGGCACCCCACTCCAGTACCGTGGCCTGGAAAATCCCATGGATGGAGGAGCCTGGTAGGCTGCAGTCCATGGGGTCGCTAAGAGTCGGACACAACTGAGCGACTTCACTTTCACTTTTCCTTTCATGCATTGGAGAAGGAAATGGCAGCCCACTCCAGTGTTCTTGCCTGGAGAATCCCAGGGACAGGGGAGCCTGATGGGCTGCCATCTATGGGGTTGCACAGAGTCGGACACGACTGAAGTGACCTTAGCAGCAGCAGCAGCAATCACATACCATGTCCCAGTTAAGTATATTCATTCTGCCTGCTGAGCTAAGGGCATCCTCTCTAAGGGAGTGGGGAACACTGGTAGGACCTCACACCCTGTAGTCAGAGAGGCCTAACTTCTAGTCCCACCAGCTCTGCCAATTTCTAGTTATGTGGCCTTAGGTAAGTCCCAGGTTCTGAAACAGTGATGTTGTATGGGGATGATAATACCTACCTTGAAGGATTGTTGTATACTACCTAGCATATAGAAGGCCCTCAGTATCTGTTAACTGTTATTTTCACTCCTGAGAGTCAACAAACAGTATGTCAAAACTCATTAAGAATCTCCTTTGTGCCAGGCACTGTGCCTAGTGATTTCAGATTTTTTATCACTTGAACACTTAGAAGTTTGCCTTGAATGCTTGGAATCTTTATCCCCTACTTGCCTTGTGAGGAAACTTGTCCCAAGTAATACATATAGTAAGTGACATCTCCTTTCTAGCTTTCTAGGTATCAGGGAAACCTCAACCCTTCTCCACCAGAAACACAGGTGAGTGACCCAGCTAGACAACTGTATGGACAGGAAACAAAGCTAGGCAAGGTAATGCTAATAACAGTTAAAAAAAAATCACTAGTCTCTTACATGTGTAAGCATTTAACAGCCCACATAGCTCTTTCATACCAATTACTTCCCTTAATCTTTGCAACAGTCTTGGGAAAGATGTAGATCAATTTACCCAACCTGTAGATGAGGAACCAAGTTCCAGACAGATTAAACAACTTGCCCATTGTTACACAGGAAGTTGCTGACTCTTGGTCAAATGTTCTTGTCATTTGCTCCCACCATAGTAGAACTAGGCAGGAGAAGGTGACGAGAACAAAGAAGATAAAAGAATATGCCAAATCCTAGGTTGAAAGAAGTTCGACCTTTCTATCTTGAGGCTGCTCAGTGAAGGGCAAAGAGCATAAATTAGGAGTCAGGAGACCAGGTTTGGGGTCTCAGCTCAGCCTACCCTTCCCAAAGTCTTCTCTAAGGTTCTTAGCCTAGACACCACCCACCATCCTGGAAGGGCAAATGGAAACTGCATAGACTCTTTGAAGCCCAGTCAGTCCCAATTCATTCATTCATGAACACTTATCAAATTCCTACTATGCACCAGGTACTTTTCTGGGCCCTGGGAATATAATGGTCTGCTTTCCTGCAGCTGACATTCACCCACTGAGATCTACCATGTACCTCACCTCCCTGAACCTCGATTTTCTCATTTGTCCAATGAGACTATATAATCCCTTCCACACAGGGTGGTTATGAAGATTAGAGATCATGATAACTGCCATTGCTCAAAAGCCAGGTACTATGAAATAGGTATTGTTATCCCTATATAACAGATGAGGAGGTTGAAATTCAGAGTAGTGTAAACTTAACCCAGTTACATGGCTAGTAAGTAGCAGAGTAGAAACTGTTCAAGTCTGTCTGACTGCTATGCAATTCTGCCTGTAAAAGTCTCAAATGGTGCCCCTCGCAAAACAGGTGCTCAGGAAATGGGATCCTTTCTCAATCTTTGGATCTTGCTTGGGACCAGCCTGAGTCTGGGCCCTGCAGGGTTAAGAACTGAGAAGTGGCAGGGAGCTCACCTTGAACTGGGGGTTGGGTTGGCCTCAACCATGCACCTGGGAGAGAGGGTCTGGCATGGAACTGGTACAGAGCAGTGATTGGAATGCTTGGCTCTGCTCTTGACCACACTCACTCCATCCATGTTTTCTGGATGAACTGCATAGTGACTTTGTGCATCACTTTCTTGATTTTAAAACAGGATCCCTTCCAATTCTAAAGTAGGTATGAGCTACAAGTTCTAAATCCTAAGTAGCTCTGAAATTTATCCCCTCTTCCCCATGCCTTTTTCTAATCTTCTACTCCCCAAGAGAGCCATTGACTGTTTCTATCCTAGGTTATTAAAAGAGCCTCCTTAAGATATCAAGGTCTCTGTGTGAGTTCGTGGAGATTTATAGATAGATAGGTAGATAGAGAGGGAGATGTATATTATGTGCTCAATATATATGCATAACAATAAAAATGATATTCAAAACAATGATAATCCCAAATGAATTATGATAATAGTGGTTTATAACTCGAGTAAAATAAAAATCCATGACTCCATACTGATATAAATAAATAAAATGAGGGAAAAGGAAAAACTTTTCCTTCAAAGAATGATGGAGTTAGAAAATCATCAATAGATGCTCAAAGTTTTCCCAAATAAAAAAGCAAATCCTGAAAACAAAGCTATTAATATAACACCTAGTGCCCAAATCTTGGTTTCTAAATGCCATTCTCAACCAAAAAGAACCAGAGCTCCTTGAAAAAAGTGGTTGATTCCAAGACTGGGTCAGGGAAAATATGAGTCTGAAGCATCTTGTGGTACCAGAAAATAAGGAAGTGCTCAGGAAAGATGGAGAGCTGTCAAAAGGACACAGGAGTCGTCTTCCTGCAAGCTAAATATGGGACATTTTGAACATCGAGATAAAGAATGACATTAATGTGTTACAACTCACCGAAATTATAGACAACCATGAGTCCATGAGACTATAGATACATAAATGTAGGAAAAGGGAAAGCTCTCCCTTACACTGGAGAGCCAACTAATAGAAGTTCAAAGAATGATGGCATTGGACAGTCGCCATTTGGCCACCTCAAGAATCATCAGTGAATGCTAAAACTGGTGGGTGAAAGTTTGAGGAGTAACAAGACAAATACATAATGTTAATGCATCTCCCTTCAATATAATCATTCATTATTTACAAAGGGAAAAATAATAGCTTTATAACAGAGATGCTATGTAGCCCAACATGTCACCTGGTCTTTCTTTAGCTCCCAAGACCTGGGTGAGAAAATCTGTTGGTAACAGAGGAATGAGGATATGGGGACTGCCCACCTCTCCTTTGGGATGTGCCATGCCCACCACCTGGGCTGTCCTCTCCCATTCCTTTCTCATTATTCCACTAACATTAACATACTTGCACACCTCCAGGCATATGCTGCTCCCTCTGGCAAATGCCTTTCTTTCCTGGGCTTATTCCTACTCACCCTTCAAGACTTAGCTAAAGGAACAGTTCCAGAAATGCTCACCTGACCCCTCTCCCCTGCCCCAAGTTGAGTTTTCCCTTTCTTTGCACCCCCACACATTCTGTGCTTCCTTCTGGGCCCGCACTTATGTTGTATTGGCATTATCCCCCCAGGCTGTCTGCTTCTGAAAATCTTGTCCTGCACTGTCCAATATGGTAGCCAGTATCCACATATGGCTGTTCGTATTTTTTAAAATTCTGTTCCTCAGTTGCAACTAGCCATATTTCAAGTGCTCAGCAGCCACATGTGGCTAGGGGTTATCATAGTGAACAGCACAGGTATAGGACATTTCTATCATCACAGAAAGACTTATAGGCTACCACTGGTCTAGGGTAAAGACATGAACTCCATGAGATTCTAGGACCTTTGTCTTTTGTTATGTGTCATCCCTCCTCATCCACATCTCCAAAAAGACTGGCAGTAAAACGTTTGAGGATGGCCAATTAACTCCTTGTCTTCAGGTCCTCAGGGAAATGGGGAGGTGAGGAGCCAAAGTCTGGATGGTGAGCTTCCAGGGCGAGGGCGAGGGTGGGGCAGGGACAGCCCAGTGCTGGGACTGCAGGGAGGAAGGGAGGAGAAGGAGAAGATAGAGAGCTGAGAGAAGCACGAGGAGGTTCCAGAGAGGCCTGAAAGCTTGCAGGTTGCATCAATCAATAAATCAACCAATGCAAAGATACTTTAACATTTAGCTTAGAAAGAACTAGTCATTCAAATCAACAAAAAGTTTAGTGTCATCTGTGCTATGCCAAGCACTGTGCTGGGGAATGCTCTGGACAGAGGTGATTCAGATCAGCGTCACGCCTGTGCCAGTTATGGTCTAGTGGGGAAGATAGATACTGATGTGAGGGATCCCAGAGAATGTGATCAAGGGCACACTTTGTGAGGCATGGGTTCTTTAAGACCATCTCATAAGAGTGAGAAAACCTTCATCAGGGATGTGGGGGGAGTACATCTTTCAGGGAGAAGTCACAGGTAAAATACTGAGTTTGGAAATTACATACAGGTCTTTTCAGGAAATGGTGAGTGGATGACCAAAGTGTAGACGAGAAATGAGTGGATTACAGAGATAGTTCCAAAGTCAAGGCAAGGGGTTTGCACTTTTTTCTGTAGGCAGCCAAGAATAGCTGACTGTGTGTCTGGCAAAGGGGCAGGCATTTCACTCCCATCTGTTAACAATTGCCCTGCAAGATTATTATCCCTATTTCATCAAAGGCAACAGTCAAGTCTGACTGACTGCTAAAAGCTGAGCTATGGGAAGACAAAAACGAGCATCAAGCTGAAGGTGGGAGAAGTGGGAACAATCAAAGGTAGTCCAGCCTGGTCCACCAGAGAAGAAACGAAAAAAGTCTGATTGGATTTGATTCTGTACCAAATGCTTAGATGGCTCCAGCTGCTGCTTTTGTTTAAATGTGCATGTGAGGAAGAAAACAAAGACACTGATCTCAGCTACTCAAGAGTGGGGCCATCCATAAGGTGGGGGAAATAAGGCCTCAAAAAAAATATGTGGGGTCATCCAAACTGCTCCCTCTTGTGGCCATTTCACACTCTAAGAAAGTCCCCCAAATATTTATTGACTGCTGCTTCCAGGGACCCTGCTGACCCTAACCAAGAGCCAGCATCCCCCATTCTTCCTAGGCTCTGCTGAGCCCAGGACATGATCAGTGGTGCTGGAAACATGTCCATTTCATAGGGAGGCAGCTTTGGGGACTGGAAAAGAGCCTGGACTAGAAATCAGGATCCTCCATCCGGACTTGGGAAAGACCCTCCCCTTCTCTGGGCCTGACCCCTCCTCGGTAAACTAAAGGGAGCCCTGCTATTTGTCATCTAACATCCCAAGTACATACACAGAGTTCTTATAATGAATGTATCTAGCCTTGGCTTCCTGGCCCAGGTAACCCTCCACCCATACTCTCAAGGACAGAAATGTGGCCCACTGTGGAGAAGGGGGAGGGCTCCAGGACAAAGCCAGGCCAGTCCCAGGAAGGGTGAGAATAGATGCCATGGGCATAGAGGAAGTATCCAACCTGTGAAAGGAAGGGAAGAGAACTAACTTGCTGAGCACCTACTCTATGCCAGCTGCCGGACACTCATTACCTCATGCCGTCATCACAACCCCATGCGGCAATGGCTTATCGTTTGAACTGTACCAACTCCAAAGCCCAGACCCTTGCCACTCTGTTATGCAAACTGTTAATGAAACAAACAGGAAAACCTCCCTCACCGCCCACCTCCCACCCAACCAAAGCCTCTCACCCACCCAGTGGCCTGAGCTTCTACCATCAGCACCTCACCTCCCTGGGCTAAGGCCTCTCTCCCAGGGGCTCCATCATGGGGGAGGGGGCACAAGTAGGAGGCAGAGGCGGGAGGTGAGCACAAGGTCTTTTATGAGGCATCAAATATACATTCTTATATACAAGGAGAAAAGACAATGCCTAAACCCCAGGTCCTCTCCATACAGCCCCTCCCACTGCTGCCCTCCCCCACCCCAAACCCCGGGGTCCCTGGCCCTTCATACAGTCAGGGTCTGTCTGTCTGTTTGTACTGCAGCCCATGGTGGAGAGGGGAGAGGGAGGCAGGAGCTGAGAAAGGAGCTGGATATGCAGGGCAAGAAGAGGAGCTGGGGCTTGTAAAAAATATATTTATAATAAATAAACAGGGCTGTAAAGGGGCTGGAGAGGCAGCAGAGAGTTTGACGGACAGAAGGACTCAGGCATCCTGGCTCCCAGCCCCCACTCTGATGGCTTCAATCTCTGCCTCAGGAAGGACATCTCGGGCTCATGGTGGCCCTCTGGGAGCCCCTCTCCCCAGGGCTGACGCTGGGTGCCCTGCCCCAGCGGGATGTGTGTGGGCAGTATCTGTAAAGTGCACTGTCTTCAGCTGTAGGTGGGGTAGGTGTGAGGGAATGGGGGGCATGCAATATGGGTGAGGGAGGGCTGTGCCCTTCTCATCCCAGACCTCAGCACCCCCGCCCCAAACCTGTCTGGACTTTGATCAGGATAAGAACCTTGCAAGGAAAGGCAAGGTCCTGAAGCTGAAGAGGTCTGGGCTGGGGCCCACTAGACAGAGAGCAGAGATCGGCTACAAAGAGGAAGCACTGCTCCACCTGGGGACCAGCATATGTGGGGGCCCACTCACCGAGTGCACTGACACCCCACATCCTCCAGCAGGTGGAGAGACACCTGGAAGTGTGTGGCCAGGCCCTGAGGTCAGAGAGAGGGCCGAGCCAGCTGGGGTTTGGCCACAACACTGCAGAGCCCCCTCCTAGCCCCACTTGGCCAGAGGTGCCCTGGGGAAGCCTTCACCCTCATTGCTCTCAACACCTGCCCATCCCTACCAGCCAGAGCTGACGGGGAGCTCACACTGGCCCAGAGGTCTTAGGCCACCCAACTAGACCTCTGGGGAAAGGGAGAGGGGAGGGTGAAGAGAGGGAAAAAGAGGACGAGGATCTCTGAAAGGTCCTCACCACTCCCCAGAGCTCAAGAGCCCTGCATACAGGCTGCAAGTGGCAAGGAGTCTCAAATCTGGAAGGAAACCCCAAGGAGACTGTTGGGGGTTAGAGAAGGGGTCCAGAGGCAGGGAAGAAGTGGGGAGGAGGACATTTCTGTGTGCATGTATATTTTAGAAAAACTGAGGAAGCAGAGAGGTCCCTCTCCTGCAGATTCCCCAGACCTTCCCAGTCCCCAGCTCACACACACTCCATTCATCAGACCACGGTGCTGATCCGGCTTGGCTTGGCCTTGGGGTTTGCAGTGGGTGGGTTGGCCGTGCCGGGGGGCCCAGAGGCGTGCAGTGGGCCATGGGGGGAGGTGGGTGGCAGGGGCGAGTGTGGGGTGTGGGGTGAAGGTGGGGGCAGGGGTGGGTAGGAGGGGTGGGGTGGGATGGGTGAGTGCGGTGACAATGGTGACTGGGGGTGGTGGGGGTGGGAGTAGGAGCCCCCTGGTGGCCGAGATCCAGGGCCCCCAGCGGCCCCCGCTGCTGGCATCATCTGTGGGTGGTGGCTGAAGATGAAGTGCTTGGGGCCCTGTTTGTGGGCTGGAGGGTGCTGGGGGGCAGGACTGTACAGGGGCAAGGGGGAGGTGGGCTGGTGCAGGGGGTGGCGGCCATGTGGAGCAAACTGAGGGTGTCCTCCGGCCCCCCGCCTGGGAGCTCTGCCTGGCCGGCCCAAGGTATAGTGCTGGGGGCCTGGGACTGGGCCATGGGCATGGAAGTGGCGATGCGGCCCCACAGGAGGAGCTGAAGCGGGAGGTGGTGGAATGGAGCCCAGCTGTGGCAGGGGCGGGGGCTGCTGAGGCGGTGGGGGGAGAGGGGGTTGCTGGGGTGGCAGGTAGGGTGGCGGGGCCGGGCCTGGTCCTTGGCAATACTGGGCATGCAGGGCCTGGAGCTTGGACTGCCCATCAGGCAGCACCCCCAGGCCACCATGGCTGTGACCGTGGTGGTGGTGGTGGTGGTGGTGGTGGGTGGAAGAAGCAGATGAAGAGGAGGCAGAGGCCTGGCCTGTTGGTGGCGGTGGCATCTGGAAGGGCCCCTTGCCCCGCTTGCTTCCAAATAGGGAGCCCAGGAAGGATGAGGAGTTGGAGACGGGCCTCTGGCTCTTGTACTCCTCTGGCGGCGGGGGTGGGGGTGGAGGTGGCATCCTCTGGTGAGGGCGTGGACTGCTAATAACAGACCCCTGGAAGGGGGGAGGGGTGGAAGTCAGGCCAGTCTAGATGTCCTAAACCCCCAACCCTAAGCCCCACCCCCCTGGTCCCTGGGGGCTGGGGAGATAGGACCCCCCTCCACGGCATAATGGAAACCAAGTCACGGTCCTGTACTTGTACGTGGAGCGCCCCCAGCTTGCAGAGCTCTGCTGTCACATCCACTATCTCATCTGAGCTTCAGCTGGGAGAGGAAGATTTAGCAGTACCTTCTCCTCATCCCCATTTTGCAGGCAGGGAGCATGTTAGGCCCAGAGAGACAGAGTGACTTGGTCAGGCTCAAAGAGCAGGACTTGGAAGTAAGAGCTTCTCTCGGCCCAACTCCAAGAGCATCACTACTTGGAGTCGGCCCTGGGGTTGAGAGGGGGCTTGGGAGAGTGGAAGACAGACTGAGAGACAGGCAGAGTGAGGACAGAGAGAGTTGAGGACAGATTGAGAGAGTGGTTGGCTGGGAGAGGCAGCCGCAGGGTTCCCGGCAGGGAAGAGGGGGAAGCAACAGGTCCCCTCCTCCTCTGGGGCGCCAGGGTGGCAGGGCAGGGCTCATGCAGAGAGTGGGGCAGGAGCTGGCACTTACTTCGATGGTGCTGTCCAGCGATCCCACGCTGTTACGCCGCCCCCGCTTCCCTGCGCCCACAAGCAAGGAGCCCAGCGTCAGAGCAGCAACCCCCCCTCCCCACCCGGCTGGGCTCCAGAGCTGGGCACCAGGTCTGGGCCCCTCCCAGGGACAGACACCCCTATTCCCTTTCCCCCGTTGGAGAGGGGGAGGTCGGGAGGAGGAGAGGTAGAGAAGGAGGAGCGAGAGGAGGAAAAGATGGAGGAGGAGGAGGAAAGGTGGTGCCTGAGAGACAGAAGAGGAAAGAGAGGAGAAGTGGAGCAGCGAAAGAGAGGGGCTGAGTAGCCCCATTCGCACTCCCTGGCCCAAACCCTGGGCTCCACCTGTGCTGACCCAGCTCCCAGGTCCCCTGTGGCATGGCACCTAGGACTCTGGATGAAGGCAGGATGCGTGCACGTGTGGTGAGTGTAAGGAAGGCTGGCAGTCAGTGATAGGAAGCGAAGAGGACACCCAGTCCCATGGCTCCCCAGCCAGGACAGGGGCCCCGGGAGACTTGCCTGCATCTGAGAGGTCTCGCAGGGAACTGCTGAGTGCACCCCGTTTGAGCCCATCGCCTGCCCCATAAGTGTCCTCCAGGCTGCTTCGGGCCAGTGTGCCGTTCACCGAGTCCTTGGCCCCTCCGGGCTGTGAGGTGTTAGGCCGCATCATACCTTTCTGCTTTTCTAGCTCCGCTGGGTGGCGGTGGAGGAGACAAGGGGCAAAGGTCAGGGACAGGAGTGAGAAGCCACCTGACTGACCCCATCCTTCTGTGGGCCTTCCCCTTCCTCACCTGCTCTGTCCTCAGGTCTCCTGCTTCGGCCCCTGGACAGCCATACCTCAGCTACATCTCCTAAGTGCTGCAGCGCCCAGCCCGTCTCGCACAATTTCCTCTGGCTCAGTCTTCCCTTGTCCCTCTCAGCACCTGCTCCTCTGGCTCCTCTCCCCTTGCTTCTCCCTCCCCTGTCTGGTCTCCCAAACCACCCCTACCTTTCAAAACAGAGCTTTACAGTGGCTGCTTTGTTCCCAGGAGGGGCAGGAAGGCCCTTCGAGCCTATGGCGAAGGGCACTCATTCCAGAGCCCGCTCCATTCTCAGATACCTTGCTCCAGAGCAGAGGGCTCCTGCAAGGACAGGAGTAGGAAACCAACGGAAATCAAATTCTCTATTATGTGTCAGCCATGTGTTGGGTGCTATGCTTACTCAGTCTCTCTCAATCCTTACACCAGTTCAGAGGTAAGCATTAGCAGCCACAGTTTCCAGAGGAAGAAACTGAGAATCTGAGAAGTCACAGAGCTTGCCCAGGGCAAGTCTGGAAGTGGGGGAGCTGACATTCTGGAAGCAGGTCTTCCTGAGTCCAGAGCTCATGTTCTCCAGCCTTACACTCCCGCCTCCCTGCGGAGGTCACAGAGACTCCTATCGATCACCCATCCCTCCTCCTGGCATACTCACCCTCTCTCTCTCTGAATATCCCCAGGGTCTCAAGGATCTGGTGAGATAAATGAATGACCCTGCCTTGCTGAAGAGCACAGCAGACCCCAGAACTGTGAAGGCCTCACTGAGGAGCAGTCCACATCTCTTTCTCTGTCTCTCTGTCTATCTGCCTGCCTTTCTAGTTAACACCATGTTACTTAACCTGGAGAAAAGAACTTAGAGGGCATTGGGAGGAATGAGATGCAATCACTATTTTCTATTATATATGATCAGAATGACTTGATGTGGCCCCTGAAGGCCAGGAGGATGGGTCATCAGGACTCAGTTCAGGAACGAGAATGTGGGAAGAGGAAAGGAGAGGCTGGGAAGGGGAGTAACATCAGTTGGACACTAACGATGTTCAACACTCATGTCCTGTGAACATGTAGGACACATCCTCCACCTTATCTCATTGAATCTTCACAACTCTGAAAATTTCACCACCCCAATTTCATGTATGAAAAAACTGGGGCTCAGAGAGTCAGGTACCTTTCCCCAGTTTACCCAGATAATAAGTAGCATACCTGGCATCTGAAACTAAGTCCTACCTCCAATACCCTGCTTCTTCTCCCTGCTGCCTTTCAATAGAAAGAAGTGCTGGCTCATAATTAGGGCTTGAAATAATAATGAGCTTGAGAGGTAATGAGCCTCTTGTCACTGAAGGTATTCAAGCAGAGGCTGAAGGGTTCCTGGAATGAGGGTAGGAAGTTTGGACAAGCTAACCCCCAACTCTGAGTTTCTCAGAGGACAGGATTCTTAGTGTCTGCAAGGCACTGTATTAGTTGGAGAAGGAGATGTGGCTGGGTTACTCACACTCCACACGGTATTTCTCCATCTCCTGCACCTCAGCGATGGATTCTCGGAGGTCAGATGTGAAGCGCAGTCGGTCCTGGAGGCTGGGGGCATTGAAGATGATGAGGACTTTGCGCTCCCCACCAGGTACTGCAGACAGCAACTTGATCCCAAACTGGTAATCTGTTGGGAAGGGGAAGGTCAGGCACCTCTGTCTGAGGCAAGGTGGCTCATATGTGAAATAAGTTTTCTCATGTCCATCTCTGACCCAGCCTCTTCTCTGCATGGGCATCATCAGTGGGCCCCCTTTGTTCCAAAGCCCCCAGACTCCTGGTAGTCATGGTATTCCCTATGCCCCAGGATGGAAAGGCAGGCTGAACTCTGGCTGTTCTCTAGAACCCCTTCCTACTCACATTGCTTCTAATGCCCAGAAGCCACCCATCAAAGCTCCTCTGGCTTAGTCCTTCAATGTGTGGCGTGGTCACCATCACTTTAGCCCATCAGAAAACATACATGCTGCAGTTCTCTGCCAGATTATGAGCTCCCCAGGGCACAGACCCAAGTCATACTCCACCCTGCCCTGCCTTCCATCCTGGGACCAAGGAAGTGCTTTGGACACCTCAGCCCTGTTGTAAAGGAGTCCCAAAACTGGAGGCTGGTGTGGAGGAAGGATGAGCATGAGGGCCACGGCAAAGACTCTTGGGATGCTGGGATCCAAGAAGGGACTCACATGAATTCTGGAAGAGCTGCATGTGCATTTCCACGAGGGGAAAGGACTGACGGAAACTGTATGTCACCAAGATCTTCTTCTTCTGGAAAATTTTGGTGACCTTTGGCAGGGGTGGGAAAAAGACAAGAGGCAGGGTTTGGGGTGGGGAATTTCCCATGGCATCTATTGCTTGTTACTGCCTACTCCCTACCCTCCCCCCACCACTAACAGACATATACACACAAACACACATACCCACAAGTTGGGGAGAATTGAAGCTTGGTGGAGCAGAACAGGAGAGACGGGAGAGAAATGCAATTTCCTGATGTAATGATGATGCGCAACAGGCATTCACGATTTTTATAGGAACTAACTGAATGCTGCTCCCCCCAGGAAGCCTCTTCTAATACCGCACATAGAGTCCCCCTGCCACCATTTTCTGAGCTTCTAGAGTGCTGGTTCAGTGCCTTTCACCATTAGGCTTGAGGAAAGTGCTATGAGTGTGTGACTGCTGAACTGGAAACACCAGGAGGAGTCTATCTTGCCCATCTGGGCCAGACCCAGTGCACATTGGAAATCTACAATAAACCAATGTGTAGAGTTAATGAGTCTTCTTCTCAACAACCCAAGGTCTTTATCAAGTACTCGAGTGTTCTAGACTCAGCTAACATGGATTGGAAACATCTCAGACCATCTGCAAGTGTCATTTAAAAGCACATTATTTGATTTCAGGATGGTTACGGTACACACTTATGCAAAGCATCTTTTTAGCCCTTTGGATTGTGAGAGAACAAGGACTGAGTCTCCTTCATCTCTGGGAATCCAGTGCCTAGTATGGGGCTGGGCACCCACAGGTGTCAGTGCACAATGGATGGTGAAACATTTACTCAATACCTATGTGGGCGAGGCCCTCCTCTGGGTTAGGCTAGTCCACATCTGACGTGTTATTTCACCCCCATGACAACCCTGAGCTGGGGATTAGCTCCACTTCACAGAAGAGGAAATAAAAGCTCAGAGAGGGCACTGGAGGAGCTTTATGCAAAGCAGCAATTCTCAACTAGAGGTGAGTTTGCCCCCTAGAGGACATTTTTAGTTTGAGTGCTACTGCTATCTAGTAGATAGAAACCAGGGGTGCCGCTAAACATGCTACAATGCACAGGACAGTTCTCACAACAGAGTTATCCCATATCCACCCCAGATGTCAATAGTCCCGAGGTTAAGAAACCTGCTCTAAAGGAGAGAACACCAAGGGAGGACAGGTCACTGTCCTCAAACCCCTGAGGAGCTGTCTCAGAGCAGAGGGAGAACACTCATTCTCTGGGATTCCAAGGGTTGAGTGAAGATTATTGGAGGAAACCCATTGGGAGACAGATTCTAGCAGTCAGAGCTGTCCGAACAGAAAACTGGCTCCCTTGGAGGAAGGCAGCCTTCTGTGCTGCACTCATGCAAACAAAGGACCATGCGGGAATCTGACTCTTGCCTGGGATAAGAGGTTGGACAGGACCCTGAATTTCCCTTCCCATCTGCAGAGTCCTAAGAGTCCCAGTTCTAAAAGACATATGTCTACACTGGTGATGAGCTCGGTTTTAAGAATTACTTCAAGCATCCCAACCACCAGAAGGTCTCAGACCGACTCCAGGGTCACAGGTTCACTTCCTCCAGTCAACCTACTGGGTTGTTAAGGTGGGCATGGACTTTTTCTACCACTTCCCAGATTGTAAGCCTGTTATCTGCCCTGGTCCTCACCTTTTCTGTCCCCCTGTGGCTGTCACTACCTCCAAATGGATCCTCCAAATGGTGAGGTAAAGGAGGGGCAGAGGCACCCAGATCACATGGCAGAGCTACTTACCTACCATGTATCCACCCACCAATGTTAATGGTTTATACCCCACCCAGAGTCCAAGCTCACCACTTCCCTCCTCCTCCCCTCAATGCGCATACCACAAGGAGGTCGTTGAAGAGGAAGACCTCCCGCTGATGCAACCCTAGCCTCTGTGGGCGGTTTGGATCTGGCACCTCATAGAGCTGGCAGCAGCAAACCAGTCGACGGTGAGGAAGAGATAGGACCTAGATAGGCATGAAGAAATAGGTGTCCGCAAGGCCAGCCCACCAGCTTCAGGCATCTTAATATTAACTGCAAGAGTAAGTTCACTTCTGGTATATATCACTGTCACTCTGATACAAGGAATCTAAGCAACTAAGCCTAGGCTTATCTTTGTCCCTGTAACTCCCTCTGTCTGGAATGCTTTCCTTGCTCAGCTCCCTATGGCCACATTCCACCCCTCCTCCAAACCCCAGTTCCAGTGTTCTCTTTTCCAAGAAGCCATTCCTAATCTCACTGGGCTGAAAATGACTTCTCCCTCCCATGTGCTCCCCTTAAATTAACCTAACTATAAGGTGGAGGTATTGAGTTTTTGTCTGACACCTCCCCACCCTGGTCTGTGCTTCCAAGGACAGAGACCATATCTTATTTGTACCTGTGTCCCCAGTGCCAACTGAAATGCTAGGCTCAGTGGAAAGACATCTGTAAATGTTTGTTGACTAAAAGACTAGAGTATGTTCGTGGCTCGGTCATCAGCTATTATCTTGGCTGCTCACTTGGGATGGACCAGCCAAACCAGAGGTGAGAAGCATGTTAATATTTACACAGCATCCACGATGTGCCTTGCCATGCGCCAGACCCATTCCCACAGAGCATCCCACTCAAGCTGCCCACCACTCCTGAGGAATGCATCACCACCCCCTCCATTCAGCAGCTGAGGGGAGCCTGGGGCTCAGAGGGGCATGGACTCACCTCCCCAACCCTGTCCCTTCTTCAGCCTCCCAAGGCACTTACTGGTTTCTTGCCTACAATCATGCGCTCCACGGCCTGCACTTGGGACACATGGTCATCGTTGGTCCGCAGTTCGCGTCCCTGGATGCGCTGGTAAATACCCACTAGGAGGTCTCGGGGGATGTCTTCACCATTGTCAACCCCTGGTGGAGGGAATACACAGGAATATATAGTATACATGTGGGGAGTGGGTGGCAGGGATTTTCCACAACCCTCCACACCCAGGCGTGGGCCGTAATGATGGCCAGGACTGGAGGAAACAGCCACCCTTGGTCCCTTGGCCAGGATCAGGCCAGAAGAGTCCATTGCTTTCTTCCCCAGGACGGGAATTCTGTCTAACAACTCAGAGCACAGTGTGATTAAAACGATGACACTTTTTTTTGGCCTTTCTAACTAACAAAAATAATTTTAAATGATAATATCCAGTATTAGTAACAGTTCATGGAAGCAGGCATATATACTAACATAACTGTTTTGGAAGGTAATTTGGCAAGCCTCACTATTCAGTGATTCCTCTTCTAGGAACCCACTGTAAGGAATTACTCAGAAATATGTGCAAAGATATGTGTGTAAGTGCAGCTTATGATAAAAATTTCAAACAATCTAAGTTCTAACAGCCAAGGAATACTGAAGTAAAGCTGAATATATCCATTTCATAAAATAATTTATAGCTGTTAAAAATTTGATGTTTATAAAAAAAATTGTAAGAAAATTCCTATAGCAAGTGAAAAAAAAGCAAGATAATAAATTGCTTGTACAACCTGATCTTAACTGTACAGTTACACTTGTTGCTGTTGTTTAGTCACTAAGTCAAATAAATGGAGAGATATTCCATTTTCATGAATTGTTGTTGCTGTTACTGTAGTCTCTAAGTTGTGTCTCATTCTTTTCACAACCTTGTGGACTGTAGCCCACCAGGTTCCTCTGTCCGTGGGGTTCTCCAGGCAAGAATACTGTAGTGTGTTGCCATTTCCTTCTCCAGATGATCTTCCCGACTCAGTAATCAAACCCGCATCTCCTGCATTACAGGCAGATCTTTACCACTAAGCCACTAGGGGAGCCCATAGTTACATGTGCATAGGAAAAAAAAAGACTAGAATACACCAAAATATCAACCATGGTTGCCTCTAGGGGACAGAATTTTGGATGGTTAAAATTTTTAATAACTTCTATATTTATAAAATTTTTGGAATGAACAGGAATTCATTTCGCTTGCTTATTTAATAATTGGAGGGTGAAGATATACACATATACAATATATGTACATATAAAAATATATTGTACATATACAATATATATGTACACATATAAAATATGTACATATGTGTATATGTATACACATGTACATATATACACATATATAAATACACAGAGACAAGGAGGGGAGAAGGGAGAATGGATGAAATGAGTGAATGAACGAATGAATGACTAATGGCAGGATCCTGGGAGACAGCTCCAGATGGCCTCTGGTCTGTCTTACTCCCTCCTTTGAAGTCTACCATCCTTCTGATTGTCTGCTGAGCAAAACCCACTCACTCCTCTGACAAAAACCTTCTGCTAAAGAAAATGTTTTCTCCTTAGGAAATGCCAAGCCTCCTCCTTGGACACCAGGTACTAAACAAACAGCCTTCATCACACCGCCTTTTTACCTCAGCAGTCAGACAGTTTAAGAGCCCAATGATGCAAACCCCTGACAGTTAGCAAATCTGTCTTGTCTGTTTGTTTTTCCTCAATTATACTTCCCTCTTTCCTTTCTGTTTAAATAATCCTAACATCTGTGCCATTTCTAGTAGGCTGCTCTTTGGTGAGAGGCAGGGCTTGACATCAATACAATAAACCAAGAAAAAAAGTCAAGGGGACACCTTTCATCTGGCACGTCAAGGCCCCTGGAAACAGGTTCTAACTGACCTTCCTAACTAGATTGTCCGCCTCCTCTCGATTGTTCTCCAAGCAACTTTGTTTTCCTACCTCTGTGCCTTTGTTATTCTTACTGCTAGGTAAGCCTCCTCTATCACTGTTTGGTCATATTATCTCTCTTCCCTGAGCTCTGAATATACTTCTGTCCTGTCTGACATCACAGTCCGTTTCCTGTCTTGTGATGGGTATCTGGTACTACAAGTCAGTCTCTCGCACACAAACTGGGAGCCCTCTTGGGGCAGGGACTGTGGCAGATGCCCCTCCATGGTCCTTAGCACCTATCATAGGGACTGGCACACATGAGGCACTCAGTGTCAACTGCCTGGCTGGCTGATTGATGAATGAATAAATGAATGTATGAGTGGAGGAAAGGGCACCTAAAATAAATAAGTCTTTATGGGCAAACAAGAGAGGGAAACAGGGAGCAATGAGTGAATTAGTGTAAGTTCCATAAAAGTCACGGATTTTACCTCCCGTTCAGTCAATATTCAGTGTGGGGATGAATGGACAGACAAACGACGATTTGAGTGATTTAACAAGTAAATGCTGTGGGAACATCTAGCCTTGGCAGAAAGTGAGGTTAAATTTTCAGGAAGTAGGTGTGATCTCCCTCTTCCTTCCCACCCCTGCCACCTGGCCCACTTTCCCTTCCCAGGTGAAAGACAGGAAAAGCTGATGGGAAGCTCTGGGGTACCTCTCAGGTTCTTGATGAAGTCATCTAGTTTCATCTTGCGTTCAGCCTTGACGCTGGGACTGTACATGTCAGTATTGAGGAGGATGATGGCAAAAGCAAGGATGAAAATGGTGTCTGGATTCCGGAACTGGCGCACGAGGGCTGGGTTACACACACAGTACCGCTGGCTGCAGGGCAGGAGGGGTCAGGGCCAGGGTCAGGCACCAGTAATCTCTGCCTACCCACCATCCTCCCATCTGGCACCACCAATTCTCTCCTCCAAGACATACTCCCAAACCCTTTGGGTCTCTCCTCTTTCTTCAGACTTTCCTCAAGATTAGCATGTAAAAATCTCAACAGCTACCTTTCATGGAGCTTTGCCAGGGGATTTATGTATGTCATCTTCTGTAATCCCATCATAGTTTTGCAGCCCCATTTTACAGATGAAGTGACTGAAGCCCAAAGTGGCCTTCAGTGTCTAGGATAATAGAGCTGATAAATGGTGAAAATCTAGATCTTTCTGACTACAAAGCAAATCCTCCCATGTCAGAAAACAAGTTCCCAGTAACTCTTCTATTTCTCTTCTAAATACCCCAAAGTGGTACAGTCAGGGCTTATAACCAGGTCTGATGCCTGATCCCTGCAGCATTTATGGAGGAAGATAACAGTTAAGAGCATGGGTCATGGAATCAGACACATGAGTAGAAATTCTGGTTCCACTGCTTATTCACCATATGACTCTGGACAAGTTACTCAGCCTCTCTAAACTTCTGATTTCTCATCTGCAAAATGAGAATAATAAGAGAAGCACCTACCTCACCAGGTTGTTGGGGATATTCACTGAAATAATCATGTAAAGTGTCCAGCTCAGTAACCCAATCAACACCTGATGAGTATGGTATCAGCTCAGGGAACATGAGTTGTTGTTGCTGATGCTGTTGTCACTTATTAGATGCCCATGTCCCAGATGCTAAGCTGGATACTTTTGGTACATTACCTCTAATTGTCACAACTGCCTTGCAATATAGGATTTATAATTTCCAATTTCTAGTTCAGAAAGTATGAGGCTCAGAGAGATGACTCATAGACCCATCCTACACTGCCCCCCAAAGCAGAAAAAGGCAGCTTTAGTACTGGGAAGTGGGCACACCTGAAGGCTTCGATGAGTCGTTCTACTTTCTGGGCCTCACCCTGAACCCGGATGTGGGATTGGAACTTCCGGAGCGCATCATCCAAATCCATGGAGGAGAAGTCCATTTCATCCACCACACAGCTGAGGAGCAGAGAAGGGGATGTGGCACTCTCAATTCCTCTGCAAAGAACCTCTGACCCACCCTGACCTGCTCCAATGTACCAAATCCCCCACTGATAGACTTCCAAAATCTGAACCTGTGGCCCAAGCAAATACTTATGAGGATGAAAATGGATGTTGCTCAGTCATGTCTGACTCTTTGCAACCCCATGGAGTGTACATCCATGGAATTCTCCAGGCCAGAATACTGGAGTGGGTAGCTGTCCCCTTCTCCAGGGGATCTTCCCAACCCAGGGATCGAACCCAGGTCTCCCGCATCACAGGCAGATTCTTTACCAGCTGAGCCACCAGGGAAGCCCAAATGAGGATAGAATGTTTGAAATGGAACCCATCCCAGAAAATTTAGGCAAGACACATGGTTGCTAAGGGTCTGTTCCATCAACCCACTGATATCAGGGATGGGAAAACTCAGGCTCAAAGCAGGTCATAGGACAAGCATGCCTTGCCTGGGGCCACCCAGAGACTTTAGGACTAACTCCAAGAGAGATCAGATCTCTTTAGGGTGGAGAGGTATGGGAGCAGGAGGTCTATTCATCCTGTTTTGCAAAGTTTATCTCCCTCCTGCCCTCCTTTTCCAAGAACCCCTGGCCTAGTCGGTCCCAGCCTGGGGTCCTCACTCCAACACATCTCTGTTGAACTGCTTCTGCCGGTTCCCTAGGAATTCCCCTATCATCTGCCGGCTCAGGCCTTTCCGTTCCAGGATGAAGTGAGCCACTCCCACCGGCGTGTCTGACAGGAAGCCCCGCTCAATCAGATACTGGATACCCTTCTCTGGCTTCCTGCAGAAAGAGGGGAGAGAGATGAGATGACAATCCTCCTGGAACTCTGCCCCCTGCCTTATATCTTGAACTAATTTTGGGCCCAACCATGGCCTCAGAGAGCCAAGAAGGTCCACTCCCTTCATGTGGTCCACTCCCTTCATGGTACACATAAGAAAACTGAGGCCCAAGGGAAAGAAGCCACTTTCCCATTTCACAGAGATTCAAAAATTCCAAGGTATCTTCAACTCAACTTCCTCCTTCACTGGAACCACATTACAATTGAAAGAGAATTAAGATCTGATGAGAGCCTGTTCTGTGCCAGGAGCTTTGATATTCTCCACAGGCACTAAGGAGTCCTGGGAGAAGGGCTGAGTTCCAGGCTAAGTCCTTCTCTCCGCATCACAGGCCCTCGGAGCAGGAAAGTAGTAAAAAGATTACTTTTTCCACATCCCACTCAGGCAGGCACCACCAAGCCTCTGTGAGTGTTTCTATAGATCAGTTGCTCCCTACTTTCCATATCTGGGTCTGAGCTATCCCATATTCAGAACCCCAGAGCCTTAGGGCCTCATGAGGCTAGAATTTGGGAGACTTTGGTGCCACAGATGGAGTCTCAGATCCATTACTTACCATGCATGAATTGCGACAATTCCCTTTAGTTCTCCAAGCCTCAGTTCCTTCTCTATAAAATAGGGACACGACTACCCACCTTGCTGAGTTATCATGAGAACTAAATACAGATGGCCATGTCTAGTAGGCTACAAAGATGTAAGGCATTTGTTTTCTAATCAAGTGTCACACTCGTATTTCACTGCTAAGCACCTGGCACAAGACTAGGTACCTAGAAAGAACTCAGTCCTGGTCGCTGACTAGTCCAGCACAGCACCCTGCCCCCAACATCTCAAACATCCATATACTGCTAGTTTATTGATAGAAACACTGAAGCTCAAGGAAGGGATACACCTTGCTCAGGGCTGCCCAATGAGTCTGGCCCAAGTCTCCTGTTTCTGAGAGCAGGGTTCTTCATATACAACATCGGCCATCCCAAAGGGATAGCCTAACCAAAAAGGGAAGGTGGGAGACCCAAGGTTCAGAATCCATCCTATATAGACAGAACTAGGGCCAGAGAGGAAAGCATCTCACCCAAGACGACACAGTCAGAAGCAGAACCAGGACCACAACTGCCTTTCATGGGTGTGGGGGCAGCTTTCCATTCTTGTCACCCTGTTGCCAATTCTTTTCCCTGAACAGCTAGAGAGAAACGCCATCCACAAAGTGGAAGGATGGCAGCAGCAGGATCACTGCCTCCAGGAGTCTAAGTACCTGCAGCAGGGTCAGTAGGGGCAACAAGGTGGGAATGGGAACACGTACTTATTGAACAGGTTGAGGCCAATTCGGTAGTGCCGCCTCTGCACCACATCATTGTTGAAGGCTGGTGAGTCCCAGCTGTGCCTAGTCTCCCGCTGGTAGGTCTGCTTGCACAGGCCGGTGGCTGGAGGCTCCCTCAGGCTGTCCCGCGAAGAGGAGCCAGAGCTGCAGTTGATGGTCTCGTTGGAATTGCTGGAGCTCTCAAGGCTCTCGTTATCGCCACCATCAGAGTTCTCGCCTGCTGCCTCGCACTTCCCCAACCTCCGACCCCCAGCCACACCACTGGGCCCAGTGCCACTGTTGGGGGCTGGTGGTAGGGGCCCTGGCGGGGCTGGGGCTGGGCCCTCCGGGGCCGGGTAGTGGCGGTGTGGGATTGGGGCCCTGCCTGGTGGCCCTTTGTGCTTCAGGGTCCCATGGGGGCTGCAGCCATCAGCCTCATACACAAGCTGACGGTGGACAGAGCCGCGATCTGAGCGGTCACTCAGGTCCACGGAGCTGTCACTGGGAGGTTCAATGGTAAGCAGGGGCAGGTGGGCAGCCCGCAGCCGGAAATCCCGACATTCCAAGCACCCAGGACCCCTGCGAGTGCCTTCCTCACGGCTACCATCTTCCCGGGACCCTGCTGGCACTGGTGGAGGAACTGGAGGGAGAGGGGCTGGTGCCCAGAACTCAGGCCTGCCCTGGGCAGGGGGCTCTGTGCTAGGCAGTCGTTCAGGGGATGGTGGGGGAACTGGGTCATCCAAGTAGAGGGGAAGGTCACTGAAGGATGTGGCCGAGCTGTCCTCTTGCTGTTCCTTTGACTCTCGCTTCTCCAGCTGGGCTGACCCTGGTTCCTCAGACATGGGCCCCGATGGGTGGCAGTTCAAGGCCTCGTCAATGGATTCAGCCAGAGACTTTACCTGAGGTGGAGGGGAAAGGAGAAAAAGGAGGGAAAGATGAAGAGCAGTGGGATGGTGAAAGGGTGGGAACAAGGAAGGGAGGGAAAGAAAAAGTGGGGGACTCTTCCTGGTGAGGCAGCCATAAAAGGGCTTCCCTTCCCCCACCTCCCCAGATTTTCTGCAGGACATAACTCCCAGGGAGCCATTGTGAGCTCACAGGAGCTAGAACTTATGCCCACAAGTTCCCTTCTCAGATATCCCAATACCTTCTTCATGTCCATATAGACCCAAGTCAAATGCCGCCTCCTCACTGCTCCCAAGCCACATTCCTGCCTCTGCCTTTCCTTAGGGTAAACCCAAATCCCAGCTGCCTCTGAGCTCCCGGAGCCCTCTGTCTGGTTCTCTCTTAGGAAATCCATGATATTTAGCCTTGAGAATCTGGACCGAAGCTGGCCTCACTCTGGTATCTAGCCTCCCAACTGGTCCCTAATGATCCCCGCCTCCTGCTATTCACACCCTCATGTACCATAGTGTCCCAGGTTGGTCTGTGGGACCGGCAGCATCTGGAAAATGTGATGGGATGTCACTTCTGAGATTAGGTTAAGAAAGACTGCAGCTTCTATCCTGAGTACTCTCATTTGCTTGTGCTCCCTCTCTCAGATCCCTCGCTCTGCTCACACTGTGAGCAGTCTTGTAGAGAGGCCCACGTGGTAAGGCCCTGAATCCTCCTGCCAACAGCCAAATGAGTGAGCTTGGAAGCAGACCCATCAACCCCAGTCAGGCCTTTAGAGACTACAGTCCCACCCTATAACTTGATCAGAGCCTCATGACAGACCCTATGTGAGAGCCACCAGCCAAGTCACCCAAAGATTCCTGGCCCTCAGAAACTATATGGGATAATAACTATTGTTTAAGCTCAGTCTTTACATTCAGTTTTAAGCTACTAAATTTTGGGGTCATTTGTTATGCAGCAATAGATACCTCCCGATTAGACTTGAATAGCACTGAGAGGTAGGCCCAGGCCTGGTTCCTCAATCTCCCTACCAGACTATGAGGCCAGTAGTTGAGGGATGAGTCCAGGCTGGGTTTCTCTCTTTTTAGCTCAGCTTGACACACTGATTGACATTAATTAAATGTGTCATATGGATGCATAAAGGAGTGATTTAGATCTTCCCTTTAATACTTCTTTCCTGTCTTCTACCTGCCTCCTCTCCCAACTCCATCACTAACTCCAGGGAAGCATGACCAAGCTTAGGGCAGGGCCAGATCACAGAGGTTAGAGCAGAATGATTTCTTCTCTTATACACTTTCATTAATTCATTCAACAATTTTTATCAAATATCTTTTTGGTTTTAGGAAGGAAACTAACATGTACTTAGCAAATGCCATATACTAGGTGCTTTCAGATATATTACCGAGTTGAACTCAACCTTCCAAACAGCTCTAAAAAGATGGTTTTATCTTCACGTTATTGATCATGTTTCAGTGGAGTTAAACAGTTTGCCCATGGTCATCTAGCTGGGAAATGGCAGAACTGGGATTTGCACCTGATCAGCTGTGCTGACACACTCCAAGCCTAGAATGATCTCCCACCACTATCACTGCTGCTTACATTCCCACACTTCCCTGCTTTTGCTGATGCAATGCTTATGCAAGCAACACCCTTCTGACTGTCTCTAACTTGCTAACTCTTCGCTGCCTGCTAAGGCCCAGCTCCAGTGCTGTTTTTTCAAAGAAGCCTGCTCTCGTCCTCCCAGAAGAAAATTTTCTTTCCCTCCTCTGGGTTCCCACAACACTATATGGGATCTCTTCTCATGGCTGTGAGCACACTCTTTCAGGAAACAGTCCTGTGCACATGTGCCTGTTATTTCCTGCTTGCTTGGGGAGATCCTTGAGAAAAAGAATCCTGGCCAGTTCATCTGTCTCCCTCACAGCACCCAGCACAGAGCCTGGTCCTCAATCGTGTGGTATAAGGGAAAGCTTTGGGACCAGACAGAGCTGAGTCCCAATCCAATTTGGAAAAGTCAAGTCACCTCTCAGGGTTGTAGAGTCTCAATTTCCTCCTCTGTAAAACCAGGATAGCACCCCTAGTCTCGAAGGCTGATATAGAGTAGGAGCTATTAGTTAGGCCTTCTATAGTGGCTCATGTTCTAGAGTGAGAACTTGCTTGTTTGAACAATATAATTTTTCTCTTGCCAATCCTTTCTCATCACCCTCACAGTCCCTACTCAGATGGTAGCTATTTGTTGTTATCAAAACAACAACTTGTTGGGCAACTTCTTTGAAGTACAGGTAAAAGGTTGTAGTAGTAGCCAGAGCTTGGAGAGGGATAGGAAAGGTCCTTTTCAGGGATGCTGACCTGTTTGGAGAAGGAGTCCTCAAGCTCCGTGATGTCATTAGAAAACTCTCCAGATGTGGTGACGGAGCTTCCCCCACCATCGATGCCCCCTCCGCAGGAGCCGCCATATGGGAGCCCCCGTTCAAGCCGGTGGCTCCGGGCCCCAGCCATGGCACCCTCGTCCAGCGAGGCAGGCTTGCCCTCGAAGTACGCGGGGTTCTGTGCCTTCTCATATTCCTCAAAGGAGAACTGCATTCGCATGTTGGAAAGGATGATGCGGCGGGACATGCGACTCTCTGAAGCTGAGCTGCGGAGCCGCTCAAAGTTCTTGTTCATGCGGTACTGGCGGAAGGCCGTCTGGATGGTCCTGGCGGCTCTGCGGCTCAGGAAGGAGCCCCCATACTTCCTCTCCAGCATTTCCACCTGGCAGGGGAGGGTGGAGGGGAACAAAGTCAGAAATTCACGACAGCCTCCTCATCTCCCTGGGCCTCAGCCACACCACCAACCGAGTCATAGCTAACTGCTTACAGCTGCCTGGATGCACCAGGCTGGGGTCTGTGTGGTGTTCTCACTTTAATATCGGATAGCACATGTCACACGGGACTGAATTGTGGTTTTTTTTTTTATTTACAAAAACTAGATGTTCACTATTAAAAAGGAAAAGAAACAGAGAAGCTAAAACAAGAAAGAAAGGAAGACGTAAATTGAAGGCAAGAAAGAGAAAGAGAGAGAAAGAGAGAGGAAGGAAGGGAAAAAGGGAAGGAGGAAGGAAAGAAAGTTGCTTCACCTAAACTCCCAACACCTAAGCATAATCACAATTACATGTTGGGATATGTCCTTCCAATTTTTTTACTTCTGTACATAGTATTTTGTGCCCCCCTTTTGGGTAAACAATATCTTGTGTCATACATGTGACATACTGGAAAACAGTGTTCTGAATTTGTCAACTTACATGTGTGCTTCTCCCCTTATACTGAGATTATTTAGGACTTGGTCTTTTATCTACACATCTCCAGCCCAGCATGGAGCTCACTAAATGTTTGCTGAGTGAATACAAGACTCAGTGCATGGATAGTGAATGGGTCAGTGAGGTTCCAGTCAGGTGAAGGGTTCTTCTTCCATTCCAGTCTCACCATCCCTCCCTGGACATGACCTTCGAGCACCACATTCCAATTTCTCCCTTGGTCCTCTCACCCCCCCATCCCCACCGGCACCCCCATCCCCAACCAGAGCCATCTCTTGGGTACCTTCTTGTCCTGCAGGTCCGTGGAGAGTTCATAGCTGTCCGACAGGGCCTTTGAGCGCTTTATCTCCTCCTCCTCCTGCTTCCTCAGGGCAACACTGGCTGGCTGGAGGCGTGCCCGCTGAGCCCAGGGAAGGCCCACCCCAGCAGGGGGGCCCCCCATGTGGCTGCTGGTGGGGGGAAGCTGGCTCAGCCGGTAGGGGGGTTGGCTCCCAGGACTATCAACCGCTGTGCTCAGGTCACTGCCTGGGGCATCACCCTCCACACTGTGGGGATGAGATAAGATGAGCCAGGATGTGGGAACAGGAGACAGGCCTACTGGGCCAGACTGAGAGTAGGTGGACCAGATCCTTTCCCACAGCACCATCCTCCCCAGCCTCCTCACAGAAACAGAGACCCCAATACTTAAAGGCCAGAGGAGAGCCCTACCCCCAATGTTGTCTTCTTATTCCCCTCACAGTCCTACCCCTTCCCCTTCAGCCCCGTCCCCTCCCCTGCAGCCCTGTCCCCTCATAGCTCCATCCTCAAATGCCCTCTCCCCCCTCACAGATCCCCACCCCTCATAGTTCCATCCTTTCAGACTCCTTTCCCTCCAGCCAGGTCTTCTCACTGTCTTGTCCCAAGTCCTACTCTACCCTTACAGCCTGGTCCCTTCATGGCCAGGTCCCCTCACAGCCTTATCCTCAGACCCGTTTCCTTCCACTCCTACCCCTCAAGTTCCTTTTTCTAATCATCTTAGCCCCTAACAGCTCTGTCCCCAAGTCCCCCCTCCCCTGAGGGACCAGTTCCCTTATATCCCTACCCCCAAGACCTCTTCCCCTCCCAGCCCGATCCCCAGCACCATCCCAAATCAGCTCTGTCCCTAGACCTGAGCCTACTCCTACACCCCTGCTCACCCAGCCCTGCCCCCGACAGCCCCACCTCTGCCCCCAGAGGCCTGGGCTCCAGGCCTGGCCAGTTCTCAGTGTCCCCTGGCTGCCAGGCTCAGTGACAGTGGGAGGCGCCTCCCACCAGCATTCTCACAGGTAAAGAGCTGCCCTGCGGGGCAACTTCCTTTTTCTCCTCATGGCCTCCTCTGCTCAGCTCGGGGGAGGGGAACAAGGGCGAAGAGTGGTAGGAGCAGGGCACTGGGTCTTGCCCGCCCTGGTTACCCAGAGCTGTTGTTCTGCCAGACCTGCTCCCATGGTGCCATGGCAACCAGGCTGCCAGGGAACTCAGGTGGCGACAGAGCCCAGCGCCCTGAGCCCAGGCAGGCACGGTGAGGAGCCACGGAGATGGGAACAATGGAGGGGGTTTGGGAGGGGGGACAGGCAGGGAGAGGTATGGAGGGGGTTGTGGGGGGAATGGGTGTGACTGAGGCCCAGAGAGTGGTCTGGTTTGGGTAGGCACTGGAGCTTTTGGCCAGTGAAAGGGTTAAGGGGCCATTCCCTGGCCCCTACCTGACAGAGGGCAGGGCACAGGACCAGCATGGGGGGCAAGCTGGGGTGGGTGTAGGGAGGCTCCCAACCATTTCAGGAGTTTGAGCTACAATGGGCTTGCCAGTCTGATAGAAGAGTACTTTGGGCTGGGGGCTTAGGGGCTGGGGGCAGTGGGGTACAACATTGGTGCTGGCTCAGGACTAATGAGGGCTCCTGCCCACTGCTCATCCCCGACCCTCCCAAATGTTAATCTGCAACACTGTAAGGAGTAAGGTGGAAACAGACTGAGCGACTGCCCTGAACCCCAAACACTCTCTCCTCCTGGGCCTCTGGGGTCTGTGAAGTCCCCCTTCAGGGGTCAGACCCAGCCCAGTGCTCCCCAGGCATCTAAGATGCACCTCTCTCCCCCTCAGGACTGCAGGATCCCACCCACCAGCCTCTCAAACCTCTCCCCTCCTAGCACATGCCTCTCAGTTTTGATCAACTGGCTCCTTTGTTACAAACCATCCATGGTTCCCACTTGCATTCCTCCGATTAAAAAAAGAGAGAGAGAGAGATAGCCCACGTCCTTGTTGTGGCATTTGAGGCTTCTCCAAGACACGGTAGCTAATGTTTTGTTGTTGTTCAGTCACTCAGTCGTGTCCAGCTCTTTGCAATCCCATGGACTGCAGCATGCCAGGCTTCCCTGTCCTTCACTATCTCCCAGACTTTGCTCAAACTCATGTCCATTGAGTCGGTGATGCCATCCAACCATCTTATCCTCTGTTGTTTAGTAAGACACTATTCTTGTGCTTAGTCACTCAGTCATGTCTGACTCTTTGCAACCCTATGGACTGTAGCCTGCCAGGCTCCTCTCTCCATGGGATTCTCCAGGCAAGAATACTCTGGAGTGAGTTGCCATTTCCTCCTCCAGGAGATCTTCCCCAACCCAGGGATCGAACCTAGGTCTCCCACATTGCAGGTAAATTCTTTACCATCTGAGCCACCAAGGCTACTATTCTTACTGCTTCACATTTAATAACTTGCTTACTCTTCAAAACAACCCTATGAGGTAGGTATTATTAATCATCTTCATTTTACACATAAAGAAATTGAGGCCCAGAAAGGTTAATAACATATCTATGGTCACACAGTTATTAATGATAGAGCCAGGATTCAAATCCAGGCAGTCTGACTCCAGAGTTCACACTCTTAAACATTAAGCCACACTGCAGTTGGCTACCAGCCCCCTACCCCATCTACTCTTCCCTCCAACCTTGCCTAAATCCTGTTTCTCCCCAATACTCCCATTGTCCTTTCCACCTTCCCAACTGCTCATACAGTACTTTCCACCTGGAATGCTGTCCCTATCATCTTCTGCCATCTGCAATCTGAGAACCCCCACACATAGCCTAGTTCCATCAAGAGTCAGGTCATATGCCACCACTAAGAAGCCCTTCTGAAGCCCGCCTCCAGCCAGAAATGATGGCTGATCCTGTTCAGGGCTCCCACACACAGCACATGTCTGTCCTTTTTATGTAGCAGGTTAGCTTTGGCAAAGCGTGACAGCTATTTGTGTTCCTGACTCCCAGAATCCCAGCACAGGAAGAGAGTTTGGTAATCTCCCTGCTAGGACAGAGCACAAGGCCTGGAACAGAGTAGGTGCTCAGTAAAAGCTTCTGGAGGGAGGAAGTCAGTGAATGAGCTCTGGTGGCTGGGCTAATAAATCCTCTCACCTGAACTCTGACCTCAACTCCAGTCTCCTCTTCCCAATCCACTCTCCATTCTGTGGCTAGAGAGAGCTTTCCAAAGTAGAAATCTGACCATGCTGCTCCCCCACTAAAACCCTTCCATGGCTTCTCATAACTCATTCAACAAATGACAATTGAGCCCTTTCTACATGCCAGGAACAGTGCTAGGTGCTGGAAATATAATCATGAGCAAGACGTGTGAGTTTTGTTCCCTCAGGGAGGTGACATTCTAGTGGGAGAAGAAGACTATAAATATATACTATCATTTCAGGCAGGGAGAAGTGCTAGGAAGGAAAATACAGCAGGGTGATAAAAGGTGCTGTTTTAGATGTGGTAGTCAGAGAAGGGCTTTTTGAATAAATGGCATAAAATCAGAGAAGTAAGGGAGCGAGCTGTGTGGTTATCTGAGGCAAGAGCAGTCCAGACAGAGGGTAGAGCCAGTGCAAAGGCCCTGAGGTAGAACTGTGCCTGGCATGTTTGAGGAACAGCCAGGAGGCCAGTGTAGCTAGGGCAGAGTCAACAAGGGGAGATGAGATCAGAGAGGTAATGGGAGCCAAATTGTGAAGGGCAGTGAACCCACGATAAAGACATTGATGTTTGCTATAATTGCGATAAGCAGAGAAGGACCATGATCTAACTTATGTTTTACAGGAATCATCATCCATAGGATAACCTCTAGCTTCCTCACCTCACCATAACCTCACCTTCCTCCTTCCTCACCATAACCATGGATGGTTCTCCTGACCAGACCTCTGCCTCATATACCCTCTGCCCCTTTACCCCAACCTGGCGACCTCCTGCTCACTCTTCAACATTTAGCTAAGGTGTGACCTTCAATGTCTTCCTGAGCCCTTCACACAGGATGGTTTACAGGCCCCTCTTCTGTGCTGCCATAGGGCCCTATAGTCAACTCTATCCCTAGAGCAAGGGCATTAATTGGCTCATTGTGTGGGTGTGTGCTTAGTCGTATCCAACTCTTTGCAACCCCATGGGCTGTAGCCCACCAGGCTCCTCTGTCCATGGGATTTCCCAAGCAAGAATACTGGAGTGGGTTGCCATGTCCTCCTCCAGGGGATCTTCCTGACCCAGGGATCAAACCTGCATCTCTTATGTCTCCTGCATTGGCAGGTGGGTTCTTTACTAGTGCCACCACCTGGGAAGCCCCTTGAAGGCTTACAATTTACTGAGGCAGGCACCAGTAGCCCCATTTTATAGAGGAGAACACTGAGGCAAGAGGTCACGTAAACTTGCTCGAGGTCACACAGGATGCAAATCCAGAGCCCAGGCTGCCTTTTCATGACATCTTGTTGCCTCTCCCTACTTCGGGCCCCGCGCTGCCCCTGGCTTTTAACTCAGTGGCAGTTCTCCCCTAGAGAGCTCTCTCTTCTGCTTTGGTTGCAAAGGTAATAGTGACAGGGAGGTCAGGCTGTCAACACAGCCTCCTAAAAAGAACAGAGATTGAAGGCATCATACACATTGCTGAAGGAGTGGGACCTGGGGACATGGGATCCCTTAACTCAGAACCCCCAGAACACCAAGGAACATGCTAATAATGTGGAAAAATCTCTCTTACATAGACTCATATTCTCTCTCTGTGTCTCTCACTCACACACACACATGCACATGCACACGCATGCACGCGCACACACACACAGAACATGTTGTGCAGTAACAAGCTGGGTGGACCTAGGTTCATGTCCTGATGGCCATCCACCCGCTGTGTGAGCCTGGGTGTGTCTCTTTATCTCTGTGCACCTCAGTTTTTCATCTTCATGGAGTTCAAAATGCTATTCCCTTTTTGGATTCCTGGACTTCAGAAAGGCCCTGAGAGACCTACCTCTCCCCAAACTCCTCCCAGCCAGGAGCAGGAGCAAAGAAAACACACACACACACACACACACACACACACACACATATACCTGTGCATTACACAAACAACCACAGTATAAAGCTGAAAGTTCTCAGGATTGGGGAATGAAGGAAGTGCTGGGGGAGCTCAGGAGAAATTTTTCTTGCTGGGGAGGGGGCCAGGGGCTAAGCAGAATAAAAATAAACTCTCACTTAGAGTGCACCTTCCCTGTGTCAGGCATTTTCTGTACGTATTTTAACTGCATGGCAAATGGGAAAGAAGAATTAGGATTTCGATTTTGCAGGTGAGGAGAAGGCTCCAAGGGGAAAAGTTAAGCCAAAGGTCTCAGGACTAGCAAGTGGCAGAACAGGAATCCAAAGCCCAGAGCCTGTGCTAGTTCCCCTGCTGCCTTGAAGACTACCTGGAGTGGGTGGAGTGGGGGAGCTATGGAATAGGGCCTTGCCTAGGAGGAGCTGGTAGAGATGAGGCATGAAGGACCCTGGGAGCCAAGGCACTATGATGGGGAGAAGTGGGACAGGATGGGCTTGTAGGGATTCGGGGTAGCATGCCCATGGCAGGGGCACTGACCCACTCCGGCTGCTGCCCCTAATGGGAGGTCTCTCTCCCTCCTTCCCTTTATTGGCACTGCCCAGAGCCAGGCAGCCAGCAGGGGATGGAATCAGGATGCAGTTGCCATGGAAATGAATGGGGGCTGTTGCTATGGATACCATAAGATGAGGGTAAGAGGAAGCTAGGGATGCTGAGGACTATCCCCATGACAACTTGGGCTGAAGCGGGGGACTGGAAGTTAGAGACAAGAAAACAAGACAAGGAGGTCAGCACACCTAGATGAGGAAAGAAGCGTTGGGCTCTGGAGGAAGACTGGGCAAGGAGACCAGACCCAGCAGGGCCTGGGGGCAGAGGGGCGGAGGGACTGCTGTCACCTCCCTCTCTCCTGACAGCTTTTCAGCAAGCTGTTTCTGCTGCCCAATCCCAGCGCCATAGAGACTCCAAACCTGAGGCCAGCCCGGCTTGGTACAGTAACTCGCAGGGAAGGGGGAAGCCATCGCAAGGGCTCGTTGAGTACCCAGCGGGCAATGTAGGCTTGGGAGCACAGAGATCAGGTTTGAATCTCAGCTCTGCTTCCTTTGCAGCCCTAAAAATAATAGCTGCCATTTACTAAGGACCTACTTTTAGCTAGGCCCAGCAACTCTGCAAGGTCTGGGTTATTTCCCTTGAAGGGGATAATACAGATGAAGAAACTGAGATGCAGAGAGATGAAGTCATTTGCCCAAAGTCTCAATGTTCAGCGGTGCAGGATCCAAGAATCGAATCATCGCTCATGCCTGTACCCACCAACCCAGCACCGAGCAGCCCCTCTGGAGCCATTCTCCAGCTCCCTGTGCCTTCACACAGTGGCACACAGAGGGCCAGACGCTGAGTAAATATTTGTGGAGTGTTTGAGTGAGAAAGTGACCCAGGAGAAAGCAGAAAAGACTGAGGTTAAATGGAAGAAGTGCCTGCCTTTGAGAGCAATGACTCACTGGTTTGCCTGGCCAAGGGTAGAAGATGCTCAGAACCGGCATGGACTTTTTGAACCATCTAATTCCAGAGATCCAAATTAAGGCTCACAAAGTCAAAGTGACTTGCTTGCTCAGGGTCACACAGGATGAGAACCCCAATTCCCTATCTTCAAGGCCAGTGTCCCACTTGCAGCTTTTTAGCTGAATCCGTCTAGTCCCCACCCCACACCCAGCCCCTTGAAGCTCCTAGATGTTGGCGACAGCAGGCCTCTTGCACTTTCCAGGCTATGGCAAGCTGATCCGTAGTGCCACGCCTGTGCCCAATCTTTTAGCTTCTGTCCATGGTGTCCTCCCTCTCTCCTCCACCTGCAACCTTCACTGATCTGGCTGAGCTCATCTCATTTTGTGGCGCCCCGAGCAGGCCAGACCTCCTAGGAAGTTGGTTCTGACTCACTCCCACTCCCCATCAGATACCATCCCTTTATGTTTTGTGCACACTCATGTCACAGGCCGTCCTTGTCACTGGCTAACTTGAGATTCTCTGTTGAAGTGTTCATTGCCTACACTGCTCCTGTTTCCCATGGGCGGTGGCCTGGTCTGATTTACCACTGTGGACCCTCCCTATGCCCAGGCCAGCAGCTACCTTGGTCCCCTAAGACCAGAGCTGGCAGTCATGTGTGTATGAACATCTAGCTTGACAACTGCCACCCTAAAAGCCACAGCTCCACATGCTCAAAAGCCACTGACACATATTCTTATGATTATCTTCACCCGGCACACACAGAGAGACTGCCAGGCACAGAAATTTGCCATCTCACACAATCGACCTCACACACCCAGAATCCCTCACACCCAGCCTCATACAATCACATTTCCTCAGATACACAACAGTGTACAACCTCTCATTCTTCTCAACCTGCTGGCCTCATGCATACATGTGCACAGGCACACACGTTTCTCTCACAACTGATAGAAACCTTCCCCATTCCCATACCATAGGCCCTCACCGACTTCAGTTGCCTACACCCCCATATCTCCCATGATACCCATCTGATCTTCAGTTGAGCCCCTGTGCCCCCCAACTTTCATCTCCAATCAAATGAAGGGTAAAATGGTCTCTTCCTCCACAGCCAAAGGTCACCTAGACTCACACACCCAGCTTGAACAGAGCAATCTACATACCATTCCCCAATATAACCCTGGAGCTCTCCACGAGGTTTTGGTCCATGCTGTACCTGACTCTCTAATGCCTCCTCACCTCTCAAACCATCTATTCAAACCCTTCCCATTCTTGCCCCTCTTCCTCCAGCAATCCTTGGACACCACCACCCCCAAATGATCCTGACATCTCCCTCTTCTTTGGGCCAGGAACATATTTTGCTCATTACTGAAGCCATATCTGCTCAATCACTTCCGCCCTTCAGGAAAGTACCCTGCTTACTTTCCCAAAGGAATTTGCATCTCTCCTGAGAGATGGAGAACTTATGGAGAACACAGTCACTGTCTTACTTTCGGTCTCTCATGGTATTTAGCTTGAAGCCTTGCACACAGTAGGTATTTGAGCAATGTCTTCTGGAAGAGTAAATAAAGGAGACAGGAAGGGACAGAGGGAGGGGAGAAATAAATGAGAATTTGAATGAGTGATTGAGGAGCTGAGTTGAGTGCCTAAGTCAGTTAAGCAATGAGTGAAGAGTGAGGTGAGCCTTTGGAAAACTACTGGAGCACGTGAAGGGTATGTTGAAGGGAGGAGGGAAAGAGAGGAGAGGAGAGACTCTCACCTGGGCCTTAATCAAAACAGGAGCCACCAATCACTGTGCAGTTGCCAACTGTGCATTAGACCCTATGCTGAGCTCCTTGTGTTTCTTCTTGCTAATCTTCATGACAACCCACAGAGGTAGATCTATTCTCACTATACTCAGGAAGGAAATGAAGCTCAAGGAGAAGAAAATATTTGCCCAAGGTTATACAGAGAGTAAGTGGCAGAACCATAAGGTAAACTCAGATTTGTCTAATGCAAAAAAAAAAAAAAAAAGCAAGGCTCAGAAAGGGAAAGCAGGGGCAACGAGCCCACTTGGGAGCCTCCTGGCTTTGCTCCTAACACAGACTCATCACGCAAGGTGCAGGTCCTACAGCTCACAGACGGCACCTTCCGCCTTCCTGCCAACAGCCTCTGGGGATTCTTAGAACCAGCCTCTGGCAGGTGCAGGAAATATTTAGGGTCATCGCATCTGGAGGCAGTGGCTTTCCCTCAGACTCCGAGATCCCTAAAGCTGTAGAATCAGAACCTTGAAAGTACAAAATCAAGGACTTGTAACATCACAGAATGTTAAAAGCATACCATCAGAATTTTTTAAATGGTAGAATCATGAAATCTTAAAACCACCGTATTGTAGAATCCCCAAATCACAGCATAATAGAAATAGAAACCACAGAATTGGATGGAATGTGTCACTGAATTATCCTCTCTTAAATTCATGTAATCATAGTTTCTTAAAATTGTACCATCTCAGATTCATAGAATGTCAGAGCTGGAGGAGCCCTTGGAGATCCTCTGGTCCAACTCCCCCTCCTCCTTTTACACATGGGGAAACTGGGTAGCAGAGAGGCCAAGTCATGTGTCCCAAGTTGACCAGCTCATGCCACCTCAGGCTGAAGAAGGCTCTAGGCTTGCCCATGGCAAGAGCGCCACACCATTCATTCATTTATTGAGTGCCTTCTGGGTGTTGACAATACCAGGAATCAAACCCTACTCTCTTTCGAGCCCCTGTTCCCAGCCCTGGATAGGAAACAGGGTAAGGCCCTAGTGGAGATGGGGAGAGGGAAGTGGGGCAGGGTGGAATATACATCAGACAGAGAGAAGAGATCAGCTTTTATTGATGGAAATTCTTTTGTACACAGCGACACGCACTCTGAAAGGCCTTTTCCTCCTGATCATATTTACAGAGCGCTATGGGAGCGGCAGGGGGCACAAGATGAGACCATCAAGCAGAAGAGATGGCAGCAATGGCCACAGCGAGGGAACGAGCAGGCTGGGTCCCAACCCCTTCTGGTCCTCTAAGCCCTAGGCACCCTGCATCTCTGTTTGTGCTCACAGAGGACAGAGGTAGGTCCTTGGGATGTCATTTGGAGACCTCTCCAGGAGTGGCAGGCTCCAGGGTGCCTGGGAAGTGGGGTGCGGGTACGGGAGGGTCCAGGTTTCAAGCTCCAAGCTCTGCTACTCCCACATTTTAGTCAGACCAAGGGCTCCAGCCTTTATAATTCGGGGGCTGGAGTCCAGGGGAGACAGCAGCAGGGGTGGGAATTCCAAGAAGGGAGTGGGCAAAGATGGGGCAGGATGCTCGCCCATCTGGTTCCTGAAGCAGGGACGGGGTCCCATGGGGGATCGCAGGGGTGGGGGCTGGTTAAGGCTTTTGCTTCTGCATAGAAAATGACCCTTGTCCTCTCAGTTACCGAGAGGAGGGACTACTGCACTCGGAGGCCGGACAGCAGAACTGATGAGCGTCTTCCTCTTCCTCTTCCTCAGTCTCCTCCTCCTCCTCCTCTTCCCTGGGGCCAGGAAGGGCAGGGTAGAGGCCACAGGCGGCGGGTGACAGAGAGAGGCAGAGGCATTAGTTTGCAGAGCAGGGGAGATACAAGAAGGACTGGAACCAGGGAGGTGGGGCTAGGATGGGGGTTGGAAATGGGAAGGCCAGTGTGACCAACAGGGCCACACCCATCTCAGTCTCTGAGGAGCCTGTTGCTAGTCCCCCTCTGGGACTGGCCCTCCCCACACTCAGGCTGGGCTCCAACTTAAGGTTACACCCAGAGTAAGTAAACTCCCTTTCTGATCAGACTGGTGCCCAACCTTCATTTTAATATAAATAGTAGCAACCAGCTCTGTGCTGGCACTTTGCATGCATCATCTCATTTAACCCCTGCAACAACTCTGCAACATTTTAAAGATGAAGGAATTGAAGTTCAGAGAGATTAGATAACTGCCCAAAGTCACACAGCTGGATTAGTGGTAGAGTCAGGATTTAAACTTGGAATTTTTTGGAGCTCCAAGTCTCAGACTCTGCCCAGCAGGTCCTTTGGGTGGACTTGGTACTATCTCCAGAAATCCATCCTGCCCTTGAAGGACAAAGATTTGTATCTCCTGAAGGCTTCAGGGTTTGGAATGTGGGAGATGCTTAGAAATGGAGTGTGTGAAGTCCACAGCTTTGGAAGCAAACAGACCTGGGTTCTGAGACCAGCTCTACAAGTGCTTCTAGGCTGTGGCCCCAGGCATGTTAATGCCCCTCTTGGAGCCTTGGTTTCCTCATCTGTAAAAATGGGACTTATGGTGCCAACCTTACAGGATTGTTGCAAGGACTGGAATACATGTCAAGTGCCTGGCAAACAAGAGCAATAGGAACACGGTGATGGTGATGAACTGTTCAGGAACTAAACCTAATTAACAAGGTAGCCCTTTGCACTCACACAGAAGCACCACAGTGGTGGGAGGAATCATTGCAGGAACAAGCACACGTTTCTCGGGTCTTGCAGAACAGTACCAGGGATCAGTCACTGGAGTTGGACTACAGTTTCATGGGGTGGATGGACAGGCAGGGGAGCTGGGGCAGGACCAGGTGTCTTGGGAGTGAAAAGGCTGACAGATCTCCTAAGAATAGTGAATGAAACAGTCTTACCCCATTTCCAGACCCCTTGGCTTGGAGGATGAAGGAAATATGGAATCCAGGGTACTGGAGGATCGGGAAGACATGGGAAGGAAAGAGGATAGGCAAAGGGAAGGCACTGCTGTCCATGTGACAGACAAGGGTGCATGGGTGCCCGCATGCGCTTACACACACACACACACACACACACACACACACACCTTCCTCATACTCAGAGCTCCCTCTGACACATTATTCCACAGACTCACTGAGTCAGCAAAACCACATGAGCCAGGGCTCCAGTCCTGGGCAAACAGCTCCTCCTTTCAGAGTCTCCCATTCCTCATCTATAAAAGGAGACAGAAACTCCACACTTCTCAAGGCTATCACAAGTAACAAATGATCTTCCAGTCCCCCAGCTCACTCCCCTCCTACCCGAGCCAGCCCCTGCTACCCTTCACCTGACACTGCAGTCATCTCCTGATTTTCTCTCTCTACTCTCCTGGACCACTTTAGGCTTCCTATATCCCACCTTTGAGTGTGAATCTCCTGCTCAGACATCCACCTCAACTCCCCTTTGGTTCCTGCATAAAGTTCAGATTCCTCAACCTGACATTCAAAGCTCCCCACCCTATGGCCTCATCTGGCCTTTCCTGTCAGGTAGAAGAAGCATAGGCTTTAGAATTAGACAGACCTGGGTTTAAGTATCAGCCCCACCATCTACTATCTATGTAACCTTGAGTCCATTTCTTCACCTCTCTAGGACTTACTTATCTGCAAAATGAGGAAACACCTATTCTGTAGGTTATGGTGGGAGTAAGTGAATTCAAGTATGTAAAGCACCTGCCACAGGGTAGGTGCCTCACACATGGTGATTATTATTGTGACTGTCAGCATCAGTGGCATCAATGTTATCCTGCTCACTCCAGCCCAGCCTGCATGAAACTAGCTTGTCCATTATTCTGTCAGCATGAACCAGCCTTTTCATGCCTCTATGCTTTTGCTGACTCTGTTTCTTCCTCCTGCACAGAGCTTTGCCCATTGAAATCCTACCTGAACTTCACAACCCAGCTCAATTGCTGCTTCTTGCAGGAAGTCCTCCCTGACTTCCAACCAGAAATATTCTTTGCTTCTTCCTAGCTCCAGCATCCATGCTCTCCATGTTGTTGCTTTGAACTTTTCCAAGGCATTTCTTTCACCAATCCCCTCAATGCCCTTGTATTCCCCCCACCACCATTATCTCTCCTTTCCTTCCCTGTGGGAAAGAGAGGACACCTATACTATTTAAGGCCAGTCTCTCCACCCAGGCTCTGGAGCCCACCCCTGCTACCTCCTCCATAACAATCATCCCCTCTCCCTCCAGTATTTCAACCTCTCCCTCTCTGTTGCCTCCTTCCTACCAACATTTATAGAAGCTCAAGTCTCTCCCATCTGGGAATAAAAACCCTCTATCTGCCCCCACATCTCCCTCAAGCAATCACTGTCCCTCTCTCCCCTTCACAGCTAAGCTTCTTGAGAAATTCGTCTACACTGGCCATCTCCACTTCAGTACCTCCCACGGGTTCTTCAACCCACTGCAATCTGCCTCATGTGCCCACCAAGCCACAGAAACTCTTCTTAGTAAGGTCGCCCAGGACCTCCCACTGGTTAAAGCCAATAGACTTTCTCCCACCCTCATCTTACTTCTCCCAGCTATAACATTTGCCACTCTTAACAAGCCCCTCCTGTGCGCAGACGGCTCTTCCCTTCCTCTGCTTCCATGAGCCCACTCCCTGCTGGTTTTCCTCCTACTTCTCAGGACCACCCCCAGCTCCTCTTCCTCTCCCCATTCCTTATATGTTGGTACCTCTTCTCCAGTTCTGCTCTGGTCCTCTTCTCTTTCACTCCACACTCACTGTCCAGGGATCTCATTCCATTCCATAATTTCAGGTATGGCTGAGGACCCCCACATCTGTCTCTCTCTAGCATGGACCTCTCTCCTGGGTCCCAGACCCACCAAGCCTAATGCTTGCTGGAAGCTCCACCAAGGTGGTCCTTAGGGCCTTCAGAGCTCACAGGGACCTCTCACTCAGCATCTTACCACTGCAAACCTATCCTCCTGCATTTCCCACCTTCGTGAAGGGGCGCCACCATCCAGTGGCCCAAGCCTAGATTCTTCCTTTAGCAAGTGAAGTGAAAGTCACTCAGTCGTGTCCAACTCTTTGTGACCCCATGGACTATACAGTCCATGGAATTCTCCAGGCCAGAATACTGGAGTGGGTAGCCTTTCCCTTCTCCAGGGGATCTTCCCAACCCAGGGATTGAACCCAGGTCTCCCACATTGCAGGCAGATTCTTTACCAACTGAGCCACAAGGGAAGCCCAAGAATACTGGAGTGGGTAGCCTATCCCTTCTCCAGGGAATCTTCCCAACCCAGGAATCAAACCAGGGTCTGCTGCATTGCAGGCAGATTCTTTACCTGCTGAGCTACCAGGGAAGCCCTTCAGCAAGTCAGCCACCAAGTCCTGCTGATTCTACCCCCCTAAATAGCTCTAAAAGACTACACATGATCTGGCTCTTGCTAACTCATCATCGACTCCTCTTGCCCCTCACTCACTCTTTCTCCAATCATAATGGTCTCCCTGCCATCCCTCAAACATAACAAGCCCACTCCTGCCTCAGGGCTTTTGCACTCACTGAAACATCATTCCCCAGATAGGTGTGGCACCAGACACAAGCTATTAATATATATTTAGTTGCTTATTTATTATCCATCTCATCCACTGTAAGATCCATCAGGGCAGGCATCTGTTTTGTTTACTGCTATATCTCTAATGCCCAACACACTGTCTAGCACTCAATAAATATTTTTAAAATAAATGAATCCACTGCCAGGCCTGAGCACGGGCAGCTCACCGTGAACTCCAGTCTTGGTCATCTCCACCCCCACTATCTGTTCAGCCTCTGACTCCAGTTCTCTCTTCCTCCCCATCATCTCTCAAATCCACTTCCTCTGCTCCCTCCCCACAGCCACTGCCTTAGCGGGTTGTGCTTGTGCTGTACTTAGTCACTCAGTGGTATCCGACCTTTTGCGACCCCGTGGACTGTAGCCCGCCAGGCTCCTCTGTCCATAGGGATTCTCCAGGCAAGAATATTGGAGGGGGTCGCCATTTCCTCCTCCAGGGGATCTTTCCAACCCGGGGATCGAACCCAGGTCTCCCGCATTGCAGGCAGATTCTTTACCCTCTGAGCCACCAGGGAAGCCCAAGAATACTGGAGTGTCCAGGGGAACTTCCCAACCCAGGAATTGAACCAGGGTCTCCTGCATTGCAGGCAGTTTCTTCACCAGCTGAGCTACCTGGGAAGCCCTACCTTAGCTTACCTCTCTTGGATTACTGGAACAGTCTCCTCCCTGGTTTCCCTTCCTTCTAAAATGCTAACTTGATCATGTTACCTTCCCTCTTCAAGAGCTGCTCGTAGCTCTCCAGCTGCCTACCATGACAAAGGAGCCTGGACTCCACAAACGGCTGTCTGAGGTATATCTAATCTCTGCCTCAGTGTACAGCCTTACTATTTCTCACCTCTAGGCCTTGGCATTCACTCTCAGAGCATCTTCTCCTATCTCTATCACTCAAAATCTTTACAGACATTGGATGATTGGCTCAAACACTACTTTCTTCAGGAAAATAAATACGTGACTCACAAACCAGAAGTAATTCCTCTCCAATATGCATAGAGAAATAAGTGTCTCCAGTGGCACTCAGGATCTCCAAGAACCAGGATGGTAGTTGGCAATTCAATTATATCTGAGACCATGGACTTTGGGTGCTGGGCGAGCATTAATAGAGGTTCCCTTTGCCTCCTGCACTATTACCCTGGATTCACGTCACTGGGGTCCTCTGCTAACACTGACTCATCCTTGCCTTCTCCCTTTCTCTCACCTGCTGTTGGGTCTATCTCATTAATACCTCGCAAAGGATTTAGATTCCATAAGGTGAAATTAAAATGCTTCTTTGTCAACAGTGTCCACTGGAGTAAAGCAACATAGTAGCACTGCTCCAAGTCATTTCTTCAATGCCAACACCCCAGTTTAGGCCTTCTAGCTGGCCTCCATGCATATGATCCATTTTTCATACTGACTGCTAATGTGATGTTTCTAAAACACAAATTTTACCAAATTTTTCTATTTAGTATCCATTCACATGACACTTCATCACTAGCAACACTGGTTCTTAACTTTTTCTGCAGGAACACAAAACTCTTTAAGCATTTAATGAAAGCCAGGAACCATCTCCCCAACAGCAAATCCACACAACCAGATAAACACAACATTTTGCATTCAATTTCAGGAGGCTCCCAGGCCACCTGAAGCCATTTGGGACCCGTGCAACCCAGGCTCTTAACAAACCTCTGGCTCTACCCAACAACGTCCAGATTCTTGTGCGTATGCTATTCCTTCTGCCTGGAATATTCTGGCACTCTTCACCCTTTCCCCTGGCTGCCTCTGAGTCATCCTCTAAGACTCAGCTCTTAGGCTAAGATGACCTGCACCAGCCCTAGGTAGGGCTAGATCTCTCACTGCTGTGGAAGCCACTCCATAGCACCTCCCACCCTGTGCTCTCCTTTGTCATAGCCCTCCTCAGTCTCCCCAACTGACTGGGAATTTGTGGAAGGCAAGAACCATTACCCAGCATAGGCCCTGGCCACAGAAGAACTCCCTAAATGTCTATTGAAATGAACATTAATAATAGCTACCCTTTTTTTGGAGCACTCATTATGTGCCAGGCACTGAACAAGGTGAATTCTATTTATGATCTCTTCTACCCCTCAATAAATAAACCTCATGATGCTGGTGGTTCTTTTTGACAGATAAGGAACTAGGCTCAGAGATGTAAAGTCGGTTGTTTAAAGTCACCCAGTTAGTGGGTGCCAGAGGTGGAACTGAAATTTGAGACCATTGCAAGTATTGGTCCACCATGCTTCCCTGCCCAGACTGTGAGATGGCATCAGTAGCAGAATAGGACCATGAATTAGGGCCAGAATGCCCTGCCTGGGCTCCATTCCACATTTATTTTCCCTCCTGTGTCACCTTTATGCCAAGAGCAGAAACCTGGCTCTCTCTCTTCTTTTTCCTTCTTTTTTTTTCTTTTGGCCATGCCACATGGCTTGCAGGATCTTAGTTCCTTGACCAGGGATTGAACCCAAGCCCTAGCAGTGAAAACACCAAGTCCTTATCACTGGACGAATTCCCTGGTCTCACCTTTTATAGTGCAACCCCAGTCCCTTCCCATGTACTACATTCAGCCTCCTCATCTCAAAACCCCACTATAGTCAGGTCCATCCTTTGCCCAGAACCATCCCTAGACATGTACAGCTTTTAATCCAATCCAATCCAAGGCTACACACTGTCTATGAGGAAAACAAGACATGGGTAGCCCCTGCTCTTCAAGAGTTGATAGTCATACAGGAGTTTTACATGTACCATCTCCAATCCTAAAACCAGCCCTGAGAGGTAAATAGGCATTATCCTCATTGCACAGATGAGGAAATAAAAGCTCAGAGGCTTGCTGAGAGTCAAGTTGGTAAGTAGCAGAATTTGGACTTGAACAAAGGTACCGACCCAACTATATTTCCCCATTAGGTCATCCTACTTAGAAGAGGCAAAACGTAGGCAACCATTTCTGGCAGGATTGGGGGATAAAGGAAAGCTATTACTCTTTCAAGACTTAGTACACATCCACTCCTGTAGGGGACAGGTGAGGTGAGGTACCCCTCCTCTGGCAGCACTCTGAACCTATCATTGTCTATGGGTCTCTCTCCCTTCTAGACTTGAGCTCCCTGACTGTAGGATCAGGCACAACTCACCCCCATGTCTCACCAAGGTTCAGCACAAGGCCTAACAGAGCATGCAGGACAAATGCTTGCTGAATGAATGAGGTGGCATTTGAGCAAGTTATTAAAGGGAAAAATAACATCTGAACAGGTGGATACAGGGGCAAGGTATGGAAGAGGAAGGAAACAAGTTAGTAAAGGCAAGGATTTGGGACTAAGAAAAAAGGCCAGTAATTTAAAGATTGTGACAGGGTATGTATAACATTTTTTCATTGTTGTTATGAGGGTTTTCTTTTCCTTACAAAAATGGATCATACTATAAGCTCTGTTCTGCAATTTGCTTTTTTCATAGAATAATCAGTCTTGGAGGTCTTTTCAGGTGAGTATATAGAGATATATCATTTTCTTTTGATCTACTACAGAGTATGGGTGGATCATGAAAGAAATCCTACTGATGGACAGGTAGGTTATTTTAATTGTTTGCTATTATAAACAATGCTGCAATGAACATCTTTGCATATATCTGAAAGTAGTTTTGAAGGATTTCTAAAAGATGAATTGCTGGGCAAATAATGCACATTTTGTTTAAAATGTAGATAAAAGTTATTTCTGTAGCTTTAACATTTTTATAGACCAGCTAAAAATAAAGATTATTCCTACTCACATAATCCTGTCTTCATCTAAGAAGCATACATCATGAAACCTTTTCATTAAGAGTTGGCTGAGAATGCTATCCTACAAAAGGGCATGTGATAAAGAGCTGCACAGTGTGGCTTCTGTTTGCAGTTGGGGTTGGGGTATTTAGAAAAGGCCTCTAGCTGGCCACGTTGGGGTCTATCTAATAGCGAAACTCTAGAGAAATCTAGCTCTGAAACATATATAGTTCTCAGCTTGGAAGTATATGTAAATTTGTTTCTGGGGGCATGTAACAAATTGGTCCCATAAGAAAATGGAACCAATTTGTACTCTAGTCAAAGAATATACAATTCTGTTTCTTTTCAACTCTCTTAATCTTCTAAATTTTGGTACTTGAAAGTTATACTTTGTCGTTGTTTTAGTTACATTTCTTTAGTTACTTGTAAGCTTCAACATCCTTTCTCATTCATTAGCTGTCTACTGCTCTGAATTGTCAAATCAGGTTATTTCTCCACTTTAAATGAGTTGTGCACCTTTTCTTATTGATTTCCAGGAGATGATATAGATACAGTGTTATTAACCCTTGCCTGATATTTATGTAGCAAATACTATCCTCAAGCCTGTTATTTCTGTTTTAACTTTGTGTATAGTATCTTTTCCACACAGAAGTTCTTAACTTTATTTTTTATTTTTTTTTTTAGAAATTCTTAACTTTAATTGTAGCTGAAATTATTGCTCTTAACTTTATGGCTCCTGAGTTTTTAAGTCCTGCTCAGGAAGACTTCTCCACTCTATTATAAAAATATTCTAGATTTTGCTCTGATACTTTTACAGCTTTAGTTTTTGCATTTGTTTTTGTGCAAGGTAGGGATTTAACTTAAATTTTTTCTTCTATTTTTTTGTCCATGCTGTGCGGCATACAGGATTTTAGTTTCCAGACCAGGGATTGAACCCATGCCCCCTGCACTGGAAGTGTGGGGTCTTAACTACTGGACCACCAGGGAAGTTCCTTAAATTTTTTCCAAATGGTAGGATTTTTTCCAAATCCTATCACACTTACTGACTTCCCACTGATTTGAAATGTATTCTTTGTCATAAATTGAATTCTCATATGAATACATGAGTTTGTTTCTAAATTCTGTTTTGTTCAATTTATGTATTCCTCTATTTATGATATATTTTTAATTTCTGTATATTTATGGTAAGTTTTTAATCTAATAGGGTAAGTCCCCCCTCATTGTTCTTCTTTTTCAAAATTTTCTTAGTAATTCATGGGCATTTACTCTTCCAAATGAATTTTAAAATCCAATTGCCCAATCCCCAAAGAAAATACCACTAAAATTTTAATGAGAAATACATTGAACCTTTTGATCAAATTGGGAGGAGGGGGAATGTCATTTTAAATCATATTGAATTCTTCCCATCCAAGAATAGGATATGACTCTCAATTTATTCAAGCCTTACAGCTTTTGATGAAATTTTATAGTTTTCTACAAAGAAGTATTTTAAATTTCTTATAAATTTGTGGGAATTTTATTTTTTCTTTGCTATTGTGAATGGAATCTTTTTCTATTATGTCTTCTAATTAGTTATTGATGGTATTCAGAGAAGCTAATGGTTTGGGCATATATTTATCTTGTATCTACCCATCTACTGAATTTTCTTATTAGTTCTAATAATTTTTCCTTTTATTCTCTTTGATTATCTAAGTAGACAACCATATCATCTTCCAGTAATGCTAATTCTCTTTCTGATATTTATACCACTTTTTTTAATCCCAATGATTAAAACTTCCAGAAAAATATTGGTTAGTGACAATGATAGGAGTCATCCTTATTTTGTTCTTGAATTGAATGGAAATTTATCTAGCACTTCACTGTTACATTTGATGATTGATTTTGGTCTCTGATAAAAATTCTTACCAAGTGAAGGAGGTTTTCACTCATTCCTAGCTTACTGTACTAGTTATCTATTGCTGTTTAACAAATTGTCCAAATGCAGCAAGAGATAACTAAGGCACTAAGGGTTTTTAAATCAAGAATGGATGGGTAATTTTGTCTGATTATTTTTTCAGCATTTATGTAGACAGAGTAAAAAGAAAAGATTGTATAACTATTTAGTATAATCAATTATAATAACAGCTTTCCTGATGTTGAACAACCCCTGCACTCCTGGGACAGACCTTAACCTGTCATGATACAGCCTTCTTTTAATACACTGATGGGTTCAGTTGGAGAATCTGTAATTTAAAATATGTGTTTCTCTATTAATATGTGAGGTTAGGCTATATAGTTTTCTTTTTTTTTTAATGTGTCCAGTGATACTAGCCTTGTAGAATGAAATAGGAAGCTGTCCATCTTTTCCTATTAGCTGGTCATCAAGATTGGATAGAACCTCCATCATACCTGAACTACCATGTCTGAGGAGAAAACTTTGACCATCTTTTAAATTTCTTCTACACAGTTCTATTCTATTCAGGTTTTCTGCCACTCCTTAAGTGGTTTTGGTAATTTATATTTTCCTAGAAAACCACTTGTTTCATCTAGATTTTCACTTTTTTGGGTATAAAATTATACAAAGCACTTTCTCATGACTTTTTAATATTTTCTGAATCTGTGGTTAAATCCCCTTCATCATACTTCATGTTTTCTTGCCTTTTTCTCAATCATATCGGCCAGAGCATGGTCTGTCTAGTTTATTGGTCTTTTCAAAAAACATCTCTTAGTTTATCAAACCTTTTGTTTTCTATTTCATTAATTTCTGTCTGTTTAAAAATATATATTTGCTTATTTTGGCTGCACTGGGTCACCGTTGCTGTGCAAAGGCTTTCTCTAGTTGTGGCGAGTGGAGGCTACTCTCTAGTTGTGTGTGGGCTTCTCATCGCTATGGCTTCTCTTTTTGCAGAGCACAGACTCTAGGGCATTCAGGCTTCAGTAATTGCTACACACAGGCTTAGATGCCCCACGCCATGTGGGATCTTCCTGGACCAGAGACTGAACCAGTGTCCCTTGCATTACAAGGTTGATTCTTAACCACTGGACCATGAGAGAAGCCCAATTTCTGGTTTTATCTATAGTAATTACTTAATTCTACTTTCTTTTGGTTGTCCTTTTTATAGAGTCTTGATTGGAATAGCTGGTTCATTTAAGCTGTCTTGTTCTCTAATAAAAGCATTTAAGACTACAAACTTTCTTCTGGGAACCCCTTGGTCATATCCCGTAGGTTTTGTTCTATAATATTCTCAATTGACATTTACTCTAAATAGTCCATAAGTTCCATTCTTGTTTCCTCTTTAACACAAGTATTTTTAAACTTTCAAATGGACCTAGCCTTTTTTGCCATTGCTATTAAGATTTCATTTTATACATTATAATCAGAAAATGTAAAATGTATTTATTTCAAATTATCTTGGAAATAATCTTCCACAAAAGTGTAGGCAGATGGTTTTCTCTGCCTAAACACCCTAACCAATCCTATCCAACTGGCAGACTCTTACTCATCCTACAAAACAGCTCAAATATTACATATTCTAGGACCAACCACTCCCACTTTGGGGGGAAAGTATCTAGAGAAGGATTTTTAAGGAAGGACAAGCTACAAACAGGCTGTGAATGTCCTCTTTGGTCTCCTGGCCTGGTCCCCCAGTCACTCTCCTCACCCGCTCAGACACCCATTCCACAATCACTCCAGGGGCTGGAGGAAGATGGGGAGGGGCTGGCAATGATATTCATATTTGTCTGGAGGGGTGAGGGATTGGGGGAAGGGTGGGTCTAGCTCTTACCTGCTCTCTGCCAGCCTGCCTGAGGGGGTAAGCTTCATGGAGTCAAGGACCTGAGTAGGACAGCAATACTGGTGTAGAGTATGAGACGCTGTGGACCTGAGAGACAGCGAGAGACAGAGAGAGAAAGAGATACAGAGAGAGAGACAGGGAAGGAGGGGAGAGGCAGGGTGGGGAATGGGGACAAGGAGGTGAAAGTGAGTGGGGTATGGGAAAGGGGAAGACTGGGAGGAATGGGTGGTGGAGGATAGGGGTTGGAAGAGGAGGGGAGGGAGGGAGGGAGGGAGGGAGGGAAGGAAGGAAGGAAGGAAGAAAAAAAGAAAAAACCACAAAGTCAAGAAAGAGAGGACGGCACTCGAACCACAAACAGAACACAACGACAACAGGGGGCAGCAGAGACGAAAGAGCTGGGCTGGGCCTCCTGTGTTCCAGGTGACTCCGTGGGGACCTCGGCCACGGAGACACTGGGACACCACAGTAGGGAAGGGGGAGGGGCCCTCCTCACACCAGATGCCACACGGGGATGGAACAGGGGAGGGGGACGGGTGGATGAAAGAGAAAGGGAAAAGGTGGGTGCGGAGGGGGTTGTTCCCCCTTATAGAAGACCCCTCACAAGAAGGGAGGGAAGGATGGGGAGAAAAGAGGCTCTGGGTCCAAAGAGGGTGAAGAACCCAGGCTGGGGCAGGGTTGGGGAGGGTGTGGGAGACACTGGAGGAGGAGAGGGTAAGAGACAGAGAGAAACTGAAAGAGACAAGAAAAGGGTGAGACAGAAAAGGAGAGAGACAGAGGAGGAAGACAGTGAAAGGGCGAGACAAAGACACAGAAAGAAGACAGGGGAGAGGCAGAGTGCCAGAGCAAAGGACAGGAGAGGTGAGGGCGGAGGAGAGCTGACAAGGTCTCAGTGGTCCTGGTGACAGGATAGGACTGAGTGGGAGGATGGGGCCCAGCGAGCCAGGGGACAGGGTGGGTCTTTGCTTCCAAGGCCAGTGCTGCACCCCCAGCCTGGGGCAGGGCCCAAGCCCCGCCCCCCAGCGCTGTCCCCCACCCCTAGAGCGGGGTCCAAAGGCCCCTCTGCCTCCTGCTTCCCAAGATGGAAAGTCCAGAGAATGGGAAGGAGGAGAGACAGCAGGGTAGTGAGGCCAAGGGCCCGGTCCCTGGCCTCCCCAGTGCAGGGCAGATGCTGGGGGTGAGTCCCCAGTCAGCCAGCCCCTGTCCCCCACGAGCCCCTGAAGGCTGGTTTTGGTCAGGGCCTGGCCATTCAAGAGCCCAAGTAAAGGCCAGGAGATGCAGCTGCAGGCCAGGCCAGCTGCCCACTATCTCGCTTGCTGCAAATTAGAGGATGCCTAAATCTTAGAACCTTACAGAGAATCCTGGAATCCAATACTCTTCTTCCAGAGTCTCTGGACTAATTATCAGCAGAACGACTGTTTCTTAAGGACCATTTAGGTGCCAGTTACCGGCCCAAGTCCTTGACTCATTAAATTTGAGACTCAGAGACCCACAGGCTGCTGGAATGTTGGTATCAGTCTCAGCTGCTACAGACAGCTCCACAGCGCCAGGCAAGGCGCCTGGGCAGCCACCAATCACACTCCTCCTTGGTCACAGACTGTGCTGCTCAGGGCTCCAGGGTCCTCACAGAGCTGGGCACCCAAATGCCCCTGCGCTCACCCACTCGAGCTGCCTCCCTACCCCAAGCCAAAGGCCTCCAAGACTCCAAGAGGGGAGCCAGGAACCAGGAAGCCAGGAGGCTGCTGAATCAGCAGCCCAGGGACCAGGTCCAGGCCTGGGCAGGAACGGAGGGGGTCAGGCTGCAGGGCTGAGGCTAGGGGCTAGGTTCCTACCTGCTACTCCTCCCGGGGGGCTCCATGGGTCTGGACCTGTCCCGAGGGCAGGCCCCCTGGCCAGGGCGGTGCCTCCACTGTGTCACCACCCCCTCCTCCCCAGCCCTTCCCTAGAAGGAGGAACCAAGGAGGCGGGGCCAGGCTGGCTGGGCTTGGGGCCAGACTGCAACTGGAAACTTTGCTCCTTCCCCTGCTCCCCCAGGAGGGCTGGGAACTCCTAGTAAGAGGAAGCAGCTTTGAGAGCTTGAAGAGACTCCCCTGGGCCAAACCTCAGGCTGGTCTCACTACATGCACCTCTGTTGGAATCTCCCCAAGCACCCTGTCAAGTATACGTCATTAGCTCTATTTTCCTGAAGAGAAAAATGAGACGCAGAAACATTTAAGTAACTCGGCACAGGTAATAGAGCTAGTAAGTAGCGGAACCCCAAGGTCAGGACCTGTTTTTGCCATTCCCAAATCAGGACTCCATCCCCTTGGCCATATGGTTGCCCTGTGAATACGGAAACCTTTCCATAGAAGCTTTTCACAAACATTCTCATCTTCCACAGACTTAAAGAGACTCTGTGTGGTGGTTATGCTAGGATGTTCCAGATCAAGTAAAATTCAAATCACCCATTTTGGGAAATCAAGATGAGGTCTGAGCCAATATTCTTAACCATTGCAATAAGCTCTCACTTGCTTCTGCATTGTTTTCTGGATTGGCTAAGAGAAATGCTCCCTGGACAGAAAAGCAAAAATCAGAAGAAATGCCATTCACAATCTAGAGGCTGTTCTAAAGAAATTGCCCCTCCTGACTTTACAGAGGGCGAAATTAAGGCCTGGAGAAGGGAAGAGTCTTACTAAAGTTCATACTGCCTGTCAGACTAGAATCCAGGTAGCCTGACTCCCCACTGACCTACCACAGTAACCTCTCTCTCCTCCTTATGTGGGGGCTGGAGAAAGGAGAGAATTTGGAGGATTTGAAGGGTGTGAGGTTCCTGAAGAGTATCCCAGGTCCAACTCAGGGGGCTCTTGTCCTTTCATAGCCCCAGAGCCCAGGCCCCTGGCTGTTCTGAGCAGAAGGCGGCCCTGGGAGGGGCCAGGGGGCCAGTGATCTAGAAGGAATAGGAGCTGACAGGCCACAGGCCAGTCTTCCTGCCTTCCTGCTGGGGCAGCTGGTTCTTCTCAAGAAAGCCAAAGCTGCTGAGAGAGATTGGCCCTCTGGACCACCACAAAGTTGGCATCCATGGGCCCTTCATGGCCTCTTCTTCCTCAGCCCACCCCCTAAAGCCCCATGGTCCTTAGGCTCTGGTCTCAGCCCCTGCTTTTTTTTTCCCCCTCTCTCTCCCTCAGCAACTCTCTTGGCCCCTGTGGCAGCCACACCTTGCGCCCATTTGTAGTTACTGTCTTAAAAGTGGCACCTGTGGCCCAAACACTCATCTTGGTCTGGCAAAAGTCAAGAAACATAAATTCTAGTTCTGGCCCTAAGGCCAATGCTGTGTGACCTTGGGCAAGCCCCTTCCCCTCTCTGGTGAGGCAAAGAGCTTACACTTTGGTGCCTGGCAGAGCTAGGTACAAATCCCGGCTCTACTATTTTTCCACTGGGTAACCCCTCTGAGGCTTGGTTTGTTCATCTGTAAAAGGCGAGTGGCAACTCCATTCTCACAGGTTTTTGTGAAGTTTCAGTGAGACAGATAGGCACATGCTGACAAGTCTCAGTTGGAGCCTGAGAGAGCATGGTCCTTCTGCCAGGGAGGTAGGGGAGACTCTTGGGAAACCTGTTTGTTTCAGGCTGGGGAAGATTTCTAGGAAGATACCTTTTCATTTGGGCCACTCTTAGAATTCAGACATATCTGAGCCTGTTGGTGCATCTCATGTGATAATCCTCTAGGGGTTGAAGGGAAGGAATTAAGGGTGAGGAGCCTAACCCAATCACAGGGCACTGGCAGGGGAACGGATATGGTAGTGACTAAAGGCAGTCAATGTCCTGATCTCATGGAGCTCATGTCCAAATGAGAAGAGACAGACATTATTCAACCACTAGTGGAATTAAACTGGGCAAAATTGGAGGTAGCAGGGGGAGAGTGTTCCAGGAAGAGGAACAACCTGGGCAAAGGACCTGAGGTGGTATTTCCAGGAACTTCAAGGAGGCCAAGATGGTTGACTGGAAAAAAGCAAAGGGGAGATTAGGGATATAGGTGGGGGACCAATCACGCAGAGTCCAGAGGCCACGATAAGGTTTCAGTATTTATACTAAGAGGAATTTCGAAGCCTGTGGTTCGTGGATAGGCCTGGAGTGCAGAGTGTCTCTGAAGTCCCTTAAGTTGTATGAAAAACATGAGTATGAGTGCATTTCTTGGGAGAATATTGCTTTTATCAGATCCTCAGATGAGTCTGTGATCCCAAAAGGGGAGGGAAGCTCCTTATATGATTCCATTCACTAACTGCCTGCCAGGCATCCCAGGACCTTCTGTGAGCTGCCCCCCCTCCACCTCCAGGTGGTCTCAGCCTCCCCTCATATCTTCAACCTGTGCTCCACCCAGACAAAAGTGCCTGCAATTGTCTGCCACACTCTGCTCTCTGCCTTCACCTTTGCCTCTGCTCAGAAGACTCTTCCCCACCACCCTGCCCCCACTGCCATCTCTCCACCTCATGAGAGATGGAGTCTGCTCAGAAGTGGTTCCTTCTGGGAACCTGACTCCCCTGCGTCCTTCCCACCCTGCGTTTCTCCAGCGCTGTCTGTTCACATGCTGTTTCCCCTTCTGGCCAGGAGCTTGGTGGGGACAGGGGCCGTGTCTTATTCATCCCAGTGTTCCCAGCATCCGGCACAGGGCACCTAGTCATAAAGGTCAGCTGGTATTGGGAGACAGACAAACCAAACTGAGGTGGAAACTGCAAGATAGGCTGTTGGACACTAGAGGGCACTGTGGCCACTGGAATCCTGGCCTGCTGCTGGCAGTGGCCAGGCCCACCCAGGCTGATGCTGGGAAGAGGCAGGCAGGGAATCATGGAAACTCTACTCCTGGGTCCTGCAGCTCCTTGGCTCTGGGTCTGACTGACCAGGGTCCCGGCCCCAGTCTACCAATATACCTTCTACCCCCTTTTCAAACTATTTCTCACGGTAGCCCCATCCCACTACAGATACAGCTATGTGCTCAGTTGCTAAGTCACGTCCAATTCTTTGTGACCCCAGAGACTGTAAGCCTCCAGGTTCCTCTGTCCATGGGACTTCCCAGGCAAGAATACTTGAGTGGGTTGCCATTTCCTCCTCCAGAGCATCTTCCTGACCCAGGAATCAAATCGAGCCTGCGTCACCTGCATTGGCAGATAGATTCTCTACCACTTGAGCCACCTGGGGATTCCACAGATACAGCTATAGTTCTTCACAAATGCAGGTACCAAATACTGCTCCCACAGCCCTGGCACACTTTTTTGCTCTGCCTGCAAAATGCTCTTCACCTCACCCTACCTCCATCCTGCACCAGTTCAGTCGCTCAGTTGTGTCCGACTCTGCGACCCCACAGACTGCAGCAAGCCAGGCCTCCCTGTCCATCACCAACTCCTGGAGCTTGCTCAAACTCATGTCCATTGAGTTGGTGATGCTATCCAACCATCTCATCCTCTGTCATCCCCTTTTCCTCCTGTCTTCAATCTTTTCCAGCATCAGGGTCTTTTCCAATGAGTCAATTCTTCACATCAGGTGGCCAAAGTATTGGAGCTTCAGCATCAGTCCTTCCAATGAATATTCAGGGTTGACTTCCTTTAGGATTGACTGGTTTGATCTCCTTGCAGTCCAAGGGACTCTCAAGAGTCTTCTCCAACACCATAGTTCAAAAGCATCAATTCTTCGGCACTCAGCTGTCTTTATAGTCCAACTCTCACATCCATTCATGACTACTGGAAAAACCAGGCTAACTTCAACTCATCCACCAAGTCTCAGTTTAGAGGTCAGTTTGGAGAAGACTCCTTGACCCTCAGGCTGGGTTGGGTATACTTCCGAGGGTCTCCCTCAGCACTCTACACTTCCTCTGTTAATTGTCTGTCTCCTTCTCTGTTTTCCTACCAGAGGGTGAGTTTTCTCACAGCAGGATTCTACTATGCATTACTGTATCAACTGCATTTAGTTTCACACATGTTGTATGTGAAACTAAACTAGCATGTTGTAGGTACTCCAGAAACTATCTTTGAGTGAATGAATGACTAAATGGATAGATGGATGGATAGGTAGATGGATGGATGACCTCGGGCAAGTCATCTTACCTCTCGAGATTTTGGTTTCCCCCCCTGTAAAGTGGATCCAATCACCCCTACTTGGCAGAGCTGCCAGGAAGATTAAAGATAAAGGTGTGTGGAATGCTCCCTAACAGTGCCTGATACATAGTACACATTTTCTAAATCAAAGCATTTGTTAGGTTGAAAGAGGCTTTGTCCTGAGCCTGGGATGATCTTTCCCACTCAGGTTTACGGTCTATGTGTGGAAGATAGCTTTAACAATAAGAAAACTATCGTTTTTATTAAAAATAACAAGAGCACCTAATATGTGCCAGACCTGAAGTAGGCACTCCCCAAGGAAGTAGGGGGCAGCCTCCAGTCTCAGCCAGAGGATGGGAGGCCAGGGCCGAGGTCAGAGCCATGGGAATTGCGCCTGCTTCTGGAGAACAGTCATTATGCACACAGATGGTTCCAAACTCCTTACTCATAGGTGAAAACCTGTCTAAGGGGTCATTAATTCCCTCTGTAATTAATGTAAAAACAGCAGGGTTTGTATTAATAGAAAAGTAAGCTCAAGCGTCAAGCTGATAATATTGATAATGTGTGCTTGTAGTTATATACTTCAGATAACTATAAATTCAGTCGCTGTACTAATAAAATGTGAAAATTTCTGAAACAACGAAGAACTTGAGAACAGTTGTATCATGAGTAGTATTATGCCAGTTGTTCTGAGGCTATGAAAATCACCGTGCACTGGGAGTGATGGTAATACCCACCATGCACTTAAAGGCTGTTTTGGCACAAAATAAGGGGAAATTTTTAGATAAAATAGCGTGTTCTGATTCAAGAGCATGGAACTTGAAAGCATAGTGAGCAAAGGTCGACTTGCATTAGAGTATGAACTACAACGTTGATGGATGAGCAAGCTGACAATTGTGGGCCTCTGAGTAGATTGCTCCCCAGGCTCTGACCTGGCTTGTGAACACATAAAAGCTGTGGGCACTATAGAAGAAACACCAAGTTCTTAGTATTTGACCTCTACCCTCACCCACTCCTGGGCTTCCCAGGTGGCTCAGTGGTAAAGAATCTGCCTGCCAATGCAGGAGACACAGGAGATGCAGGTTTGATCCTTGGGTCAGGAAGATCCCCTGGAGAAGGGAATGGCAACCCACTCCAGTATTCTTGCCTGGAAAATCCCATGGACAGAGGAGCCTGGCGGGCTACAGTCCATGGGGTTGCAAAGAGCTGGACATAACTGAGCACGTATGGGCACACACTCACCCACCTCTAGGAGAATCCATTCCCACCTACAACCCCTTGTTGCCTCATTTTACCATAGGATGGACAAAAACGCTGCAGTCACCTGGGGGTGGGCCCCAGAGCTGGAAGGTCATATAACTTCAAGGTTGATGGCCACATCAGGCCACCTGAGAGCAGAGGAAGGCACTCCAGAGAGAGGAGTCAGTGACAAAAAGATGAAAGGGACCAGGCAAGTCATGAAAGATGGAGAGAGACAGGCACGGGCCAGGAAGATGCAGAGAGAGAGGGGGGTGGAGGGGGACAGTCTTGCTCCTTGACTTCTTGGTCCCATTTCCAGTTGGCATGAGGCCTGGCTATATGTCATTTACTGCTCTTAGATTCTGTGAGATGTAGTCTCACAACAGTCTTCCCCCTCCCCATCCCTTATTCTTGAGCATGTTTGAGTGGGTTTCGGTTCCCTGCAACAAAGTGTACCTAGACTAAGACAAGGGAAAATTGGGGATATAGGTGCAGGGCTGCATAAGCAAAAACGCATAAAGAACACTTAGGTAGGGAGGGGTGAATACAATTACAAAGCTTTTGTGTTTGTTTACCCAAAAGCTCCCTCATTTCCTGACACTTGCGACCACAGATATGTCCTACAGCCACACACACACACACATTGACATTCAGTGAACACCGAGCAGCAACCAGATCTACTTCTATACAGACAGCCTGCTATGCAAGGACACTGGCCAGCACGCAGCACTGTCCCTGTACTCCTCACACCCGCACAGACGTGGAGCCACACCAAGAACACAGCAGTGTTGCCTGTGAGGTGAGGGCCAGGAACTCAGGCTCAACTGGGCTCTCAGCAGCCTCCCTCCCCAGCTGCCAAGTGACTCATCCCCAGGGCTGCTAATTAAAGCCAGGACAGAGGGGACGGAGACAAGGGGAGGAGAAGAGAGAGAAGGCAAGTTTATTTTGGTGCCAACCAGGCATGCAGCCAGCTTAGGGGTCACCCACTTCCTGGGGCTGGGCCAAGAGGGGGCAGGGGAACATAAACAGGAAGGAGAGGGAGAACCCCATTACCTCTTCTTTCCCCTTGTGAGCTTCCTGGGAAAAGGTACGTTCTTTGGGAAAATTGCCCATCTCCCTCCCCACCCCTACCCTCTTCCTCCATCCCACTATCAGAGTCAAGTGCTACCTCTTCCAGCCTCTTGTCCTTAGAACTGGCTTTTCATCAACAAACTCCCATTTTGGCTTGCCAGAGCTGGCTCATCTATGTCTGTAGCCCACTTCCATCTCCACCATGGATCACCCAACACAAGACTGGTACATAGGGAATGCTCTGTACGTGCTTCTGGAATACAACTGGATTAACTCTGGTATAGAATGATGACCACAACTCTGAATTTATATTTGAGTTCTATGAGGGGGGATAGATTATTTTAACTTTCTAAGCCTTAGTTTTCTCACCTGTAAAGTGACTAAAATATAAACCCTATAGGATTATCGTGAAGATGAAATGAGAAAACACAGGTGAAGTGCCCAGCATGGTGGCCAGCATATACGGACTTTAGCTATCACCTAGTAAGCACTGCTGCAGCTGATAAATCATAACCTACCTCGGGTCTGGGGCAGCAGCAATTACACAGAGCTAAGTTCCAAGCCTGGCTCCACCACATAGGACCTGGGGAGCTCAGACAAGCCACATAAGTTCTCAGAGCACTGGCTCATATGTAAAATGGGGATTCGCAATATGACACTATAAATTTACAGAAAAGATCTGAATCTGTCAAGGGGAGCCCAAGCTCTCAGAAGCAGCTCGAAGCAATGCAGCAGCAAATTACTAAGGAGAGCAGGAGAAGCATAGACCTGTGTGGCCAAAGGAGCCCAGGAGGGAGGAAGCAGTCTGGGCAGGCTAGGGCAGCCAGGGAAGGCTCCCCAGAGTGCACAGGGCTGGAGTTGGGCCCACCGGAACCAGAGAGAACTGAGCAGGCGGTGAGCGACAAGGTTCCAGGCAAAGGAAGTGGTATCAACAAAGAGCTGGGCGGGGCCAGCGACCAGGCTGCACTGAACCGGAGGCTGCATGGAGGGAAGATTTGGAAGCAGCTGGGGCACTCTGGTGTCTGGTGGTGTCTTGGGCATGTGGGGGAGCCATGGAAGCTCTGTGAGGTCTCAGCCACCCCAGATTGCCAGGAGGTCAAAACAAGGAAGAATCTTTCAGAAATTATCTAATCCAAGCTCCGGTTGGATAGATGGGGGCACTGAGGCCCAGAGTGGGAGGCCTCCTCTGGGAACAGAGCCAGCGCTGGCTCCTCCTCCCACTTCTCCTCCCAACAGCAGTGGCTCCGTTGCCATGGGGACGTCCCTGGCTCTGCGGGTGTCAACAGCTCCCCCACCCGCTCCCTCCTTCCCTAGCAACAGGCCACCTCCTCTGGCTCTCATCCTTGCGTGCCTGGCAACCCCAGCCTGGTGCCCAGGGCCCCCAAGTTCCAGCTTCACCCTCAGTGCAGTGGCAGTGCCTCTAGGCCTGGGCTCACTCCCCTTCTGGGTAGCAGGGGTATCAGCTCCTCCTGCCTCTCTGTTTTCAAGTTCTATGCTCCATATTTCTCAAGCTTGAATACCCCATAAATGACAATGGAAAGGGTTAGGCGTTGGCTAAGGGCACTACAATGTGTTGTACCACCATTTTATGCTGAGCATTGTTTTAAGTTCTTTCATTAACCCAAAGAAGTCAGAATTATTGACCTCATTTTACAGATGAGGAAAGTAAGGATCAGAGAAGCTGTAAATGACTTTGCAAACAACACACAGCTAGGAAGCAGGCTCTGCTGAGCACTAGTTTGTGACCTTGAGCCATTGCCCATCCCTTTCTGGACCTAGATTTAAGGTATCTCTAGGTCTGACAACTTCTCATGGATCCACAGGAAGTCCAGGCACCTTCTTCTGCCCACATCCCTCTCACAACACCAGCTGCTCAGCTCTAATTAGACTCCACACTTCCTCTGGCACCCTATACTTGAAAGCCCTCATGCCTGGGGCCCTGCCATACCATAGTGGGTTTTCAATCCACTGACCCTACTCACTCCTTCCTGTTCCCCTTTCACAACAGCCAAGGTCTAACTCCTCTCCTTGATGTTTTTCTTCTACCCTCCTAATGTTTCCCCTACACATACACAATGTTTATTAGACGAGGAAGGACCCGGGGACTCCTGGGGGGAAATATATCTGTTCAAAGTCACATAACTAGAAGGCGACCTGGCCATAAATGGAACCCTTTGCCCAGATCCAGTTGCTGCCCTTATGTTGCAGATCCCAGCCTCCCTCCTCTGACCTCCCCTGGCTCTCAATGATGACAGAAGGTGTCTGTGACCCAGCCCCAACCAAACTAGTCCTTTGTTAAGGAGCTTTTAACATCTCCTTTCCTGCCCAGATCTGTTTTAGTCTGACCGACTGCCCCACCCAGCCCCCCTCACCTCTGATGCCTGCTGGTTTCTTTTCCAAGGATGCCCTCCTTACACAAAGTCCATGTGTCAGTCCTCCATGACCCAGCTCAGACACTGTCTTCTCCAGGAAGTTCTCCCTGATGCCTAACTGAAGTGAGCTCAAGAATTTACACATGGGGCCTGAGAGCATCCTCAGATGACCCCAGCCAGCCCAGGTTCCAAGTTAAAGGCTCTTCCCACCATGTTTAGAAGATTTTGCCCCACAGAATAGCCCCTAGTGCTATTCTAGGCCAGCCCCTTCCACAGTCCAAGTTTAACCCTTGCTTCCACAGTTGCTGAGTCCTCAAGGTCCCTGTAGTCTGCTTGACTGTAGGTCCAGGGTGGATATCAGGAAGCATATCTTAGTAAAACAAATGCCAGCTTTGGAAGCAGGCAGCCCAGAGTGTGAGTCAGAGTGATGCCGCCCTGCCCCATTGCTCTTATTTCCTTGGGCAAGGCGCTGACCATCTGAGGAACCTCGTTTTCTTCATCTGTAACAATCCATGCCTAATGGGACTGTGGTGAACATTGAATAAGATCATGTTCAGAGTTCTTAGTAGGTGAGGAGCAAATGATAGCTGCTATGACTACTAATATTAGGATGAGGATGAGATGGCTATTATTATCTGCAAGGCTGTTGAGAGCTCCTGCCGTGGTGGCTCAGCCATAAATTAGCTGCATGGCTGTGGGCAAAACCTATAACCAGCCTGAGCCTCAGTTTCCTCAACTGTAAAAGAATGATGATAAGGCCAACCCAGCTTCCACTTACAGTGTCACTGGGAGGATCAAACGAAAGAAAGCCCCTGACAACTTCTGTGAGTCGTAAAGGGCCAATGTACACTATCATATGATGTATGATTATGCTATTAAATGCCCTGAGCTAAAGGTCCTCGGAACACCCATGCTGGGAAGAGCTAGAGACGCCTTCTATTGGGTTCCTTGACAAGGCATATCAATGGGAATGTCTGCGGGCCTGTGCTCAGAGTCAGCCCAAGTTGTCTTCTTCCAAACCCACAGTGGGGCACTGGAATCAGTGTTCTTTGCTAGACCAGTGCCTTCCTAAATGCTAGGACAGGTTGTGCTCCGGCCATATTCTTTGGCTGCAGGCTGGGACTAATTATGTCTCGTCATATACCCCTTGCCTGGACACTGGGCCTGACTGCATCGATCACACTTCCCGCTTTCCTGTTGGCCCAAGTGTGCTCCCATCCCACAGCCCGTACCTTGGCACAGGACACCAGTGTGCTCACCCTGTACTCCCTGTCTGGGATGCTAGGACACAGCGTGTCTCATTAATGCACCTCCATTTGAATGCTGGGATCCTCTGCCTCTCCCATATCCACTGCCTGGATGCCAGAACCTGGGCTGCTGCATATGGTTGGACAAGCTGTGCCTTGCACAAGGCTTTACAACCAAGAGGGCATGAGTTGGGGCTGAAATTCAACCTGTGCTCTGCTCACTGAGCCAGGAACCCTGGTGAGGGGCTGCAGGAGCCCAGTGGAAAGGGAACATTCCTCCAACTGATCCACTCAGTGGATTCTACTCTTCACATAGGTGCTGTGTATGTTAGTCGCAGCCCTGACTGGAACTGAGTGACCCATCTCGTGCCTCTGCGGCTGGGACCCATCTCCTTTCAGAGGCCCACTTCTGGCCTAGATGCTGCCTAACTGGGCCATATCCTGAGTCCCCCATCATTCCCACATGGTCCCTATCCTTGACACTTGTGTTTTCGTGAAGCTTCTGATGGGTTAAGGCCTGGGAAATGTACTAATAGTCCTTGTCTCTATCCCAGTTTGACCCCCACCTCCTCAAATGGCAGATTGATCACACCCTGAAAACTCAGTGATGCTTGTAAGCCTTTTTCACCGAGTGTGCAAAAAAAAAAAAAAGTCCACTGGTTACCATAAGGTACATTTCTAATGTCTAGATTGTGTCACATCAAAAAGTCCATCCAAACCCCACTACTTAGGGCTAGTGCAGGCCAGGGTGCAGCACAAACGCCAGACAAGGGAAGCTCCATTTCCCTTGTGTCCCCTTCTCCTGGGAGGAGAGAGGGAGAAGGTCCCTGGTCCAGCTTTCCCACATGGGCCGCTCCAGTGTTCAGCCAAGCCCCCAAGTCAGTGAAGGTCAGAAAGACTAAGGAAGAGTTTTCAACCCCCTCCGCATGCTTGCCACATTCACCCCGGCCCTCCCACTCCATTCCATCCCCACCCCTGATACTAATGGGACAAAACCCCTGGAGTTGGCCCCCCCTTCCCATGGATCCCAAAGTGACAAACCAGAGGCCCCCACCCCAGTCCCTGCCCCTACCCCAGTTCCTGCCCCATCTCCCAACTACTGCTAAAGAAAGGAGGTACTGACCTGACTGTTCTGGAATTCTCACCATCAGATCTGAAAGAGAAACAGAGAAAAAAAACCAACAACAGTCAGTAGATGCTCTACTCCTTTCCTCCCTCTGCTCTACATAGTGGCCTTGACACCTTCTATGCATCATGAAAATGAGGGGTGGGGCATTTCATGCAGAGAGAATAGCCAGTGCAGAGGCCATGAGATGGAGGAGGGGCTGGCCAGTTGTTGGGATAAGGAGGAGGAACACGTGGCAAGGAAGGAGTGAGTGAGGGGAAGAGCGGTTGGAGGTGAGGTCAAGGAAGTGCCAGGGACCAACAATGTTCTAGCCTACTGGGTCATGGTGAGGAGCCTTCCTTGGAGTGGCTGCGGGCAGGGGCAGAGTCCGAGGTTTAAATCCAGAGAGATGGAGCCTCAGATACTGGCTTTGCCACTTACCAGCCCTGTGACCTGGGCAAATCACCTCCCTGCTTGGAATCTGAGCCTCAGTCTCCCCACTTGTAACATGAGGCCAATCCCCGCAGGGCTGGTAGGATGATTAAGCCCTTTGGAACCCAGCAGACAAATGCCAGGTATTATTAACAACACAGAAAAGGCTTTGCCAATTGCCTGGTCCAACCTGCTTATTTTCCGGATGAAGAAAATGAGGCTGAGAGGGTGAGTGAGTCAGCTGCTGGGCTCCTTTCTACTACACTGGTCTGCCTTCTTCATTGTGAGGCCCCCTCAGAGGCAAAGGAAGGACGAGAGAAGAGAATAGCATTGGGGACAGCTTTGAGGGGACTGAGAGAATGAGTGAAATCAGAACCACGCCTCTAGCTATTCCCCCCTAAAAGAAGGTGTGTGTGTGTGTGTGTGTGTGTGTGTGTGTGTGTGTGTAGGGGAGGGACACTGGGGCTGTCATTAGGGGTGGGGAAGAGAAGTAAGAAGAACCAGGGTGCTAGGAAGAAGTGCGGAGAGTGTGTGAAGCGACTTCCTTGTCCCCTGTCTGTCCTCTTCCTCCTTTTCTCCCCTCCCTATCCACCCCCACCCCCACCCCGGAGGAGACAGAGATGAACACATCACAGGCTCTGTCCTCAGGTGAGAGAACCGAAAGCAACCTTAGTGAGGACCTGAGTCAGGGGAGAGTCATCTATGCTGAGTGCAAAGTGAGAGGGACACGCGGGGAAGGGAGATGGAGCTCAGCGTGAGTATCTGCTGGAAGAGTGAATGGAGCACCCACCAGCCAGGTAGGGCAGGCAAGCATCTGGTTGCAGGAGCAAGACAGTGGGTGAGGCCAGTGCTTCCAGTTCTGCTACTTACTAGCCATATAATCCCGGGGAAGGCACTGTCCGATGTCCCGCCTCAGCTTTCTCACTTGTAAAATGACATGACAGGGGAAGGGAGGCGGGCACGAGGGTGGGGTGGCTGTGAGGTTCAGCCTGGCACAGTAGACAACAGTAGGTCCAATCTTTAGCCTCTGCAGCCCCCTAAAGGGACAGAGGATTAGGGCCACGGAGCACCTTTTCACATTTATTAAAACTTCCATCTCAGCCTGCCACAACAAGATTGCGTCTGAGGCCTGGCTCAATCATTTGCAGGTACCGGGTTGGATGGGCCTAATTCAATGACTCCCCAGCTGTCGACAGAATGGAGGCTAAGCCCCTCAGTGTCTCTCCCTAACACAAACCCTCTGCTCCGGGCAGGCTAGTCTCCTCGCCACTTCACCCCCAAATCTCCAGCATACACGTATTCAATCTACTATATACCAGGCCTCGAGTCAGGAATACAAGCCCTCAAGTTGCTCACAGACTGGCCCCCTGCCTCAATCTACTTTAGGGCATAAGCCACATATATAGTCAACTGCACTGAAATGTGGACAATCACTGGGCAACTACTATGTACCACGCAAGGTGACGGGCTCTTTTGACACATGACCTCCTTTGATCCTGCAAAGTGGGAATTACTCATCCTCTTTTAAGATGATGAAACTGAGACTCACAGAAGTTGAAATGAGTTGCCCCATAGCACACAAGTAGGGGGGCCTGGCCTGGACCCCAGAGTTCTCAAAAGGCTTGGCTATACTAACTCCCATCCTCAAGAGTGATGCTCAGTAAACAGTAACTGACTGAAGTCTATGAGTATAGTGACCATACTTTTTGAACCTAAGAAAGTGAAGTCGCTCAGTCGTGTCTGACTCTTTGCGACCCCATGGACTGTAGCCTGCCAGGTTCCTCCATCCATGGGATTTTCCAGGCAAGAATACTGGAGTGGGTTGCCATTTCCTTCTCCAGGGGATCTTCCAGACCCAGGGATCAAACCCAGGTCTCCCACATTACAGGCAGACTCTTTACCATCTGAGCCACCAGGAAATCCCTACTGAACCTAAAACTCAGGCATGTAATGAGACCAAGGATTTTGACATTGCTGCTTCCAGGTACAAGGGGCAATCAGGCAGATGGGAGAATAAATGGCAAAATATTGACAGTCTTGAACCTTTGGGGGATGTATAGGGACAGCAGGGCAGAATAACTGAAAAGAATAGAAGCCTTTGAAATGCCATACTGGGGTTTCTGCTCTCGCCTCTTGGATCCCCTGACTCTCATCTTGCTCCTCCAAGTCATCTATAAAAAGTACCTGGGGAAGAAATAAGGTGCCTCTCTCCCAACAACCCACAATTATATAAACAAGGCTGTCCTCTGAGAGCTATGAGAAATGCATCAGAAACCAGATATGCAGTTACCTGAAAAAGAGAGATGGTTTCTTCACAGCATTTGGGCAACATGTCTACAAGATCAGTTGTCCAACAGAAAGGAGATTGGACACAAAGAGAAGGTACATATTTTTAAAGGAGACATGAAGAGCTACTGTGTACAGCGCTCCTCTTGGAAGCGTCCTGAGGAGAAAGGGGTGTGCCCTGGTCCAGAGAAGCATCTCTAAAAGCTAAGAACCCGGCCTGGCACAGCCAGCGACCTCAACTCCCAAACATCAACTTGCCCAACTGCAAATCTCTTCAATGGACAACCACCTTCTCTCATTGGTTGCCAAAGGAACATCTCTCAAGCACAAATCATGCATGTGTGCTAAGTTGCTTCAGTCATGTCTGACTCTTTGCGACCCCATGGACTGTAGCCTGCCAGGCTCCTCTGTCCATGGGATTCTCCAGGCAAGAATACTGGAGTGGGTTGCCATGCCCTCCTCCAGGGGATCTTCCCAACCCAGGGGTTGAACCCAAGTCTCTTATGTCTCCTGCATTGGCAGGCGGGTTCTTTACCACTAGCGCCACCTGGGAAGCCCAGTTTTCTTTGGTTGTATGATCAACTCTCCCCAAACTCTGTGAGAAGTGCATTTCTTCTCTCAATGTAATCTGACACATCCCATAATCCATCAGACTTTTTTTTTTCCTTTGAGACATCATCCTCACTGCGGTCCAGACTGGTTGCTCTCCAGGCCTGCATAAAGTTGCCCTAAGATCTCCTCCATCACTTTGGGATTCCCTTCAATTCTCTTCTGTGTTAATTTTCTGCTTCCTCAATTTCTTGGCCTTTTTTTTCTGAGTTTATGCTTGCATTTTGCTGGAGCACATTCTCCAGTGCTTCCTGAGAAAGGAGACCTAGGACATAAAATCTTTAGATCTCCTGTTTGAAAATGTCTTTATTATGCTCTCACCCTTGATTGATAATTCAACTCTGTACAGGCTTCTAGGTTGGAAATTATAGTCCTTCAGAATTTTGAGAATGCTGCTCCATTGTCTCCCAGCTTCCAGTGCCGCTATTGAGAAGTCCAATACCATTCTTTTTCCTGATCCTTAGTATATGATATGTTTTTTCTCTGGAAGTTTTTAGTTGCTATTGCTGTTCAGTTGCTCAGTCGTGTCTGACTCTTTGTGACCCCATGGGCTGCAGCATGCCAGGCTTCCCTGTCCTTCACTATCTCCTGGAGTTTGCTCAAACTCATGTCCATTGAGTTGGTGATACTATCTAACCATCTCATCCTCTGCTGCCCCTTTCTCCTTTTGCCCTCAATCTTTCCCAGCATCAGGGTCTTTTCCAATGAGTTGGCTCTTTGCATCAGGTGGCCAAAGTATTGGAGCTTCAGCATCAGTCCTTCCAATGAATATTCAGGGTTGATTTCCTTTAGGATTGACTGATTTGATCTCCTTGCTGTCCAAGGGACACTTGGAGTCCCTTGGAAACTTTCAGAATCTTCTCTTTATTCTGCTATTCCAAAATTGTGTAGCGGTGTACCTTGGTGGGAGTCTTTTTATCATTTATTTTGCTGGTTACTCAGTGGGATTTTCATTCCTTCGGTTCTGAGACATGTTCTTTGATCCTTTCCTTCCTGCTGTTTCCTCCATACTCTGTTTATTTCTAGAACTCTTATTGTTGATGTTGGAGTTCCTCAGCTGATCCTCCCATGCTCTCATCTTTTCTGTTGTCCATCTCTTTGTCCTGTTTTCCTGCTTCCTAGGATACTTCCTCAACTTTTATTTTCTAATCCTTCAGCTGAAATTTTGAGTTGGCTCTCGTTATCTTAAATTTCCCAGGTGTCATCTCCTCCCTTCATTACCTCTGCTCCAAGTTTTTTTGGTTTGTTTACTTTTTGGGTCATTCTTGCAGGTTGATGGTCTTCCTCAAATAGCTTTATACTACCTGATCATCTCTGGCTACCTAAGCCTTTTTTTTTAAAATGTCAGTTATATTAAGGTTTAATTTACATAAAATGAAATATACCTATTTTAAGGGTCCTCAGCTGGTGAGACCTGGCGATAAGTTCCCATGACACTAACAATCTCTGTGTGTAGGTGGAGCTGGCCAGGTGATGGGCTTCACTACAGAGTTAATGGACTAAGAGCCTATTCCTTGGATGGAAGACTCCCAAATGTCATCTTTAAGAGGCCTTTGTCTAGGGTCTTTCAGTTTCCCCAGAGAAGAATCCTTTTCTCTTGTGTGCGCCTGACTTTGGTGTCCTGAAGTAGGTAAGTGGAAAGAGGTTGGGGTGCCACTGTTTGGGGGTGCAGGTTACTTTGCTTGCAGCCCTGTTTCACCCCATCCTCCACTGTGCCTGGTGTCCCCAAGCCCAGAGGCTCATAACTTCAATTTTGCCAAAGAATCACCCTCCATCTGCAGAGATGGAGTCAGTGGAGGCAGGGGGCGTCCCTGACTGAATGGGGTTGGGGAGGAGCCAACATGGTCTGTTCACAGTCTTTCAATATTCTCCCTGTTTTTGGTTCTATGCCTCATCCTACTTTCCATGCTTCATGGTACCTCTGATACCCAAGCATTTCTCGGGCTCGTTGTGTGGAATAGTTTACTTCTGGTCAGCAACCCAGGCCTCATGTTTCTACCTTTTTTATTTCTTTACTCATATTTCAGTGGAATTTGTGAAAGCAGCACAGATAAATAAGTTTATTCAACTTGTTGTATTTAACAGGAAGTTCCCGTTCTTCTTCCAGCCAGTTCTTATTCATCCTCCATGACTCATTTAGGCAAGACCTTCTCCAGGAAGCTTATCTTAATATCCCCTCCTGGATGAGGAACCCCTCCTCTGTTCTCCCACAGGATCCTTTTCTTGCCTCTATCACAGCCCTGATCGAACTGTTTTGACAGTGTCCGTTTCCAAGCCTGGCTCTCCTTGCATACTGGGATCTCCTAGCAGTCTGAGCCGTGTCTTAGTCATGCCTGTGCCCCAGTTCCCAGGGTCTGATCCACAGGGGTACACAGTAAATATGTGGGGATGGAAGGAATGAATAAATGAATGACTATAAGTATGAATCAGACCTAGCCAGAGGGACCATCTAGAAAGGGAAATAAGCTGAATACAATTGTTCCTATACAAGACCAGTTCCCTAAAAGCTCTAAGTTCCCTAAAAGCTGTTATGTGCAAAGATGCCTACTGCAGCATGATTGAAACCAGTGAAAAAAACAGGCCCAGTGTCTATGCCCTGCATTGAGAGGATGGTTAAGTACATTATGGTATATTGGTTGCCATTAAAAATGATGCTTCTAAAGAATATGCAATTACATGGGGGAAATGTTCAAATGAACAAAGCAAGAAAAAATTGCACCTGCTGTATTATTTCAACCATATGAAAAGAATGAAGAGAATAAGGGAAATACATCAAATGTTCAGAGTAGCTGCCTCTGTGTGTTGTAATTATGGATGATGTTTTTCTCCTCTACTTTTCTAAATTTTCAAATGGAAGAATGCATTAAATGTATAATCTTTTTTAAATTTCCTAAGAAATGAAGATAAGAATCCTGAGATACTCATGAATAAAATATTGTGAAGAGGACCCAGGAAGGCTTTGGCCTTCACTGACCAGAGACACAGAAGGCCCAGTCCCTGCCCCCACTGCAAAGCAGGACCTAGTTCAGGAAGCCAAAGGAGGAGGATCATGGAGTTCAGCTTATTACAAATAGCAATATCATAAGCTGTACTGGGAAATAGACGTTACTACACTGGATATCACACTTTAGAGGCCCCTTTCTGTGAGGTAAACGGTCTGTGGGGCAAGGGAATACGCCCATTAGGATCTCTGGCCTTTTTCTTCTAGACTTTACTCAGGTACTCAGAACCCAGAATTCCATCTATATTTCTTGAGCTGACTTGCAGGAATTGTGTGGTCTTATTATTCAGGTTCATCAGGTCCATTGGGTGGCCAATGGGAAAGGAAAATAGTCAGGGCTTAGATGTGGGCTGGGATATCCATATACACCTCAAGGTTCCATATGAGGTACAGGCGGTGAGAGAAGGGGAAAGGGCCAATGGCCCCCACTGGTACCTTGTATGGGCCACATAAACAGAAGCAGGCAAGTCCATAGGTTCCTAGGCCTCAACGTTGGTAGAAGCTTTGAGTCTTAGACGGATCTGGGTTCAAATCTATTTATTTGCTGTACAACCATGGGTGAATCCATTCCCCTCTCTGAACCTCAGCTTCCTCAACTATAAAATAGGTATACTAATTCCAATCTCAGAGAGTTGTTGCAAGGCTTACTGGGGGCACAATGGCTTAGAGGTTATGAGTACAGGTTTTGTGGTCAGACAGGTCAAGGTTTGAATCCTAGCTCTGCCCCTCCTAACCATATGATTTACATCTCTAAAACACAGTTTGTTTATCAATATGACAAAGATAATAACAGTACTGCTAAAGTTGTTGGAAGGATTGTGGTTGCAATGAATACATAATAACATTAGAAAATGCTCAAATGAGAAAAGGCCGCTTAATAATGGACATGCAAAGATTGGCTATGGTAGAGCTGACTGGGCCTTCTGCACCCCCATCCTCCTGACCAGCTTTATTTTTCTCCATAGCACTTACCACTATTCGACATGTTTTGTATCTTCTTGTCTGTTTCTTTTCTGTCTCCACCCCCTACATTCACACACTAGAACGTGAGCTCCGCAGGGCAGAAATCTGTTTTGTTCACTGTTTCCAAGTGCCTGAAACAGTGAGAGAGTGAAGATGTTCCTCAATAGTCGAGTAGATATCCGCCATGTAGACATGGGTATAAGGTATTCTCAGCCAAGAGAACAGCCAGAATACAGGCATGGAACCACAAAGCAGTCCACTTTGCCAAGTTCTGTACAGCTTGAATGCAGGGTGAGGAAGGGAGCAGAGTGGTTACAAAGATGAGTGGGACTGTGGCCTGACCCAAAGGAGCACGTGAGAGCTTTCCTAGACCACAAGTGGTGTGAAAACCAACTTGTGACAGCCAGGAAGTAGAAAAGCACTAGCAGAGAGACAAAGATGCCTTCCAAATTCAACTGTCATCTAAATCATGATGATGTGGAAGGCCAAAGTGAAAACATTTTGAAAGATAGTTCAGGTGGAGGGAAGACTCCTTTCTAAGGGGCAATCTGAGCCAGGAATCAGACCTAGAAAAGACAAATAGGCAAGGATAGAAGTCATATGGAGGAGATAATAGTGATATGCAAGAAAATCTTATAAGATTACTTAAAGAGAATAACAACTAGATGAACCTCAGGACAAAACAGAAACCTTGTTGGATAACATTTTTAGCAATGGATCCACATGACACTGAATGGATCCATGTGATCCACAGGCCAAAATGGTGGTGGGAAAACAAAATGAAAGCCATGGTGTTTCAGTTGCCAGTTATCTTTCTGTTGATGATTACTCTTCCTCTAGTCATTTGTTACCACTACTCACTGAAAAGTCCTGAAATGACAATGATGATGATGATAAAGATTACTATGTACTTCAAAGGAAATATTTGCCTATCCCTTTTCAAATTTCTTCTTCAGAAAATAAAGAGGCAAGTATCACTTTACATTTTTTATTTTAAAGAAAAGAAGACCAAAAAAATGAAAGAAAAAAAGACAGGCAGAGACTACAACAAAAACAGCACTGAACAAGAGTGTGAACTTCATTGTATAATTGCAGGGGAGCCCCTGGGGCTCGGCCTAAGGAGTGAAAAGGGCAAATTCTGCCTTTCTAACCTCCCTCTCCTTTCAATCACTGAAGCATGCTTTATTTGGTCTTTAGCATTTCTGCCTTCTAATAATCCAAAAAGGATAAAGTGATTATTAAGCACCTATAATGGTCCAGGACTTGTGTTATCTTCATAACAGCTGTGCAAGTTCATTACTATTCTTCTGATTGTATAGGTGTGAAAACTGGGGCTCAAAGCAGTAATGTGATTTACCTAGAGTCACACAAATAATAATAAGTAGTGGAGTCGGGATTCAAGTCTGTTTGTCTGATTCCAAAACCAGTGCTTTTCATTGCTACAGCTGTGGCTTCCTTCTGTCATGCCAGAGCTAGGTAGCACTTCGTCTCCCCCAGCTTGGCCTCTCTCCCTCATCTGGCTCTGATACCCCCTCCATACATTGAGCATTCAGGGGGTGCTTCTGAAAGAGACAATACTTCAAGGATGGAAGGGGGCACCCAAAAGGGAAGGTGGGGTTAGGCACAGGTACTGCAGCCCAAAGAAGCTTAGCACTATGACAAAAAGAGAGAGAGAGAATGAAAATGAAACTGGCTCTCCAGCCCTCCCTTCTTCCTTCCCTCTGCTGGAGGCAGAAGGACGGAGGTTCAGCCATGATGGGAGAGAAAGTGGGCGGAAGGGAGAGCAGCGAGAGCAGCCTGCTATTGCAGAAGCCTCAGCTCAGCCTCAAAGCCCCCTCCTGTGCATTTGGGGCCTATTGCTGGCCCACCTGCTCCCACTGCCTAAGCAAAGGAGGCCAGGCTGTTCTCCAAGCACCCACCCAATCCTGCCAAAGCACAGCTCACAGCAGACTCAGACCCCCTTAAGTCACAGTAAGGGCATCCTGAGAGGTGGAGGGACTGGCTTGGGGGTTCAGAGGGAGGCAGTGGCAGGGTGGGGGTCAGAACCCACATCTCCAGCCCCTCGGTGGAGGGCTCTCTTGACTGCAAGGTCTAGACGGCAGAGGTTGAGGAAAAGGAGCTCAGGAGACTGCCAGAGGAATGCTCATGACAGGTCTAGAGCCAGAGGCAACACATGCCAAAATGAGGCCTACAGAGTTGGGTATTTTGGGGGTTGACTAAGTATTTTCCATCTCAGTCTGGATTGAGAAAGCAAAACAACCATATTTAAAAGTCGCATTAGCCTTAGTTTGCACCTCAAAAGCATAAATCTTTATCTCTTTCTTCTGTCAGGACCCTGCTAAAAAGAAAGAGAAGGAATAAAATAAGGTATGAAATCATAACAGTGAAGAGGATGGAAGAAGGTGATAGCAATAGGTGAGGGATTTCAATAAATTTCTGGGAGCAAAAAACAAAGAGGAGGGTGTTTATAGTTGAAGGAGAGCCAGCAACACCACTCAGGGGGTTGCAGCCGGAGAGGGAGCCAATCAGGCCAGCAGACACCCAGAGAGAACCCAAACTTGAAGATGGTAGGTACCAGGAGAGTAGGTGTGATTGGGGGCTGAAAATGGGGGCAAAAACTGAAGGTAAGTACATGAAATCCTCCCCCATGCCCTCCCCCAAACTCCCAGATCCAAAACACAAGCTGCCTGGCATTCATCCCTAGGTAAAATATCAGAGAATTCCTGATTAAAGGAATTAGACTCTGTGGTATTACTTAGGCACCTAGTGGCATGTTGTTGCTCCCAAAATAAACTGCTTTACATTCTGGCATTTGGAGGTCACCCATTACAACTGTCAGCTCCTGGTGGCTCACCTAAAATAAGGCCAGGGAGTGAACAAGACAGTTGGATATACAGACATCTCACTCAGCTTTGTATCAACTCATTCGCAAACTATAAAATAGAAACTATGAGAGAAAAGGTAAGCAGCCTAGAAGATCAATCCAGGACGTTCAACATCCAACTAACAGACACTTCAGAAAGAGAAAATGGAGAAAATGAAGGGGAGAAAACTACCAAATAAATTATGTAAGAAAAGACAAGGTGCAGCAAGTTGAAAGGGCTCACTGAGTACCAGGTAGCATGAATGAAAAACAGACCTTGAGCTGAGTGTTGGTTACATTGGCTTGGCTTGTAAAAAAACTGACCAAGCTATTCATTTGTGATACAAGCACTTTTCTGTATACATATTATATTTCAGTAAGAAGTTTAAAAAAAAAAAAAACCTCCTAAAAAATCTGCAAGTAAAATGTCCACAGAAGATGTGCTATGATTATCCTGTGATTTCAAGGAACCCCATGCAACAGTAAGTTTAAGTAAGCACATAAATAAATAGATTTATAAAGTGGAAAATCCCAGTCCAGATATGAAACAATGTAAAAAGTGGCATGACTTCGAGCAATTCATAGTGCATAAGAAAGGAAAATTCATTTGATCTTGATGCTAGGAAAATTTTCCTAGGAGTACAGAAGTTGGAACAGTGGACCCATGAGAAATGAGGTGTAATTATAGTACACTATCTGACCCTGCAATGAATAATATGACATAGTCATAATCACATAAACACAGTGTATTGGTGGTCAACTTTTAAAGTTCATTTGTCCAGAAAAGCACTGAAGACATAATTATTGTTATAGAACAGAATGCAAATGTAATCAATATTGCTGGATGTGAAAGTACAGAATTCAGAAAGTGGGAGGTGGAAACATAGAGGAGAGATGGAGGGAGAATGGGGCACTAATAGGTCTATCTTATAAACTGAGTGGTCAAGAGATACTGTGGCAAAATGATGGAACAAGAAATAAGTCTAAATTGTACCTAACAAAGTTACAAAGGTAACTAATAGAGGACCAAAATAGTAACATAACTATTAAAGTTTGGGAGGGGGAGAAAAAAGTCAGATGTTGTAAATAAGCTAAATCCTCACTTGTCATAGTAGTTCAGTCATGTCTGACTCTTTGTGACCCCATGGACTGCAGCACACCAGACTTCCCTGTCCATCACCAACTCCCAGAGCTTGCTCAAACTCATGTCCATCGAGTCAGTGATGTCATCCAAGGAAGAAGTCAGTAGATGATGTATGATGTTTGAAGTTGATAAATGAAGAAATTAGCATCAAAGCATGTTTTTTAGAGATATGAAGTTACCACCAGAAAACCTGAATGGTAGAAGTGGTCACCTCTGGGGGTTGGGTCCTTGGTGACTCAACAGTAAAGAATCTGCCTGCAATGCAGGAGACCTGGGTTCAGTCCCTGGGTCAGGAAGATCCTCTGGAGAAGGGAATGGCAACCCACTCCAGTATTCTTGCCTGGAGAATTCCATGGACAGAGGAGCCTGGAGGGCTATAGTCCATGGGGTCACAAAGAGTTGGACATGACTGAGTGACTAACACTTCTACTCAGGAGGTTAGGAAGTAGGGGACAGGGAGACATTGGTTTTTTACTATATATGTCCTTGTGTACTATCTGCCCTTTAAAAATTATGTATATGGGGCTTCTCTGATGGTTCAGTGGTAAAGAATCCACCTGCCAATACAGGAGACATGGGTTCGATCCCTGATCTGGGAAGATTCCACATGCTGCAGGGCAACTAAGCCCGTGGGCCAGAACTACTGAGCCCATGTGTGGCAACTACTGAGCCCATGTGTGGCAACTACTGAGCCCATGTGTGGCAACTACTGAAGCCCTAGAGCCTGTGCTCCACAACAAGAGAAGCCACTGCAATAAGAAACCTGCACACCACAACTAGTCCCCCTTGCCTCAACTAGAGAAAAGCCTACAAAGCAATGAAGACCCAGCACAGCTGTGAATAAATAAATGTAATTTAAAAATTGTGTATATGTACTTCTTTGATTTAATTTTTTTGATTTAATTTTCAAAAAACAAGTCCCTCTTCTTTCTTTGGACCACAGTCTCCCACACAGTCCATACAAAGTGGGGAGGTTGATGACTCAAGGTGATGTGACGTCTTGTTCTCCAAAATCTATGCTTCTTTCTAGAGCAGAAGCAAGACAGGCGAGTGAAAGACTGATTCTTTCCTAACTAACCCCTCGACTCCTCACAGTATCACAATCATCCTTTACAGATGCCTTCTCAGTTGTCCCAGCCTGCACCACCCTCTGGTCTCCTTCAAATCCCACCATCACTAGTCCAGCCTTGCCAGTCTTCCATTCATTCAACTGTTTACAACCATTAGTTATTTATACCTGCCTGAGTCATAAAGGATTTGAGGTGGCTTACTCTAATAACACAGATAAGGAAAGAATAAAAATTGAACTAGAAAATAAGAACTCAGAAAAAGAAATCAACAAAGATGCTAGAGCTGTACTTCAAATTAACTGGTAGCTGAGGCAGAAAGCAAGATAAAATGAGCCATGACAGCCTCATATTAGGAAGGAGGAAATACAGCCATTTTCAGGGGAAGCAAACCTTTGCCAAGCACTGAATTCTTCAAGTCATTGTCCATGGGAGATTTCATGAGGGAAAAGGAAATGACTGTTTTTTATTTGTTTTGGTTTAGTTTTGTTAAACTTCAAGTTGTCCTATTTTAATGATTTGCTCTCCAGGTATTTGGATGACTTATCTCCTATAAAAACGGAAGAATCTTAAGTAATATCATGATTATGAAATGAAGTATATAAGAGCATATGTTTTGGCATTATCGAGAATTATGTCATTGGTTTTCTTCCCCTGGAAATGACTATTTATTGAGCACATACAAGTATCAGGGAATGCCATTCAAATGATCTTGGTCAATCCTGAGAGATGGGCATTGTCATCTCATTTTCCAGATGAGGAAACTATAGGTCAGAGAAGGTGAAATGACCCCAACCCAGTTGGTTGGGGCAGAGCCGAGATTCAAACTTAGGTCCGCCTGTCTCCAAAGCTCATTCTTGGTTTTTTTTTTTTGCCACTTTATTTATTTTTAATTGAAGGATAATTGTTTTACAGAATTTTGTGTTTTCTGTCAAACCAAAGCTCATTCTTTATGTTTCATACCAGGGGGGCCTCAAAACCAAGGCCCGCAAGGCTAGAGATACCCTGCCCAAGGCAATGGGGACACAGTGGTGACACAGGCCAATCCTAGTCCATGAAAACAGAAAAGGGGGGATTACAGGCCTTGCTGCCAAGCCAGAAACTGCCTCTGAGCTGCCTCAGTCACATTAAATGAGGACTTCCAAATCAGAAAGAAGGTTGGGCCTAGTGCTTCTAGAAAAGGAAACCACAGACCCCAGCTATAAATCTAACCAATCTGACTTCTGAGGGGCTGAACCAGAGCACAGGGTCTGTCTCCCACTGAAGCAAGAGATCCTTTATTCAGGTGATGGCATCATCTTTATCACTTCCTCCCCAAACAAATCACCCAGCCTCCTGGAGGCCCGGCTTTCTCATCTGCGGGACAAAGATAATGATCCCTACCACCTTCACGGGATTTCAAGGCAGAAAATAGCACATTTAAGGAATGATGCTTTAAACACTGGCATTAACACTAGAGTGGCATTTCTAATCAGAGCTCTTCTGCTCACACACATGGAGTGGCCTCCTACTAAGTCCTTTCTCTCTCTGTCAGCCTCAGTTTTCTCATCTGTAAAATGAACAGCCTGAGCTGAGTGATTCCGATATTATTAAAACCCTGCTGGTCATGAATGGCTTAAACTCTCCTATGTCACAGCATTTATCAAGGTGCTGTCACTGTCTTTCTCCCCCAGTAGATTATCTCTACTCCTACCACCAAGTTCAGGCCTTGTCACCTCTCATCTAGCCTGTCACAGCAGCCTCATCACTGGATGCCCTCTAGTCTACCTCTCAAAGTGCAGAGATCTAGCAGAGATCTCTCCAAAACACGGCTCTCAACAGCCACCCCATACTCTGCAATACACACTCTTCCCTCAGCTTAGAACTCCATGTTGGCTCCCAATTCCTAACAGAATAAAGCTCCTCATGCTGCTACTCAAGTGTCCTCCAGATCTGGGCCAGCCAAGTCATCAGACTCTTCTCTGGATCTTCACGGTTTGTGCTTTAGGTTGTACTGCCCTGGTAAATGTGGTCCCCTCCCCACCTCCATATACCCTGCTGGCCCTCTGCCTTAACCATCCTTTGGCTCCCAATTCCCACTGACTGAGATGCCATCCTGCTTCACCCAGGTAACCCCTGCTCATCCTCCAAGCCTCAGAGCAGGCATCAGGAAATCCTCTCCATCAGTCTGGGTAGATGTCCCTCCTTTGGGCACCCATGGCCTCCTGTGTTCCCCTCTGGCATAGCACACAAGACCCACATTACACTTGTCTTTTCCACCTGACTGTGAGCTCCCTGAAGCCCAGAAGAGTATACTATCCATGGTGGAATTCCCTTGCTTGCAACAGCACAAGCTGTGGCATATCCCTGGTGTACAATCTTCACTGGACAGCCCTCTCTTTCTCTCAGAAATGTGGTGAGCTCCCTCATAGCCTCTCCCCATGCCTTTCCATGGCACAGAATTTCACACAGTTATTATTATTAATAATAAAAAACACCTATGGCTGAGTAAACACACACTCTTTGCTGAACACTTCTGTATCTGTCATCTCACTGAATTCTCACAACAATCACAAAATGGGTCATTTATGAATTGCCTAGCATAGCAGGTGTACAGTTATGACAGATGCCTCCCAGTTTTATAAAGAAATTTGAGGGAAGGAAGAAATTATGCACTATTTTTTTTAGCACAGATACAATGGCAATAATTTTGAAGTGGTTCTATAGAGGAAAATATAGGTTTTCTTCAGGTGAATACACTAAACTGCATCTGGAATCCATCAGGAAATCACAAGCCTCATCCAGATATGCAGTCTTATTATCCCTTAATATACACACACACACACACACACACACACACACACACACATATATATATACACACACACATACACATATATATCACAGCTACAAATACATTTGACATTAGTGAAATATATATATATACATACATACATATACATATACACACACAAACACATATATATCACAGTTACAAATACATTTGACATTAGTAAAATAGTACATATCAGGTGATGATTGTGATAAATTTCCCTCTAAGATGTTAGAGGAATCATCCTGATCTGTCATGTAGCCCTTGGTGGTCATCTTTGTTTCAAAAAGGATGTGATGAGACAATCTTGGCTGGGTTGTTTTGTTTGCAACACTCCACCTCTAGAGGGCAGGGCAGGCTAACATATTATTTTCCATCCTTATTCCTCAGTTTTCCATCCTGATCAGGACCTTGCTGAATGTGCCAGACAGGAAACTTTCTGGTACATTTTTGTGGGGTAGGAGGCCAGGGGCAATGGGAATCTCACCCATTAGAAAATACAGTTTTATCCCCATTTACTACTTGAGAAAAAGAAGGCTCTGAAAGTTAAGTGACTTTCCTTAAGTCACGTGAAGTCCTCATTCCCACAACACCACATTTTCTAAATTCAAAGGTCCCAGGGAACTTCAGCTCTTAAGTGCTTAAGAACAGGCATCCTGGGACTTCTCTGAGGGTCCAGTGTCTAAGACTCTGTTTTCCCAATGCAGGGGGCACGGATCCAACCCCCGGTTGAGGAACTAACATCCTACATGCCACACGGTGTGGCCAAAGAAAAAAAAAAAAAACCTAAAAACAAACAAACAAAATACAAACAATAAAACAGGCATCTTTGCATGAGTGCTTTTCAACATGGATACCTGGAGAGAGACCCAATACTATAAGGAAGTGAGGGTAACTGGCAAATGATCTTGCCCTAAATGGCTTACTGCAAAAGAGGAATAAGTCATTTACTCACCATTCTTCCCTGTGACCAGTGTTGATTCTTCTGCCAGGGAACATAGCAGAGAATGAGCTAGAAGGGCTGTCTTATTCTTACTCCAAGACACTGTGCCCAGCCCAGGGTCAGAGCCCAATAAAGATTTGATGGCTAAATAAGTAACTTCCCACTGGATGAGGCAGATGGTACACAGTCCTGTGCAGGCCTCTTTGCTCCTTTCAGGACAGAAGGTCTTACATTGAGGGAGAAGACCATGGTATGACACAGCCATGGTATGGGAAGGACAGGTAATGGTGAGCAGATTGGCTTAAATGTCTCTAAAGTCTCATCTGACTCCGCTACCCTGACATCCTATGAACTGGGAAATTGGTAAGTGGGAAGAACACAGAGGGCAGAGGCCAAACAGCTCCAGGGAGTGTGAGGAAAAAGCCACACAGAAGCCAAGAGAACTCTTGAGTTGAGTCATCTCTCTCTACAGGAGTCCCGAAAGGAAGAACACCTTAGCCACCCCTGGCTGTTAGTGTCCCGGGACTTAACCCGACATTCATCTGTCTGCTCAGCATTTACTGAGCAGCTACTATGTGGTCCGCCATGCATTTCCAAGCTTCTAGCTCCTTCAGTTACACCCACAGCACCTAGCAGAGGGCTCTGACACAACATGCATGTGATACATATCTATGAAATCTCAATCTGAAGGAGCTCTCAAGCTAGTAGAGATGATATAAGATATAAACAAATAAATGGATAAAGAAAGACAAAGTGCTCATTTCAAGGGTCAGGGATAGATCAGTGAACAAACGTGGGAGAGGTGACAGCAGTGGAGTGCAGCCTGGGCACTGGATGGAACAGCCCGGGAGAAGGGAACAGCAGGAGCAAAGACCCAGAGGCTTGGACTTCCCTGGTGGTCCAGTGGTTAAGACTCTGCACTTCCAATGCAGGGGAGTCTCTGGTTCTATCCCTGGTTGGGGAACTAAGCTCCTGCATGCTGCAGGTGTGGCCAAAATAATAATAATAAAGACTCAGAGGCTCTCAGGGGGCTGAGTGCGCTGACAATGGGGCACGCAGGCCAGGCTGGCTGTAACTCAGTCTGTGTGAGGGGGACTATAAAAAGATGAGAGGAGAAAGGTAAGATCCTAAAGGGCCCATGCATGGCAGGCAGAGCTGTCTGAAACCTTCTCCTAAAGGCCACAGCAGGAAACTGCTGGAGCCCCACAGAAAGCTTGGTCTGGCTGTACCTCATCAGGGGCCCAAGGGAACAAGAGCAGGAGGGCATCGATTAGGAGTCTGTGGTCAAAATCCAAGAGGCTACCAGGAGAGGGAGCTTGACTCAAGCAGTGGTCCCAGGAGCTCTGCGGGTAGAAGCCCGGAGCTACACCCAGAACATGTTAAACCATCTTCATGCCCACCTGCAGCAGGCAATGGTAGACCAAAGGCTCAGTAGCCAGATAGTTCTGGGCCCCATGCAGTTGTGTAACCTTGGGGAGGTCACCGTACCTCTCTGATCTCCCATTTCCCTGTCTGAAAAATGAGGATAACACGAACACCCACCTGGCACAGACTCTGTGAATGAGATAAGCAGCAGCATGGAATGGTGGGTGAGAATGCTGTGGATGGACTCTCGAGTCCAGCCACCCGGACTCCTAGCTCCTTCTTAGTTCTGTCATATATGCACTGAGTGACCTTGGGGAAGTGATCCAACCTTTCTGGGCCTCAATTTCCTCATCTGTGAAGTGGACTTAATAACAGTATCTATCAATAATACATCAAGGGATTCGTGTGGTGATTGAAGGAATTAATATACAGAAAGCACTTGGAACAAACAGTGCTTGGCACACAGTAAATGCAGGTTAAAACAATGTTGGCTACTGTTACATAAAACCACACAGGGTGGTGCCTGGCACACGGAATTGAGGCTCACTCAGCACATGTATGGCCCCTTCTCCATGCCCCAGGCCTCTTCTGTGCTCCCAGAAAATTCAGAGGCCATGGGAGGCAGAGGTGGGACAGATGAAAGAGTAGCAGAGGGCAAGCCTGGATTTGGTCTTCTTCCCCTTACCCATCCACCCAACACCAGGTGATACCCACTCTCTTCAAAGCTCCCTCTGCCCCAGGTCCTGGCCTCCACTCCTCACTGCCTGTGCTACTCATTTTGTCCTAAGCACCAGCACTATGATGGGTCAGGTCTGGTCCCCTGTGTCTTTGGCCAGGGGAGGGGGTGGGGGGGATCTCAAGAACAGAGAGTGTGGTGTTTGCTCAGCCTGGAGGCCCCTCCTGCTCTCTGCACACAGCCAAGAAATGTTTGTGGATGACAACAGCCCCATTCTCGCCCCAGATCTAGACAGAGAAGCAAGATTCCTCTAATTCTCATTCAATTCGACATTATCATTGCCTCCCACACAACTATAATGCTCCCAACACAGTGGCGGGGAAAGAAATGGTATTCCCTCCTGAGAAGGAGAGGACCCCCCCCCCAGGAAAAGTGCCCAAGACCCCAAAAGGGACAGACTTCCCTAGGACCCCTCTCTGGACTCCCTCCCCCCCCCCCCAGCATCCACATCCCCTGTGGGGAGCACACTGTCAATCCACTGCACACAGGAGACGCCACAGCAGTGCCTAAACCAGGCTGGCCCTGCTCACTGCTGTCCCCTAGTGCAAGCCAGCTTGCTGGGTGGGCAGGGTGGGGGGGCAGAGGATGGAGAGTTACCACCAAACAGGCTTCAGCCCACCACTGCCTACGGCAAAGCCAGAGCTGGGCCCAGGCAAAAAGAGTGGGAAATGCAGCTCTCTTCAGTGTGGAGGACTCAGCAGTGGCCCCCAGCACGGCTGTAAATCATTCCAGGTGCCAGGATGGCAAGGGGGACCAGGCCATGATCAACAACAAAAACAGAGATCTTCTCTAATCATGATGGGTGTGTGTGGTAGGGGGGAAGGGTGGCAATTCCAGGGGGAAAGACCTGAGCGTGGTGGATATCAGCAGCTGCTGAACAGACAGACAAACAAAAGCATGCAAAGACTTCACATATGAAGGCCCAGAGGCCAGAAGGAGGTCGGGCCTTCTCATGCGCTATGCTGCACTAGGAAGGCCACACCCAGAGCACAGCAGAAGGCAGACTGGCATCTGGGAACCTGTCCAGAAAAGACAGTGCGGGAGGGTGTGGGGATCCTGGGGGGATGACATGAGTGGGGGTGGACATAACAGCTGCTATCAACTGCAGTAGAGGGCAAGTTCCCAGGCTTGGGAGTCTGCCTCGTGGCTCTGTGACCTCTGGAGTGTTGCTTCACTTCTCTGAGCCCTCGGTTTCTTTGGCTGGAAAACGTGGGTTGTGGTGACATACGCACAGGGTAGCTGGGAGGACTGAATATGCCCCTGGGCAAGGGGCCCTTCCATGCCGGGCCCAGGCCCCTCTCTCTCCTCTTCCTCCACCAGAGGGAGCCGGGGGACCAGGAGCGCCCAGCTTGTACCAGCTCTACCTAGCCTCCCCCAGTGCTGCAGCCCTGCTGCTCAACTCCCACCCTGCCTGCCCTGGCTTCCAGCAGCAGCCTCTCACCCACTCCTTACAAACCCAGAGGAGGCCTGGCAGGGGAGTAGCTTGCAGCAGCTGTGGCGACGACAACGGCTACTGCATCAACAGGCCCTCCTGACACCTGGCCGAGAGAGGGAGGGAGAGTGGAAAGGAGCGAGACAAGGCCTTCTGCCCTCCCCCATCAACTCCCTCTCTCATCACTCATTCCAGAGCCATCTCCCCCTGCTCGAATCCTCCAGAAACCTCAGGCTCTCTTGGCCTCTTCCAGTTTGTGACCTGGTCAGGTCTTGAGGCTCCAGAAAGCTCCAGTGGAAAAATAACAGGCCTTGGAGACAGGTGGACTCGGGTTATAGCCCTAGCTCTATTAAGAGCTGGCAGTGTAACCTTGAGCAAGGTCCCTTCATTTTTTGGAGTCTCAGTTTCCCCATCTCTAAAATGGAGTTGCTAGTGCTCACTGCACATGGTCTGTTGCGAGGACCGAAAGAGGTAATAATGGATGTGCAAATATTTATGGTTAGGAGAAATTTGAAGTATCATCTAAAATCCCCTTATTAACCCATTAGGAAATGTGAAGCAACAAACACAAATGTGTTTCACAAAACGTGAAATCCAATGAACAGCCTGGAGGCTGCACAGAGGGAAGGACCGAGAGGCAAGCCTGCCCAGATGGCAGAAGCCCAGAGCTCAAGAGCAAACAGGCTTTCAAACCCACATCTGCAGGGTGGAGAATAGGAGGGGAACTGAATCCCAGAATTGGGGAAAGCCTTGGTCATTTCACAGGGCTTTCCATCAGTTCAGGAATTATGTTTTCTCTAGCCCTTCCCGATCCCCTTGAGACAGTCCACTGCATCACCAGACCAGGTTGGAAAGTTCTTCCTGATTTATCCCCAATTTTCCCATTGCTCCCGGTTCTGCTACCTGGAGCACACATAACGAGGCTGCTTCCTCTGTCACAGGCTTGACCACTCTGGAAGTCTTCCGCAGCCAGGCTCAGGGACCACAATGCCCATCTAGTCTCCCTGTGCCCTCACCCTACCACGGTCCTCTCCTGAAAGGGTCTTGCTTGGTTGACCTGGCCCCTCCCTCCAGTGTGGGGCCCCAAGCTGCACACAGTCAGTCCTCCTGGAATGGGCTCCAAGCAGCACCCCCTCCCCTCCCCCAGGCAGAAGAGCCCATCTCCCTCTGGGGCAGCCCACACCAAACCTCAGCTGAGGGTCACTGCAGTGAAGCCCAGCCGAGTCCTTGAGCTGCAGCTGCTGCTCCTGGGGCCCAGCCATCTCAACCCAGCACCCCAGCCTGCTGCCTCACCACGGGGGAGTTGCAGGGAGCTGTCTCCCGGCAGATTTCCTGAGGCAGAAGGCTTCCCCACCCCCAGCCCAGCCTCCAAGAGACACTCCGCTGGTTGTGGCACATGGTAGGACCAGCTGAGCCGTGAGAGGAGGAGGAAAGCTGTCCATTTGCTAGAGGACTTCAGACTTGGTCTGTAGTGGTGGCTGGATTAGTCACAGAACCATCAAATCTAAGCTGGAGGGGCCATTCAAGAGCATTCAAGGCAGATCCTGCCTTTTATAAAGATATGGGGGAACTGATGCCCTGAGAGAGGAAGGGACTCAGTCAAGGTCACAAAGCCAATCTGCAGCAGAGCTGGAGGGGGAACCCGGGTTTCCTAACTCCCAGTTCAGTATTCTTTCCAGTCCAGCAGAAGAAAAATCAGGGAGCCTTTAAGGCAGCCCTGTGATCCTGCACACCCTGGGCTCCTTCAGCTTGACATTTATCCCAACCAGCTCACCATGGTATCTGCATGGAGAAATGGACCCAGCCCATGCCCCACCAACCCAAGAGATGTTGCCAAGGTGTCCCAAATAAGCAGACACACAGACCCCAGCACAGACACTGGCACTGATCCAACAAGAGGGAAGATCTGTAGACTTCCCTTGCTGGTATGCTCTTCAATTGGGCGGTGTTTTTCTTGAGGGTGGAGAGGGGGTGGTCTTTGAGGAACTAGCCAAGGGCCGGGCCTCCATCTTTGCTCCCCCGGCCAGGATGTGCTGCAGTTCCCCCTCAGAGGGACGTCTCAGCCTCTAGCTGCCATTCTGGTCCCCACCTGCCTCTCTGGGAAAGGATGGAGCTGAGGCTGCCAGAGGAGAAAAGATCAGGCCTGCGCTCAGGACCTGCAGAGGAGACCCGAATGGTGGGGGGAGTCGCGGCCGGGGGTGGGGGGGGGAGAGGGAGGGCTTTCGTTCCCCTGCGGCTCTGAGCTGACATCGTGACAGACAATAAATATCCCAACCGGCACATCCAAATAGAATAAATGAAGAAATAAAAAGCCATCCTCTGGCAAGGATACAGGGAGAGGGTGAAGAAGTGGATGGGGTGACGACTGCTCCAAGCTCTCACTGGCCACGGTTTTGAGAAATAAGAGATGCCTGCACTCATCGGGCCAACCCACTCTGGTGAAGCTAGAGAAGGGGTATCGGCTGCCTGAGGGGGCGCCCGGCTTTTCCCGACAGGTTGGGACAGGAGAAGACACGGAATCAGGCACTGGCTTCTTACTTTACTAGCCGTTCAAGTTGAAGAGGGAACTAGCGGGGAAGAACCGGGGAAGACAAACACGCGTTCCTTACTTTCTCTGGAGGGTTGTGGCCGGGCTGGTGCTGGTACTGGTGCTGTGGCCGCCGCCGGCCCCGGGGCTGGAGCTCCTGGATGCGCCGCGGCTCAGCTGGCCCCGCTCCCGCGGTGGCCGGGGCCCCACGCCCACCGCCGCCGAATAGCCGGCTTCCTTCTCGCGGCCCGGGTGCGCCGGCCCAGCCTCCCTCCCGCCACGCTCGCGACTCAGGGCTGGGTTCTCGTGGTGCAGGTGGCACTGGGCCACGTCGCGCTCGCGGGCAGAGTAAGCAGCACTGTCCTGGAGTGGGTAGGAGGCGTCCCGCTCCTTGTCCCGATACACAGCCTCCCGGTTCTGGTAGGCGCCGTCCCGGTTCGGGTAGCCCACGTCCCGGGCCGCCTGGTGGAACTGGCTCTCCCGCAGCTCGCGGTGGTGGAACTGGGTCTCGCGCAGGTTCTGGTACTGGCTCTCGCGGCTCGGGCTATCCCGCGCGCCGTGGGGGTCCCGGTGCAGCTCCCCGCGGTGCAGCTGGCTCTCCTCCCTCAGATCGCGGTTCTCCTGGGTGAGCTGGTCCAGCTGGCCCTCCAGCTCTTCGATGCGCCGCCGCTGAGTCTCCAGCAGCTGCTGCTGGCTCTCGATGATGTTGTTCAGCTCCAGCAGGTACTCCACCGCCCGGTTGGGGCTCTCGGATCCCGGGCCGCCCGGGGGACCCGACCCCGCCTCCATCCTGGCGGCCCAGGGGCAGGGGAAGGGGCAGGAGAGCCCGATCCCAGCTCGCTCACGGCGCCACCCTCCCCCGGGCCCAGCCGGGGGAGGGGGCCGGCGGGACGCGAGGGCGCGCACCGGGCTCGAGGGCCCGGGGGCCCGGGGGGGCCCGGGAGACAGCGCTGGGGCCGGCGGCACGGGGAGCAGGAGCTGAGGCTACCGCCGCCGCCGCCGCCGCCACCGCCGCCGCCACGGCTCCCGAGGACGCGGCCCGCGGCGCTCCGCCCGCTGCGGAGTCACTGCGCAGCGCGGCCGCGCGGGACCGCCCCGGCCGCCGGCCCGCCCCCCGCCCCTGCCCCCACCCCGCGCGCCCGGCCCGCCCCCGCGCGTCCCACCTGCAGCCGCCGCAGGCGCCCGAAGCTGGACCTGCCCCAAGGGCCCCACGGGCCAGCCCCATCACAAGCTGCCGGAGATCTCTCCTTTTCACTGGTCCTAGGGTCCTCGCTTAATGTAGCCTAAAGAAGCCCTCCATCCCAGTCCGTTCCAACGTCCTCGGTTCCAACAGGCCCAAGATCCTCATCTAAGACCTTCCAGGAACCTCCATCCCAGGCAGCCCCCAGGTCCAGGAATCCCTCAGACTCCCCATCCCCTGGGTCTGCCAACCCCGTGTCAGTGTTCCTATCCCATCCAACCCCTGGACCTCCTACCTCTGGAGACCTCTCTCTAGCCCATATCATGGGCAGTCTCCAGGATCTCCCACCTCAACAAGCCCTGGGACTCCCCATCACAACTAGTCTTAGGCTCAAAGCTCCATTCATTCATTCAGCCCTCATTTTCCACTCTCCTTTGGAAATGCTCATCTCCATTTACTCCATCACCTCCATCCAATGAAACTGTACCCATCCTGCAAGACAAACACCACCTCATTGAAGCCAGCCCTGATCTCCCCAGCCAGAAATGCTCACTTCCTCCACACTTCTTTTGTGACACTTGTGGACCTCTGCTTTACAGCCCATTTGTTTTTATTCTTGCATGTCCTCTACCAGACCAAGCTCCTTAAAGCCAGAAACATGTCATCATTCATCTTTGTGAGCAGGCTGGGATAGAAGAGAAAGCTTGAGTTTTACAGTCATACAGAACTGGATTTAAATTTCATCTCTCTGAACTTCTTTTTCCCTCTCAGTAACACCTACCTCACAGGGGGTGGTCTTAGGAAAAGCATGCAAAATCATTTGGCACAGAAAAGACAACGCAGAGAATGAAAGAAAATATTTGCAAATGATATATCTGAATATGTAAAGAACTCTTACAGTTCAACAGCAAAAAGACAACCCATTTTTTTAAACAGGCAAACTACTTGAATAGATACTTCTCCAAAGATATACAAATGACCATTAAGCACATGAAAAGATACTCAACTTTATTAGCCATCAGGGGAATGCAGATAAAAACCACAGTGAGCTTTCTTTCCTAATGTAAAAGGAAAGTTTCACAATGTCCAGAGCCCTTGATGTCCTGCAAATGAAGGAGGAGGATGTCCTCAAATTCCTTGCAGCAGGAACCCACTTAGGTGGCACCAACCTTGACTTCCAAATGGAACAGTACATCTACAAAAGGAAAAGTGATGGCATCTACATCATAAATCTGAAGAGAACCTGGGAGAAGCTTCTGCTGGTGACTTGTGCCATTGAAAACCCAGCTGATGTCAGTGTCACATCCTCCAGGAATACTGGCCACCAAGCTGGACTGAAGTTTGCTGCTGCCATTGGAGCCACTTCTATGGCTGGTTCCTTCACTCCTGGAATCTTTTGTTAATGAAATCCAGGCAGCCTTCCATGAGCCATAACTTCCAGTGGTCACTGATCCCATAGCTGACCACCAGCCTCTCACAGAAGCATCTTATGTTAAGCTGCCCACCATTGCTCTGCGTGACACAGATTCTCCTCTGCTCCAGGTGGACATTGCCACCCCAGGCAACAACAATGGAGCCCACTCCATGGGTCTGATGTGAATACTGTCCTGGGAAGTACAATGCATATATGACACCATCTTCCATGAGCACTCACGGGACGTCATGCCTGATCTCTGTTTCTACAGAGACCCTGTAGAGATCGAAAAGAATAAATAGGTCACTGATGGAAAGGCTGTGACCAAGAAGGAATTTCAGACCTAATGGACTGCTCTAGTTCCTGAGTTTACTGCTACTCAACCTGAGGTCACAGGCTACTCTGAAAGCATGTTGGTGCTCTCTGCACCTATCGAGCAGTTCTCTGCCAAAGATCGGAGCACTCAACCCATCACTGAAGACTGATCCCAATGTTCAGGCCAGTGAATTGGTAAGAACGACCATTGGGTAGTATTAAGCTGTTCTCCACAGGCTCTTGAACAGAAAACGGAAATAAAGCTGTTGAAAAATAAACATCAGTTTCTTAAAACACACATATACACCCGATCCCTCTGGGTCTTCCCAGTGCAGGAGAGGGAGGTGGGAGGGGGGACTGGGATGGGGAATACATGTAAATCCATGGCTAATTCATTTCAATGTATGACAAAAACCACTGCAATGATGTAAAGTAATTAGCCTCCAACTAATAAAAATAAATGGAAAAATTAAAAAAAAATTAAAAAAAAAATTAAAAAAAAAGACAAAAACACATATACAGATACCACTTCACATCCACTATGATAACTGAAATAAAAAGGACAGACAGGGAGTAGTGTTGGTTGAGCATGTAAAACGATTGGAACACTCAGTCGTTACTGCTGGAAATGTAAAATGGTGTGGTTGCTTTGGAAGACCATTTGGAAGTTTCTCAAATTATTAAATATAGGATTACCATATGACCCAGGAATCCACTCCCAGAAATATACCCAAGGGAAATGAAAACATGTTTACATGAAAACGTGCACATGAATGATCATAGGAGCATTATTCATAATAGCCCAAAAGTGAAAACAATTAAATGTTCATCTGTTGATGAATGGGTAAACAAAATGTGGTATATCCACATGGAGGAATATTATTCAGCCATAAAAATGATTGGAGTTCCAAAATATATAAACAGCTCATCCAACTCTCTCTATATATATAAAAAGAACAACGTGATTTTTAAAATGGGCAGAAGACCTGAATAGACTTTTTCCAAAGAAGATATACAGATGGTCAACAGGCACATGAAAAGATGCTCAACATTACTAATTATCAGAGAAATGCAAATCAAAACCACAGTGAGCTATCACCTCACATCTGTCAGAATGGCTATCATTTAAAAGACCACAAATAACAAATGTTGATGAGGATGTGAAGAAAAGGAACCCTAGTACACTGTTGGTAGGAATGTAAATTGGTTCAGCCATTATGGAAACAGTTTGGAGTTTCCTCAAAAGCTAAAAATAGAATTGCCATATGACCCAACAATTCTACTCCTAGGTATATATCCAAAAGAAATGAAAATATTACTTCAAAAAGATATATGCATGCCAATATTAACAGAGGAATGGATAAAGAAGATGTGGTATATGTACAAGATGGAATACTGTGCATCCATAAAAAGAATGAAATTTTGCCATTTGCAACAACATGGATGGACTTGGAGGGTATTATGCTAAGTGAAATAAGTCAGACAGAGAAAGACAAATACTGTATGATATCATTTATATGTAGAATCTAAAAAATAAAACAAACTAATGAGTATGACCAAATAGAAACAGACTTACAATTATAGAAAACAAATCAGTGGTTACCAGTGGGGAGAGGGAAGGGGAGAGAGACAATAGAAGGGTAGGGGGAACTACTGTCTATAAAATAAGTAAGCCAATAGTTTAAATGGATAACCAACAAGGACCTACTGTATAGCACAGGGAACTCTTGCTGCTGCTGCTGCTGCTAAGTCACTTCAGTCGTGTCCGACTCTGTGTGACCCCATAGACGGCAGCCCACCAGGCTCCCCCGTCCCTGGGATTCTCCAGGCAAGAACACTGGAGTGGGTTGCCATTTCCTTCTCCAGTGCATGAAAGTGAAAAGTGAAAGTGAAATCACTCAGTCGTGTCCGACTCAGCGACCCCATGGACTGCAGTCTACCGGGCTCCTCTGTCCATGGGGTTTTCCAGGCAAGAGGACTGGAGTGGGGTGCCATTGCCTTCTCCAGATTGGCTATACTCCCAATACAAAATAAAAAGTTTTTTAAGAATAAATAAGCTATAAGAATATATTGTACAGCACAGGGAATATAACCAATATTTCATAATAACTATACATGAAGTATAACCTTTAAACATTGTGAATCACTATATTGTACACCTGAAACTTATGTAATATTGTAAATCAACTGTACTTCAATTTTTAAAGGAGGGATGAAGTACTGATACATGCTACAACATGGATGAACCTTGAAAACATTATGCTAAATTATGCTAAAAGAGACACAAAAGTCCACATATTGCATGATTCCATTTAGATAAAATTCCAGAACAGGCAAATACATAGAGACAGAGAGTAGAGTAATGGTTGTTAGGGGCGAGGGCATGGGTTGGGGAAAGAGGAGTGACTGCTATGGGGTTTTGGGGAGGGAGAATGAAAATTTTCTAAAATTAGATGGTGGTGATGGTTGCACAACCCTGTTAATTCAAAACCACTGAACTGTACATTTTAAAAGGGAGAATCTTAAAAAAAATTAAATAAAAGGGAGAATCTTATGGTATGTGAACTGTATCTTGATAAAAACTGCTTTTTAAAAACACTTTGCACAGAGTCTAGCACATAACAGCAGCTACAGTTAAAAAACAACAACACATCTATGGTGCTTACCATGTGGCAGGCCCTGTGCTAAGTACTCTACATGCACAAACTCAATCTGCATGACAATCCTGTGAGGTGGATGATGTTATTACCTCCATGTCATGGATGGGAAAAGTGAAACCCAGAGGTTGAATGACTCGCCCAGGGTCACACAGAAGCATAGCCAGGAAGCTCAGATGTTTCTCTTTCACATCTCTGTATCTTTCCTTAATACCTTGTACAAAATAGGTGCTCCATAAGAGTTAAATTAATATATGTATCAAATACTTCTATTTCCAGAAAATATTTAGAGTATTTATTATGTTCCAGGCAAACCTGTGTTCCTGTCCTGTGTTCCTGTTTCCTATCCCTATTTCTCTCATTCAGATTGTGAGGCAGTAGGCAGATGGGTACAAAGTTTCAGTCACAAAATATTTATTGTCTATGTGTCAAGCAGTATTCTAGACACTGAGGATATAGCAAAGAACCAAATAGATGACAGTTCCTAACCTCATGAGCTGACATTGTACTGGGGGAGAGAGACAATAAAGAACTAGAATACATAGAACATGTCAGATGGTGTACTGAGTTGAATAGTATCCCCCCAAACTTGATGTCCACCCTGTGAATGTGATATTTTTTTTGGAAATTCGGATCTTTGCAGATGTACTTAAGGTAAAGTCATATTCTATTGGCATGGGTCTTCTCTGATGGGTTAGGAAGATCCCCTGGAGAAGGGAAAGGCCACTCTCCAGTATTCTGGCCTGGAAAATTCCACGAATACAGTCCATGGGGTTGCAAAGAGTTGGACATGACTGAGCGACCATTCAGGTATGACCTAAATCAAATCCCTTATGGGAAGTGAGAAATAGATTTAAGGGACTAGATCTGATAGACAGAGAGCCTGATGAACTATGGACGGAGGTTCGTGACATTGTACAGGAGACAGGGATCAAGACCATCCCCATGGAAAAGAAATGCAAAAAGGCAAAAATGGTTGTCTGAGGCCTTACAAATAGCTGTGAAAAGAAGAGAAGCAAAAAGCAAAGGAGAAAAGGAAAGATATTCCCATTTGAATGCAGAGTTCCAAAGAATAGCCAGGAGAGATAAGAAAGCCTTCCTCAGTGATCAATGCAAAGAAATAGAGGAAAACAACAGAATGGGAAAGACTAGAGATCTCTTCAAGAAAATTGGAGATATCAAGGGAACATTTCATGCAAAGATGGGCTCGATAAAGGACAGAAATGGTAAGGACCTAACAGAAGCAGAAGATATTAAGAAGAGGTGGCAAGAATACACAGAAGAACTGTACAAAAAAGGTCTTCATAAGTCAGATAATCACAATGGTGTGATTATTCACACTCATCTAGAGCCAGACATCCTGGAATGTGAAGTCAAGTGGGCCTTAGAAAGCATCACTATGAACAAAGCTAGTGGATGTGATAGAATTCCAGTTGAGCTATTTCAAATCCTGAAAGATGATGCTGTGAAAGTGCTGCACTCAATATGTCAGCAAATTTGGAAAACTCAGCAGTGGCCATAGGACTGGAAAAGGTCAGTTTTCATTCCAGTTCCAAAGAAAGGCAATGCCAAAGAATGTTCAAACTACCACACAATTGCACTCATCTCACACGCTAGTAAAGTAATGCTCAAAATTCTCCAAGCCAGGCTTCAGCAATACGTGAACCGTGAACTTCCAGATGTTCAAGCTAGTTTTAGAAAAGGCAGAGGAACCAGAGATCAAATTGCCAACATCTGCTGGATCATCGAAAAAGCAAGAGAGTTCCAGAAAAACATCTATTTCTGCTTTATTGACTACACCAAAGCCTTCGACTGTGTGGATCACAATAAACTGTGAAAATTCTGAAAGAGATGGGAATACCAGACCACCTGACCTGCCTCTTGAGAAACCTGTATGCAGGTCAGGAAGCAACAGTTAGAACTGGACATGGAACAACAGGCTGTATATTGTCACCCTGCTTATTTAACTTATATGCAGAGTACATCATGAGAAACGCTGGGCTGGAAGAAGCACAAGCTGGAATCAAGATTGCTGGGAGGAATATCAATAACCTCAGATATGCAGATGACACCACCCTTATGGCAGAGAGTGAAGAGGAACTAAAAAGCCTCTTGATGAAAGTGAAAGAGGAGAGTGAAAAAGTTGGCTTAAAGTTCAACATTCAGAAAACTAAGATCATGGCATCTGGTCCCATCACCTCATGGGAAATAGATGGGGAGACAGTGGAAACAGTGTCAGACTTTATTTTTTTGGGCTCCAAAATCACTGCAGATGGTGACTGCAGCCATGAAATTAAAAGACGCTTACTCCTTGGAAGGAAAGTTATGACCAACCTAGACAGCACATTAAAAAGCAGAGACATTACTTTGCCAACAAAGGTCCATCTGGTCAAGGCTATGGTTTTTCCAGTGGCCATGTATGGATGTGAGAGTTGGACTGTGAAGAAAGCTGAGCGCCGAAAAATTGATGCTTTTGAACTGTGGTGTTGGAGAAGACTCTTGAGAGTCCCTTGGACTGCAAGGAGATCCAACCAGTCCATCCTAAAGGAGGTCAGTCCTGGGTGTTCATTGGAAGGACTGATGCTGAAGCTGAAACTCCAGTACTTTGGCCACCTCATGCGAAGAGTTGACTCATTGGAAAAGACCCTGATGCTGGGAGGGATTGGGGGCAGGAGGAGAAGGGGACGACAGAGGATGAGATGGCTGGATGGCATCACCGACTCGATGAACATGGGTTTGAGTAAACTCCGGGAGTTGGTGATGGACAGGGAGGCCTGGCGTGCTGCGATTCACGGGGTCGCAGAGTCAGACACGACTGAGCGGCTGAACTGAACTGAACTGAACTGAGTGACTTTCACTTTCACTCCATCTAATGACCGGTGTCCTTAAAAGAAGAGGGAAATTTGGACGTTGATACACACACACGGAATATCATGTGAAGATGAGGGTAGAGCTTGGAGTCTCCACACTATGGGAACACAAAGGATTGCTGGCAACCACCAGAAGCTAGAAGAGGCATGGAAGGATTATTCCTTCCAGCCTTCGTAGAGAGCATGGCCCTGCTCTCTATGAAGAAGTCCCATTTCAGACTTCTAGCCCCCAGAACTGAGAGAGAATAAATGTCGGCTGTTTCAAGCCACCCGGTTTGTGGTACTTTGTTATGGCAGCCCCAGGAAATGACTCCAGATGGTGCTCTGGAGAAAGGCAAAGCAAGGAAGGATGATGGAGAGCGCTGGGTGAGTTAAACATAGCCTGCGAAGGAAGGGAACTCTCAGTCTAGTCAGAGAACTACAATCAATCCTATGTCCCAAAAAGGAGTAACAAAATGCAATGTGCAAAGCACAAGAGTGGAATCACCAGGACTAGGATGTTGGGAAGTCTTTATGTATTTGAGCTGGGCTGAGGATTTCAACAGGTGGAGGTGGTAGAGCTGAGAAACACCTGTTGGAGTCCCGTGCCATGGAAGGAAAGGAACAGGGTCAGGAAAACTGTGTTTAGGGAACCATGCATAATTTGATTGAAGAGAGAAATAGAAGCACAAGTGTGTGTGCATGCACATGTGTTGTAAGAGACAGGAGGAGATCAGAAGACATGGCTTGATTCTGCTTGGAGAAGATTCCAAAGCCAAACAAGAGCATTTGGACCTTCTGTTATAGGCAATGAAAAGTCATGGAAAGTTTTTTGAGTAGGAGAGTAACAGGCTAGGAAGGAAGGGGTTCCACATGGATGTTATGTGTACTGAATATTACACACTACAAACAGTTTTTTAAAACTAATTTATTTGTTTTTGGCTGAGTCTTTCTTACTGTGCACAGACTTTCTCTAATTGCAGTGTGCAGGCTTCTCATCGTGGTGGCTTCTCTCATTGTGGAGCACAGTCTTTAGTGTGCATGGGCCTCAGAAGTTGTAGTTTAAGGGTTCCAGAGCGCAGGCTCAGTAGCTGTGGCACATGGGCTTAGTTGCTCTGTGGCATATGGGATCTGCTGGGACCAGGGATTTTACCTGTGTTTCCTGCATTGCAAGGCAGATTCTTAATCACTGGACCACCAGGGAAGCCCAAAAGGGTTTTTTTTTAATTGGCTCATTGTTGTCGCTCAGCAGAGACTGTGGCACTACCTTCTTTTCCTGCCTGCTGCCTCCGGAGTCATTTCCCAGAAGCCTCGATCCCTGGTGTGATTGCTCCAGTTCTCCTTACCCCAGCACCAGCTTTGCCAAGGAATGCAGAGCTAAAGCAAGAAAGAACCCTGAAAACCACATCTCACCACTGCCAGTATCCAGTCAACAAGAACTCATCATGATGATGAGAGCCATGAAATATTTTCCTCAGATTCGAAGGTGGCATCTGTTCAAATTGGTTTTTCCTATTGGGTTCTCATAGCTCTACCACGAGTAGATCTTCTACACTGTTAGCTGCCAGACATGAGATGGGAAAATAAAAAAAAAATTTTTTTAAATCATCAGTCTTTTCCCTCAGTTTTATACTCCAGAATGTTCAAGCTGGAGCTTAGAGATTAACTCATTTTTCAGATGAGAACGCTGAGGACCAGAGAAAAATGATTTGCATATAATTGCTGTGTGATCAGTAGGTTATAACTCCTTACTTGGGCTATTTCCTGAGGTCTGCTATTCCAAAGAGTCTTGAGATTGAAGACTGTAAAGAGCAAGACAGTGGGAAAGTGATGATCTGTGAGGCACAGAGAAGAAAGAAAAAGGAACAGAAAAGGAAGACTCATCCCTGTGGAGATCCCTAAAGAGATAGCAGTGCTTAAAACTGAGACAGCATTTTGCTAATTAATTAATTATCCTTCCGGCCCCTTTCCCACTAGTGGGGGAAGGGGCCAAGATGTATGTGAAGTACCTGTCAGTCTTGAACAGTCTCACAGAAAGCAATCCTAATAGACTAGTCTGGGTTTTGTTTTAGGAAAAATTTTCTCTCTGAAGATGATTTGTAAGCATGATTCTGTCAGAACATAAAACCACATAATCCAATGTGTTTCCAATTTTGTCCTAGCTTCCATAAAACTTCGAGCCAAATTCAGAGTCCAATTATAATCCAGTTCATTTTAGGTACCTGGCAACATCTATTCAGGCTTCCTTTACATGGTCTCTGGTCTGTTTTCTTCCCCATTTTTATCCCTAATTGTCTTTCTTTCATGTTGTAACTGATGACTCGCCTAATATCCTCTTTAAAGTAGGCGGAATATAAATCTTACATAAACTAAACTGTGCTTACAGATGCTAAGGAGATTTGAACCAATGAAGAGTATTTGAAGGAACAGATGATATTAGGCCTGGAGGAGAGCAGGCTTATGAAAATGTGATTCCTGGCTTTGAATACCCAATAGGCTGTCAGGGGGCAATGTAGTGGAATTATTCTGCTTAGCCCCAAAGGACACAGCCAGAAGCAATGGGTGAAAATTACAGGGAGACAGATTCCCAGAGGGAAGTGATGTCTCATAGGTGAAGCCTAGCGGAAAGAGTGAGTTAACCATCAATGGAAGTCTTCAAATAGCGGCCAAACGGCCTCACTTGAAGGGTCTATTGCATAGGAAATGTAAACACTGGATGGAAGTGTTGGATACGATGACGTTAAAGGTTCTTTGTAGCCCTAATATATGCAAACACAGTTCTAGATGTAGACAAGAAGACTGGGGAGGGGCAGGTGGGGAGAGGAGACAGGAAAGAAAGAAACAAAGGTTCACGAAATTCTGAAACATTTTCCCCAAAAGCAGTGAACCCTAACTGCTCCTGAGACTCTTGTAAAAGGGAAAACTGTCCAAAACTAGAGCTCAAGTCTGCACTTCCCCATGCCTATTCTTTGTGAAGCCTAGAAGGCAGGAGAAATGGAAGCAATTACTCCACTGTTCCCACTGCCACCTAACCGGCTGGTATTCAAGGAAGAGCAGGTCAAGACTTTTAAAGCTAGAAGGGGCCTGAGGGATTTTGTAACCCCAACCTTTCATTTTAGAACCAGAGAGAATAGGCCCAGAGAGTGTAAGGAGCCTCTGTATCTGTCAGCAACTTCACCCGACCCTATGCTACTGAAGGGCAGAGACTTTTGTTTCGTTTACCTTTCCCCAAGCCCAGTCTGACCCCAGGTCCTTGCACATGATGTGTGCACGGTAAGCAGTTGGAAAATCGAATTGCCCAGGAGGGCTGGAATCAGAAGTTAGGTCTTTTGACCTCCAACCTATGGTAATTTCCATGACCAAATTTCATTCAGTTCAATTCCCCGGACATTTTATTTGGCATTTCTGTATGCCAGACTTGGAGCTATAGCAAAAATGAACAAGAAGCAGGCTGTGCCCTCAAGAAGCAAACAGCTCCTCCTGGGAGCTGGGCTCTTCCCCTCTCAGGCCCTGCACACCTGCTGTTCCTTTGCCATAGAAAGCTGTTTTCTGTTGCCTTTGCCTACTTACTGCCTATTCATTCTTCAGATCGCAGTTCAAATGTCAGTTCATCAGCAGCTCCTTCTCTCACTCCCAGATGAGGCAGAACCCTCTGGTATATGCTTTCGGTGAGTCCTTCTCCTTCCTTGAACTTAGCAAGTGTGTAATTACATATTGATTTGTGTGATTCTTTGTTTGCTTCCCTCCCACCTCCCTCTCTAGACTGTTAGCTCTACAAGGGCAGATATTCCGTCTGTTTTGCGCCCCCCCCCCCACCCACTGTACCACAAGTCTGGCAAAAAGCCTGGGACATGGTAGGTAAACAATAAGCAATCTATGTTTGTTGAATACACGAATCAACCATCTAATGGGATATATAGATAGATAAATTATAACTACAATTCGATGTGATGACAGCAATAAGGTAATACAGAAATCAATTCTTTGGGAAAGAGAAAGCCAGCTCCTGTATCAATGCTGCCGTGTAGAATGTATCAGTAGCTTCAGTCATGTCTGACTCTTTGTGGCCCACCAGGCTCCTCTGTCCATGGGATTCTCCAGGCAAGAATACTGGAGTGGGTTGCCATGCCCTCCTCTAGGGGATCTTCCCGACCCAAGGGATCAAACCCAGGTCTCTTTACCTCCCCTGCATTGACTGGCAGGTTCTTTACCACTAGTGCCACCTGGGAGGCCCTTGTAGAATGTATATACTGCCAGAAAGTCAAAGCATGAGAGCAGGAAATCCTTGTGAAAGTGCCTGTTGCATTCAGACAAACCAAAGCTATGTGTCAGCATCCCTGTATGTCCCCAGTCCCCTGAGAAAAGGGCAGTTCTGCCATAGTGGGGCAGACTAGGCAAGTGAGTGCCGATCGGGGTTTGGGCACAGCTGGCAAAATCAGACCACGTAGGGCTGGCAAGGCCAAAAGGAAGCTCCTGGAATTCAAGGTACATAGATCTTTCTGTTCCTCAGGGTTCTCTACAGGAGAAAGACTGAGAGGATTGGTCGGTCCTGGAATGACGGGACACTTCCTTACGTTTTGGGCCGGTGGAGGTTTAGACCTACTCTGAGGCATAAGAGAGTGTTGCCCTCTAGTGGTAATAATAATGATAATGATAGTGATAATAATAAGTAGGGGATGTGTGCCTTGCTAGGGTGACAAACTATCCCAGTTTGCTCAAGATAATTTGTTTGAGCACTGAAATTCTGCTTCCCAGGGAACCTCTCAGTCCCAGGCAAAATGGTACAGTTAGTCATCTAATCCCTTGATGGTGTTCAACACACTCTGGATACACATCATCTCATTAGATGGTTCATAACCCCCACGGCAAGGAATCAGGATTCAGCTCCACAAATCTGCAGAGCTTTTAGAGATTCAGACTTTTTTCCCAACAAGAAAAGATGGCCCAAGAGAAGGGAAGTAACTTCCTTTTTCAACATCATATTACAAAATGGCAGAACGAGGATCAGCATCTAGGTGTCCAGACCCACAGCTCCGTGCTGTGTGCCTCTGCCTGGCATGCCCTTACCTACTCTGTCAGTTTGTCTCTGCTCTGCGTCCTCAAGGAAGACTTCTGTAAATTACTCACCCCTTAATTCTTTCAGAAAGCTTCCCCTCTGAAAGCCTGAAATACTCATTTGGCACTTATCATGTGCTATAAGTACTGTTTTGGTGTTTTTTTTTTAAATCCTTTACATGTATAGCTAGAAGAAAAGGAAAGCTCCTCAGCCCCTCACCCCCAACCCCAGGCCATACTGGAGAGGAAAGCAACCTCTGGGTGGAATAGTCTCAGGGTGCCCATAGTTTGTTCAGGGACCCGAGGAAAGGGCATTTGGCATTGCAGAGCAAGGAAAGAATCAGAGAAAGCCTTTTGCAATCACCAGGTGGGATGGATTTGAGAGCAAAGAGTTGAACAGAGGTGAAAATACATCCCTCTGCAGCCTTGGGGGAAAGGAAAGAGAGTGAAGCCTTCCTTACCATCAGGGGATGGGTTCTAGTTTTCTTGCTACCAGAATTGCAGTGTCCTTCTCTGCTTCCCTGGTTCCTGACAAGGACCCCCCAAATCAGCTTTTGCCTCTCCCCTCCACTGAGACAAATTTGCAAACTCCCACATCTCTGTGGAAACGGCAGAGAGCAGGAGAGAAGAAAAAAGGAGAAAAATCCACCCACATGCCAACAAACTGGAAAAAAAAAATAACCCAGGCCTTGTCTCACTCAGCTGTTGGCTTGCTGCTCCCTCCTACTGTGGCGGCTGCTCCTGCCTCCTGGACAGGGGCCTAGCTCTGTGCAGTCCCCCTTCCCACCCTGCGTTGGCTTTTGTCAATCCCCCTCCCTCCATCTCAGCTATGGGGAGGGAAGGTCCTGGAGCCCAGGGTAGGAGAGCTGGAAGGAAGGACTGGCAGAGCCACCAAATGCTTGGAGCCAGCTGCAAACTCAATTCCCATCACTGTTCCCCCAAATCATGCAGGAGACCCTCTTCTCACCCCAGGGACGAAGTCAAGGAGTTCTCACCCACCAGGCAACCTCTCCCTCAGATACCCCTGCCCGTTGAAACCTCTGCTGCCTCTCTCTACCATTTCACGTCTAAACTCTGTTTTTGGTCTAACTCCCTCTACTCCAATCTTTTCATACCCTATCCTTTCTTCACCTTCTGCCCCAGTTCTGGAAACCATACATTTTTTTTTTTAATGGAATGTGTTGCTAGGAAAGGAGGGCTCTGGTCATCACTATTAAGAATTACCAAGGAAAACAGAGATGTTTAGCCTGCAGGAGAGACTATTTGGGCTCAAAGAATTATGGGAAGATGGAACTACAAGGAGCTTTTTGGATTACCTCGTCCAATCCTTCATTTTCTAGTTAAGGTGACTGAGACCCAGAGATGAAAGAAGACCTGAACTGTCATGGAGAAGGGACAACTTTGGTCTGTGGGCCTCCAGAAAACTAAAGGAGAACCAGTGGGTGAAAGATATTAGAAAATAGATTTAAATGACAGTTTTGTTTCTTCCTTCCAAATCCCTATTCCTGTTATTTCACTTCCTTCCCTTATGGTGCAGGATCTCCAATTTAGTGCTGAACAAAAGGAGTGATAATGGGCATCCCTATCTTGTTACTTATCTTAAAGGGAAAATTTTCAGTGTTCAACCATTATATACATTCCCTGTGGAATTTTGGAGGATGCTTTTTATCAGTTTAAGGAAGTTCCCTCTTATTCCTAACATGCTTAGAACATTTTTTTGTCACTAACAGGTGTTAAGTTTTATCAAAGTCTCAGCATCTTTCATAATGATTGTAAGTTATTTTTTCTCTTCTAATCTGTTTATATGGTCAAGAATGCAGTGCTAAGCTCAAGCGAAAGATGAAATTTCTAACACACACACACAAAAACATCCAAAGAGGCATTGGCTGCCTTATGGATCAAAGCAGTCAGCTCCAAGTGACTGGGAATGTTCAAACAGAAGTGTAGCCACTCAATAAATATTTAGGTGCCAACTCTGCTCTAGGTGCTGACAGTTCAGTGATGATGAAGATCCCTGCTCTCCCCGTGGTCACATTTTAGAGAAAGGATGACAGATATAAACAACCAACAAATATAGGAACAGGATCATTTCAGAAAGTAAAAGTGTTTTGAAAATACTGTACAAAGGTAATGTGACTGGGTAGATCTGGGGAACAAGATTAAATAGTCAGTAAAGGTCTCTGGACAGATTTGGGATATATTTTTACTGAACAGCACTATCAATCAACTTGACCACATTGCCACTTATAGACTACAAGATTAGTCAGGGAAAGTCTCTCGTAGGAGGGAAAGTTGAGGTGAGATTGAATGACAAGAAAGTGATCATTTCAGGAAGATCCAGAGACATGGCTTCCCAAGCAGGGCAAAACACAAGGGTGAAAGCCATAGAGTGGGAATGAACTTGGGGTATTTAAGGGATTACCAGTCAGAAGAAGTCTGATTGGTACTAAATGAAGTAGGAGAGAAATTCTGAAGCAAGCCTGTGTACGACCATGCCAGCCATACTAAGGTGTTTATTCCAGGTGCAGTGACAAGCCGCTAGAGGGTTTTGAGTTGGGATTGACATGTCTATGATCATTCTGTCTGATATGTGGGAAATGGATTATAGTGGGAGCAAAACTGAAAACAGGTAGACCAGTTAGGAAGCTAGTGATGAGACCAGTCAGAAGGTCTAAGCAGGAGACCATAATAGCTTAGGCTAGGAGAGTGATGATGAAGCAAGATAAGTGTGAAGATTTCGGATCTATTTTTACCTATTTTTTTTAAAGTAAGATTTAAAAAATAATTTTATTTTTAACTAAGTTTTCTGGATTTTTTAAAATGTAAAATTCAGGTTTGTTTCTTTTTAAAAAATCTGTGAACCATTCTTTTTTTTTTTAAATTAATTTACAGCAGTATCAGTCAACCTGATCTCATTGGCACTTACAGAGTACTCCTTCTGACAACAGCAGAGTATACATTTTCTCAAGTTCGCAACAAATGCTCATCAAGATAGACCATATTCTGGGCCATAAAACACATCTTAACAAATTTAAAAGAACAGAAATCATACAAAATATGCTCTCATACCACAGTGAAATTAAACTACAAACCAGTAACAGAAAAATTTTCAGAAAATCCCCAAATGTTTATAAATTAAATGATATACTTATAAATAACATATGTGTCAAAGAAGAAGTCTCAAGAGAAAATTTTAAATATTTTGAGTTAAATGAAAGTGAAAAATACAATTTGTGAAAATTTGGAGGATTGTGGAAAATCCTGAACAATCTACAAAAAAAAAAAAGCCTTTTCTGGAACTAATGAGTGTATACAGAATACAAGGTCGATACACAAACATCAGTGGCTTTCTTATATGCCAGTAGTAAAAATTAGAATTTGAAATTTTAAGAAAATGGTACTATTTACGATAGCTGCAAAATAATGAATTAGGTATAAATATAAAAAAATATGTACAGTATCTGAATGTGGAAAATTAAAAAACACTAGTGAAAGAAATCAAAGAATATCTAAATAAATGGAGAGATAGTCCATGTTCATGAATCGTTGTTGTTGTTGTTGTTTAGTCTCTAAATCATGTCTGACTCTTTTGCGACCCATGGACTGTAGACCACTAGGCTTCTCTGTCCATGGGATTCTCCAGACAAGAATACTGAAGTGGGTTGCCATTTCCTTTTCCAGAGGATCTTCCTGACCCAGGGATCAAATCCACATCTGCGGCATAGCAGGCAGATGCTCTATCACTGAGCCACCTGGGAAACCCATGAATAGGAAGTCTCAATATCGTTAAAATATCAGTTCTTCCCAAATTGATCTGTAGATTCAACATAGATTCAGTCAAAACCCTGCTAAACTATTCTCTAGATATAGACAAAGTGATTCAAAAGTTCATATGGAAAAGAAAAGATCTAGTCCACCAAAACAACATTGAAGGAGTCAGAGGATACTATCCAATTTCAAGATAGCTACAGTACCAGAAGCTATAGTATACAAAATAGTGGAATGGAATAAATTTTAAGGTAGAGCTAAAAATCTTCTTGATGTTATGTATGGGGTGAAGAACAGAAAGGAATCAAGAAGGATGAGAAGGAGGAAGATTGGGTTAGATACCTTTTAAAATTTCTTCCAAAGTTTGTTTTAATAAAAAGTTGTAAGATCTATGATTTCTTGACCTGACTCACATATTTCTTCTAACTCATTACAGTTATAGTTGGGGCTGGGATTTCCCTAGTTATTGACTCCATACCTCCAAGCTCAGGCCCATTCCCTCCCCTTTTCTCTTCTGTGGAGGGTATCCTGGGGACTCTGCAAGTAAGAGCCAATGAGCAAGGTGAATGCTGCCTCTAGTCTTGATTTTAAGAGGTTTCAAGCTCCATGGTCAAAGTCTGATTACCCTATAATTAATGTGTTAATAAAGCATGAAGGAGAAGCTGAGGAAGAAAAAGAAGAAGAGAAGGAGAATGAGGAAAAGAGAAAAGGAGAAGTTGAAGAAGGAGAGATGGGAGAGGAAGGGAAATGAAAGAATAAATTATCTGTTGGCAGAAAGAGGGGAGAGGAGCAGGCCATGGTGGCACACAGTAGCCTCCTGAGGCAGAATGCATCTAGCCCTGCTAGCCTCAGTCCATGTCTTCAGCAATAGCCCTTCCTTATTTGTGGCCCTACGAGAAACTTGTTGTTCAGTCGCTCAGTTGTGTCTGACTCTTGGCGACCCCATGGACTGCAGCAAAGGACCAGTCTTCCCTGTCCTTCACTATCTCCTGGAGTTTTCTCAAACTCATGTCCACTGAGTTGGTGATGCAACCATCTCATCCTCTGTTGCCCTCTTCTCCTTTTGCCTTCAATCTTTCCCAGCATCAGGGTCTTTTCCAATGAGTTGGCTCTTCACATCAGGTGGCCAAAGTATTAGAGCTTCAGCTTCAGCATCAGTCCTTCCAATGAATATTCAGGGTTGATTTCCTTTAGGATTGACTGGTTTGATCTCTTTGCAGTCTTGCAGAGAGACTGTTATATGGAGAAATGAGTCTTTGTAGTAATTACATCTGGTCAGAGTAGGTGGGATGGGGGGAGCAGGGAGGAGGTGATGAAAATATCAATAAATGGATGGCGTTAGATCAATGGTGTTATACTTTATTTTGAGTCACAGACCTGTCTGAGAATATAATGAAAGCTATGGCTTATACATTCTCCCCAGAGAAATGCTAATACAATCATACCAAATTTTGCCTTCAATACAGCATATGCATTCATGGATTCTCTGAAACCTTCCAGGATCCATGAACCCCTGATAGAATTCTGAAGAAGAGAATACTGACGAGGTAAAAATCAGCATGCTTAGTGAATGGATTTTATGTGGTAGTTAACAGAGTGAGTCAGGGAAGAAGCCTGGATTTATGACTTAGGTGGCTGGCTGGATGATGGAGCAATTCACTGACACAGAGTAAAAGGTAGAACCAGGAGAGTGTAGTGTCAGAGAAACCAATGGCAAATCATCTTCCAAAATAGGAGGAATGGTTAACATGCCAAATATTACACAAAACAAAGCCTGGAAACCAACCACTAGATTTAGCAATAAGATCACTGGTTGGTAGCCTTGCAGAGAACATGGCGTGGTGGGGGTGGATGGCAAATTACAATGGGTTAAGAAGGAAGAAGTGGAGGCCAAAATGTAATGGGTTAAGAGGTATAATTGCACTCATCTCACAAGGCTAGTAAAGTAATGCTCAAAATTCTCCAAGCCAGGCTTCAGCAATACGTGAACTGTGAACTTCCAGATGTTCAAGCTGGTTTTAGAAAAGGCAGAGGGGAGGAGCCAAGATGGCGGAGGAATAGGAGGGAGAGACCACTTTCTCTCCTACAAATTCATCGAAAGAACATTTGAACGCTGAGCAAATTTCACAAAACAACTTCTGATCGCTAGCAGAGGACATCAGGCGCCCAGAAAAGCAGTCCATTGTCTTCGAAGGGAGGTAGGACAAAATATAAACGATAAAAAGGGAGTCAAAAGAGCTATGGACGGAGACCCATCCCGGGAAGGGAGTCTTAATAGAGGAAGTTTCCAATCACCAGGAAACCCTCTCACTGGCGGGACTGGGGGAAGTTTTCTGCATTCTAACTGGGAGGAAGAATTAAACAAGTACCACAGATTACGTGCCTAAAAGCAACTCCCAGCAGAAAAGTACCCCAGACGCCCGTACCCACCAGCAACAAGCGGGGCGGAACGGAGAGGAGCGGGCGGCATTGCTTAGGGTAAGGACCGGCCCGAAGACCCTGAGAGCAATCGGAGGGAGCTTTTTTAAACTGTGGGATAGCAAGGGACAAAATTAACTGGCCCGAACACACTGCCAGTGGTTCGCAAAACAAAGGGACTGAGAATCTCCAGAGAAGAGCCGGCCCATCCCTGCTGGAGGTAGGAGGCAGGGGGGAGGGGAAAAGGGCAAACTCAGCCCCTGAGAAGCCACCCCCTCCCACACTGCAAACAGGCCTCCGGGTTCTAGCTAAAGACTTCCTGAGACCCGACTGGCGGTGCGCGCTGGGGCCGCGGAGGGAAAAAGCGCGCCGTACCCGGGGAGATTGCGCCCAAGCCTCTGGCTGCCTGGGCCGCTCGACGCGGAGGGAAAAGGCGCACTGCACCCGGGGAGAGTGCGCCCAAGCCTCTGGCTGCCTGAACCGCTCAGGCCGGGGAAGGCACAAAACGCAGGCGCAACCGAATCTGTGCTTTTGTGGAGTACCCGAAAACTGGAACCGCACTCAACGCAGGGCCCGCTCCATATAGAGCAGCCGGGAGCCTGAGCAGTGTAGACGGGGAAAGCACTGACACCCGTGAGCGGGGCAAACCCAGTGTGGCCGGTGAGTGCTAGCCACACGGAGCGGTATCTGTCTGCAGCGCCCCGCCCTCCCCGTAGCAGGACTGAACTGAACTAGCGAACCTAAATAAGAGATCACCTCCGCCCGCCTGTGTCAGGGCGGAAATTAGACACCAAAGAGACGGCAAACAGAAGCCAAAATAAACAAAGGGAACCGCTTCAGAAAGGACCGGTGCAACAGATTAAAATCCCTGAAGGTAACACCGACTACACGGGAAGGGGCCTGCAGATATCGAGAAGTGTAAGCTGGAAAGAGGAGCTATCTGAAATTGAACTGAACCTACGCTGACCGCAACAGCTCCAGAGAAATTCCTAGATATATATGTATATATTTTTTTTTAATTAAAAAAAAAATTTTTTTTCTTTCCTTTTTTTTTATTTTTTATTTTTTCTCTTTTATTTTCTTTTAAAATTCCCTATTACTCCCCCATTACTCCTCAACTTTCATTTTCATATATTTTTACGATTTTTTTAATTAGGGAAAAAAAATTTTTTTTCTTTTTTTTTCTTTTTCTTGTTTTTCTCTCCTATTTCCTTTTAAAGTCCTCTAATACTCCTCTATTATTCCTTAATTTTCATTTTCATTTCACTATAACCTTGCAAAAAAAAAAAAGAGAGAGAGAGAAACCCTATTTTTAAACCGAACTTCATATACAGTTCTAATTTTTTTTGTGTTTTTGTTTTTGTTTTTAAATATTGTATTTCAAAGAGTCTAACCTCTACACTAGATTTTCAATCTTTGTTTTTCAGTAGTATGTGATATAAATTTTGGTCATTTAAGAATCCAATATTCAGTTCCCATTTCTATTCAGGAGTGTGGTGATACTCTCCCACTTTTGACTCTCTGTTTTCTACCTCAGAACACCTCTATTTCCTCCATTCCCCTTCTCTTCCCAATCCAACTCTGTGAATCTTTGTGGGTGTCTGGGCTACAGAGAACACTTTGGGAACAGATAACTGCGTAGATCTGTCTCTCTCCTCTTGAGTCCCCTTTTTCTCCTCCTGCTCACCTCTAGCTCCTTCCTCCCTCTCCTATTCTTCATGTAACTCTGTGAACCTCTCTGGTTGTCTCTCACAGTGGAGAATCTTTTCACCATTAACCTAGAAGTTTTATTATCAGTGCTGTATAGTTGGAGAAGTCTTGAGACTATTGGAAGAATAAAATTGAAATCCAGAGGCAGGAGACTTAAGCCCAAATCCTGAGAAAACCAGAAAACTCCTGACTACACGGGACATTAAGGAATAAGAGACCATCCAAAAGCTTCCATACCTACACCAAAACCAACCACCACCCAAGAGCCAATAAGCTCCAGTACAAGACATACCACGCAAATTCTTTAGCAACGCAGGAACATAGACCTGAGTGTCAACATACAGGCTCTCCAAAGTCACACCTAACACAGAGACCCATCGCAAAACTCATTACTGGACACTCCATTGCACTCCAGAGAGAAGAAATCCAATTCCACGCACCAGAACGCTGACACAAGCTTCCCTAACCAGGAAACCTTGACAAACCAATCGTCCAACCCCACCCACTGGGTGAAACCTCCACAATAAAAAGGAACCTCAGACCACAAGAATACAGAAAACCCACTCCAGACACAGCAATCTAAACAAGATGAAAAGGCAGAGAAATACCCAACAGCTAAAGGAACATGAAAAAAGCCCACCAAGTCAAACAAAAGAGGAGGAAATAGGGAATCTACCTGAAAAAGAATTTAGAATAATGATAATAAAAATGATCCAAAATCTTGAAAACAAAATGGAGTTACAAATAAATAGCCTGGAGACAAAGATTGAGAAGATGCAAGAAAGGTTTAACAAGGACCTAGAAGAAATGAAAAACAGTCAATTAAAAATTAATGATGAAATAAATGAGATCAAAAACACTCTGGAGGGAACCATGAGTAGAATAACAGAGACAGAAGATAGGATAAGTGAGTTAGAAGATAAAATGGTGGAAATAAATGAAGCAGAGAGGAAAAAAGAAAAAAGAATCAAAAGAAATGAGGACAACCTCAGGGACCTCTGGGACAATGTGAAACGCCCCAACATTTGAATCATAGGAGTCCCAGAAGAAGAAGACAAAAAGAAAGGCCATGAGAAGATACTCGAGGAGATAATAGCTGAAAACTTCCCTAAAATGGGGAAGGAAATAGCCACCCAAGTCCAAGAAACCCAGAGAGTCCCAAACAGGATAAACCCAAGGCGAAACACCCCAAGACACATATTAATCAAATTAACAAAGATCAAACACAAAGAACAAATATTAAAAGCAGTAAGGGAGAAACAACAAATAACACACAAAGGGATTCCCATAAGGATAACAGCTGATCTATCAATAGAAACCCTTCAGGCCAGAAGGGAATGGCAGGACATACTTAAAGTAATGAAAGAGAATAACCTACAACCTAGATTACTCTACCCAGCAAGGATCTCATTCAGATATGAAGGAGAACTCAAAAGCTTTACAGATAAGCAAAAGCTGAGAGAATTCAGCACCACCAAACCAGCTCTTCAACAAATACTAAAGGATCTTCTCTAGACAGGAAACACAGAAAGGTTGTATAAACGTGAACCCCAAACAACAAAGTAAATGGCAACGGGACCATACCTATCAATAATTACCTTAAATGTAAATGGGTTGAATGCCCCAACCAAAAGACAAAGGCTGGCTGAATGGATACAAAAGCAAGACCCCTATATATGCTGTCTACAAGAGACCCACCTCAAAGCAAGGGACACATACAGACTAAAAGTGAAGGGCTACAAAAAAATATTCCACGCAAACGGAGACCAAAAGAAAGCAGGAGTCGCAATACTCATATCAGATAAAATAGACTTTCAAATTAAGTCTGTGAAAAGAGACAAAGATGGACACTACATAATGATCAAAGGATCAATCCAAGAAGAAGATATAACAATTATAAATATATATGCACCCAACATAGGAGCACCGCAATATGTAAGGCAAACGCTAACGAGTATGAAAGAGGAAATTAATAGTAACACAATAATAGTAGGAGACTTTAATACTCCACTCACAACTATGGATAGATCAACTAAACAGAAAATGAACAAGGAAACACAAACTTTAATGGACATAATGGACCAGCTAGACCTAATTGACATCTATAGGACGTTTCACCCCAAAACAATCAACTTCACCTTTTTCTCAAGTGCACACGGAACCTTCTCCAGAATAGATCACATCCTGGACCATAAATCTAGTCTTGCTAAATTCAAAAAGATTGAAATCATTCCAGTCATCTTTTCTGACCACAGTGCAGTAAGATTAGATCTCAATTACAGGAAAAAAATTATTAAAAATTCAAACATATGGAGGCTAAACAACACGCTTCTGAATAACCAACAAATCATAGAAGAAATCAAAAAAGAAATAAAAATATGCATAGAAATGAATGAAAATGAAAACACAACAACCCAAAACCTATGGGACACTGTAAAAGCAGTGCTAAGGGGAAGATTCATAGCATTACAGGCCTACCTCAAGAAACAAGAAAAAAGTCAAATAAATAACCTAACTCTACACCTAAAGCAACTAGAGGAGGAAGAAATGAAGAACCCCAGGGTTAGTAGAAGGAAAGAAATCTTAAAAATTAGGGCAGAAATAAATGCAAAAGAAACTAAAGAGATCATAGCAAAAATCAACAAAGCTAAAAGCTGGTTTTTTGAAAAGGTAAATAAAATTGACAAACCGTTAGCCAGACTCATCAAGAAACAAAGGGAGAAGAACCAAATTAACAAAATTAGAAATGAAAATGGAGAGATCACAACAGACAACACTGAAATACAAAGGATCATAAGAGACTACTACCAGCAGCTCTATGCCAATAAAATGGACAACTTGGAAGAAATGGACAAGTTCTTAGAGAAGTATAACTTTCCAAAACTGAATCAGGAAGAAATAGAAGATCTTAACAAAACGATCACAAGCAAGGAAATCGAAACTGTAATCAGAAATCTTCCAGCAAACAAAAGCCCAGGACCAGATGGCTTCACAGCTGAATTCTACCAAAAATTTAGAGAAGAGCTAACACCTATCTTACTCAAACTCTTCCAGAAAATTGCAGAAGAAGGTAAACTTCCAAACTCATTCTATGAGGCCACCATCACCCTAATTCCAAAACCAGACAAAGATGCCACAAGAAAAGAAAACTACAGGCCAATATCACCTGATGAACATAGATGCAAAAATCCTTAACAAAATTCTAGCAAACAGAATCCAATAACATATTAAAAAAATCATACATCATGACCAAGTGGGCTTTATCCCAGGAATGCAAGGATTCTTTAATATCCGCAAGTCAATCAATGTAATACACCACATTAACAAATTGAAAGATAAAAACCATATGATTATCTCAATAGATGCAGAAAAAGCCTTTGACAAAATTCAACATCCATTTATGATTAAAACTCTCCAGAAAGCAGGAATAGAAGGAACATACCTCAACATAATAAAAGCTATATGTGACAAACCCACAGCAAGCATCACCCTCAATGGTGAAAAATTGAAAGCATTTCCCCTGAAATCAGGAACAAGACAAGGGTGCCCACTCTCACCACTACTATTCAACATAGTTTTGGAAGTGTTGGCCACAGCAATCAGGGCAGAAAAAGAAGTAAAAGGAATCCAGATAGGAAAAGAAGAAGTGAAACTCTCTCTGTTTGCAGATGACATGATCCTCTACATAGAAAACCCTAAAGACTCTACCAGAAAATTACTAGAGCTAATCAACGAATATAGTAAAGTTGCAGGATATAAAATTAACACACAGAAATCTCTTGCATTCCTATACACTAACAATGAGAAAACAGAAAGAGAAATTAAGGAAACAATACCATTCACCATTGCAACAAAAAGAATAAAATACTTAGGAGTATATCTACCTAAAGAAACAAAAGCCCTATACATAGAAAACTATAAAACACTGATGAAAGAAATCAAAGAGGACACAAACAGATGGAGAAGTATACCGTGTTCATGGATTGGAAGAATCAATATTGTCAAAATGGCTATACTACCCAAAGCAATCTATAGATTCAATGCAATCCCTATCAAACTACCAACGGTATTTTTCACAGAACTAGAACAAATAATTTCACAATTTGTATGGAAATACAAAAAACCTCGAATAGCCAAAGTAATCCTGAGAAAGAAGAATGGAACTGGAGGAATCAATCTGCCTGACTTCAGACTCTACTACAAAGCCACAGTCATCAAGACAGTATGGTACTGGCACAAAGACAGAAATATAGATCAATGGAACAGAATAGAAAGCCCAGAGATAAATCCACGAACCTATGGTCACCTTATCTTCGACAAAGGAGGCAAGGATATACAATGGAAAAAAGATAACCTCTTTAACAAGTGGTGCTGGGAAAACTGGTCAACCACCTGTAAAAGAATGAAACTAGAACACTTTCTAACACCATACACAAAAATAAACTCAAAATGGATTAAAGATCTAAATCTAAGACCAAAAACTATAAAACTCCTAGAGGAGAACATAGGCAAAACACTCTCCGACATAAATCACAGCAGGATCCTCTATGACCCACATCCCAGAATTTTAGAAATAAAAGCAAAAATAAACAAATGGGACCTAATGAAACTTAAAAGCTTTTGCACAACAAAGGAAACTATAAGCAAGGTGAAAAGACAGCCCTCAGATTGGGAGAAAATAATAGCAAACGAAGCAACAAAAAGGATTAATCTCAAAAATAGACAAGCAACTCCTCCAGCTCAACTCCAGAAAAATAAATGACCCAATCAAAAAATGGGCCAAAGAACTCAACAGACATTTCTCCAAGGAAGACATACAGATGGCTAGCAAACACATGAAAAGATGCTCAACATCACTCATTATCAGAGAAATGCAAATCAAAACCACAATGAGGTACCATTATATGCCAGTCAGGATGGCTGCTATCCAAAAGTCTACAAGCAATAAATGCTGGAGAGGGTGTGGAGAAAAGGGAACCCTCTTACACTCTTGGTGGGAATGCAAATTACTACAGCCACTATGGAAAACAGTGTGGAGATTTCTTAAAAAGCTGGAAATAGAACTGCCATATGACCCAGCAATCCCACTTCTGGGCATACACACCGAGGAAACCAGATCTGAAAGAGACACGTGCACCCCAATGTTCATCACAGCACTGTTTATACAATAGCCAGGACATGGAAGCAACCTAGATGCCCATCAGCAGACGAATGGATGAGGATGCTGTGGTACATATACACCATGAAATATTACTCAGCCATTAAAAAGAATTCATTTGAATCAGTTCTAATGAGATGGATGAAACTGGAGCCCATTATACAGAGCGAAGTAAGCCAGAAAGATAAAGACCATTACAGTATACTAACACATATATATGGAATTTAGAAAGATGGTAACGATAACCCTATATGCAAAACAGAAAAAGAGACTCAGATGTAGAGAACAGACTTGTGGACTCTGGGAGAAGGCGAGGGTGGGATGTTTCAAGAGAACAGCATTGAAACATGTATATTATCTAGGGTGAAACAGATCACCAGCCCAGGTTGGGTGCATGAGACAAGTGCTCGGGCCTGGTGCACTGGGAAGACCCAGAGGGATCGGGTGGAGAGGGAGGTGGGAGGGGGGACCGGGATGGGGAATACATGTAAATCCATGGCTAATTCATTTCAATGTATGACAAAAACTACTGTAATGATGTAAAGTAATTAGCCTCCAACTAATAAAAATATATGGAAAAAAAAAAAAAAGGCAGAGGAACCAGAGATCAAATTTCCAACATCCGCTGGATCATTGAAAAGGCAAGAGAGTTCCAGAAAAACATCTATTTCTGCTTTATTGACTATGCCAAAGCCTTCGACTGTGTGGATCACAATAAACTGTGAAAATTCTGAAAGAGATGGGAATACCAGACCACCTGACCTGCCTCTTGAGAAACCTGTATGCAGGTCAGGAAGCAACAGTTAGAACTGGACATGGAACAACAGACTGGTTCCAAATAGGAAAAGGAGTATGTCAAGGCTGTATATTGTCACCCTGCTTATTTAACCTATATGCAGAGTACATCATGAGAAATGCTGGGCTGAAAGAAGCACAAGCTGGAATCAAGATTGCTGGGAGAAATATCAATAACCTCAGATATGCAGATGACACCACCCTTATGGCAGAAAGCAGAGTGAAGAGGAACTAAAAAGACTCTTGATGAAAGTGAAAGAGGAGAGTGAAAAAGTTGGCTTAAAACTCAGCATTCAGAAAACTAAGTGCATGGTGTCTGGTCCCATCACCTCATGGGAAATAGATTGGGAGACAGTGGAAACAGTGTCAAACTTAATTTTTTTATGCTCCAAAATCACTGCAGATGGTGATTGCAGCCATGAAATTAAAAGACACTTACTCCTTGGAAGGAAAGTTATGACCAACCTGGATAGCATATTTAAAAGCAGAGACATTACTTTGCCAACAAAAGTCCATCTAGTCAAGGCTATGGTTTTTCCAGTAGTCATGTATGGATGTGAGAGTTGGACGGTGAAGAAAGCTGAGCGTCGAACAATTTCCCAAAACTCCCAGCTTTTGAACTGTGGTATTGGAGAAGACTCTTGAGAGTCCCTTGGACTGCAAAGAGATCCAACGAGTGCATCCTACAAATCAGTCTTGGGTGTTCATTGGAAAGACTGATGTTGGAGCTGAAACTCCAATACTTTGGCCACCTCATGTGAAGAGTTGACTCATTAGAAAAGACCCTAATGCTGGGAAGGATTGGGGGCAGGAGGGAGAAGGAGATGGCTGGATGGCATCACCGACTCAATGATCATGGGTTTGGGTAGACCCTGGGAGTTTGTGATGGACAGGGAGGCCTGGAGTGCTGCGATTCATGGGGTCGCAAAGTGTCAGACACGACTGCACGACTGAACTAACGAACTAAAGGAAAAAAGATAAAAAAGGAAAACAGTGAACAGGAAGTATGGACAGGAGTATAAATAATGTTCTCAAACTGTTCACCCCTGACAGAGACAGAGATACACTGATTAGGCTCTGAGGCACTTGTTATCCTTTGTGTGTGTGTGGTGAGAATGTTTAAGTTCTACTCTCTTAGCCAATTTTAATTATACAATACAGTGTTATCAACTCTAGTCATCATGTTAGATTCTCATAAATCTCATTAGATTCTCAGACCTTATTTATCATATACCTGAAAGTTTCTACCCTTTTATCAACCTCTCCCCATTCCCCCCACCAACTCCCAGCCTTTGGCAACCACTTTTCTACTGTCTGTTTCTATGAGTTTAACTCTCTCTTTTTTTCTAAAGATTCCACATATAAGGAATACCATGCAATATTTCTCTTTTTCTTTTTGGCTTATATCACTTAGCATAATGCCCTCAAGTTTCATCCATGTTGTATCAAATGTTAGAATTTCCTTCTTTTTGTGGCTGAATAATATTCCAGTGTGTGTGTGTGTGTGTGTGTGTGTGTGTGTGTGTGTGTTACCTTTTTTTCTTTCCTGTTGATGGACACTTAGGTTGCTTCCATATCCTGGCTATTATGAATAATGCTGGGTGAACATGGGAGTGCTGATATCTTCTGAGATCCTGTTTTCATTTCATTTGGATATATACACAGAAATGGAATTGTTGGATCATAGTGTAGTTCTAGTTTTAATTTTTTGAGGAACCTACATGCTGTTTTCCATAGTGGCTGCACCAATTTACATTTCCAGCAACAGAGCACAAGGATTCCTTTTTCTCCATATCTTTGCTGCCATTTGTTATCTCTTGTCTTTTTTTAATTATAGCCATTCGAACAAGTATAAAGTTATATCTGTAGTTTTGATATGCTTTTCCTGATGATTAGTGATGTTGAGTACCTTTCATGTACCTCTTAACCAGTTGACAATTTTTATGTCTTCTTTGGGAAAATGTTTATTCAGTTCCTCTGCCTGTTTTATAATCATATTGTTTGAAATGGCAACCCACTCCAGTATTCTTGCCTGGAAAATCCCATGGATGGAGGAACCTGGTAGGCTACAGTCCATGGGGTTGCAAAGAGTCAGACACGACTGAGTGACTTCACTTTCTCTTTGGGTTTTTTTTCACTATTGAGTTGCATGAGTTCTTTATGTATTTTAAATATTAACTCTTATCAGACATATTATTTGCAAATATTTTACCCATTCTGTAGGCTGCCTTTTCACTCTGTTGCTGTGCAGAAGTTTTTAGTTCACTTGTTTGTTTTTGCTTTTGTTGCCTTTGCTTTTGGTATCAAATCCAAAAAAATCATTGCCAAGACCAATGTCAAGGACCTTATACCTTACGTTTTCTTCTAGGAGTTATATGGTTTTGGGTCTAACATTCAAGTCGTTAATTCATTTTTAGTTTATTCTTGTGTTTGTTGTAAGATAAGGGTCCAGTTTCATTCTTTGCATGTGTTTGTCTTTTTTGTCAGCACCATTTATTGAAGAAATTATCCTTCCCCCATTGTGTATTCTTGACTCCTCTGTCACAAATAAATTGACCAGTATATGCATGGGTTTATTTCTGGGCTCCCTATTCTCTTCCATTGATAAATATGTCTGCTTTCATGCCAATAACATACTGTTTTTCTTCCAGTTTAATTGATATATAATTTACATACAGCATTGTATGAGTTTAAGGTGTACAACCTAATGACTTGACATACAAATATTGTGAAATGATTACCACAAAACGTTTAGTTAACATCCATCACTTCATATAGTTACAAAGTTTTTTTCTTCCTTGTAATGAGTACTTTTAGGGTCTAATAACATGCTGTTTTGATTACTATAGCTTGCAATTAGGAACTGTGATGTTTCCAGCTTTGTCTTTCTCTCTCAAGACTGCTTTGTCTATTTGGGGGTCTTTTGTGGTTCCAACAATTTTAGTATGGTTTGTTTCTGTGAAAAAAATTTATTGGAATTTTGATAAGGACTGCTTTGAATCTGTACATTGCTTTGGACAGTATGACCATTTTAATATTAATTCTTCCAATCCATGAACATGGAGGATATTTCCATTTTTTGTGTGTCTTCTAGTTCTTTCATCAATGTCTTAGAGTTTTCAAGATACTGATCTTTCACTTCTTTGGTTAAATTTATTCCTAGGTATTTTATTATTTTTGATGCAATTGTAAATGTGATTGTTTTCTTAATTTCTCTTTCTTTTAAAAAAACTATTTATTTGTGCTGGGTCTCAGTTGTGACATGTGGGATCTAGTTCCTTGACCAGGGATTGAACCTGGGCCCTCTGCATTGGGAGCACATAGTCTTAACCACTGGACCACCATGAAAGTCCTTTAATTTTTCTTTCTGATAGTTCATTGTTAGTATGTAGAAATGCAACTGATTTTTTTGTACATTGATTTTTTTTTGTATATTGATTTTGTATCCTGAGACTTTACTGAATTTGTTGGTTAATTTTTTTGTGGAGTGTTCAGGATTTTCTATATATAATATTATGTCATCTGCAAATAGAGGCAGTTTTTATTCTTCCATTCCAATATGGATTCCTTTTATTTCTTTCTCTTGCCTAATTGCTCTGGCTAGAACTTCTAGTACTATGTGGAACAAAAGTAGTGAAAGTGGGCATGCTTGTCTCATTCTTCATCCTAGAAGATAAGCTTTCAGCTTTTCACCATTGAGTATAATGTTATCTGTACATTGCTTTAGACAGTATGGCCATGTGTGTTAGTCACTCAGTCGTGTCTGATTCTTTGCAACCCCATGGACTGTAGCCCTCAGGGCTCAGATGTCTATGAAATTCTCCGTGAATACTGGAGTGGGTTGCCATCCCTTTCTCCAGGGGATCTTTGTGATCCAGGGATTGAACCTGGGTCTGTTGCATTGCAGGCAGATTCTTTACCATCTGAGCCACCAGGGGAGCTTGCCATACATGACCTTTATTATGCTGAGGTACATTCTCTCACTATACCCAGTTTGTTGAAAGTTTTTATTTATGAATGGATGTTGAATTTTGTCAAAGGTTTTTTTCTGCATCTATTAGGATAATCATATGATTTATATCCTTCATTTTGTTAATGCAGTGTATCACATTTATTGGTTTGTGGATTACCATCCTGGCATCCCTGGAGTAAATCCCACTGGATCATGTTGTATTATCCTTTTAACGTGGTATTGAATACAGGATATTGACCTATAATTTTCTTTTCTTCTAGTGCTCTTACATGGTTTTGGTATCTGGGTAATGCTAGCCTCATAAAATGAGACTGGAAGTGTTTCCTCCTATTTTGGGGAAGAGTTTGAGAAGGATTGTCATTTATTCTTCTTTTAACGTTTGGTAGAATTTACCAGTGGAGCCATCTGGTCCAGGGCTTTTATTTGTTGGAAGGTTTTTGATTACTGACTCAATCACCTTACTAGTAACTAGTCTGTTCAGATTTTCTATTTCTTCATGATTCAGTCTTGGTAGTTTTTATGTTTCTAGGAATTTATCCATTTCTTCTAGGTTCCAATTTGTTGACACTTAATTGCTCATAGTAGTCTCTTATGAGTCTATGCATGTTCGTGGTAAATAAGTAATAACTCCTCTTTCATTTCTAATTTTATTGATTTAGGTCTTCTATTTATTTTTAAGTCTAGCTTAAGATTTGTAGATTTGTCTATTTTATCTTTTTTTTAATCTCTTGGTTTCATTGATCTTTTTTTTTTTTTTTTTTTTTTTTTTATTTTTTTTTCCCATTTATTTTTATTAGTTGGAGGCTAATTACTTTACAGCATTGCAGTGGTTTTTGTCATACATTGAATTAGCCATGGATTTACATGTATTCCCCATCCCGGTCCCCCCTCCCACCTCCCTCTCCACCCCATCCCTCTGGGTCCTCCCAGTGCACCAGGCCTGAGCACTTGTCTCATGCATCCAACCTGGGCTGGTGATCTGTTCCACCCTAGATATACATGTTTCGATGCTGTTCTCTTGAAACATCCCACCCCCGGGTTCTCACAAGCAATAAATGCTGGAGAGGGTGTGGAGAAAAGATTCTCATTCTTAATGTAGGTGTTCATCATTATGAACTTCTTTCTTAGAACTGCTGCATCTCAGGGAATTCCCTGGTGGTCCAGTGGCTAAGATTCCACACTTCCAATGCAGGGGTCCTGGGTTTGATCCCTGGTCAGGGAACTAGATCCTACATGTCTCAACTGAAGATCCCATATGCAGCAACTAAGAGATCCTGCATGCTGCAACAATGCTTGAAGATCCCATGTGCCACAGTTAAGACCTGGTGCAGCCAAATAAATGAATAATTTTTTCTTTCAATTTCTCTTTTGAGTCATTTGTTGTTAAGTAGCATGTTGTTTAATCTCCATGTATTTGTGAATTTTCTAGTTTATTTCCTTGTAATTGATTTCTAGTTTCATACCATGTGGTTGGAAAAGATGCTTGATATGATGCTTCAGTCATCTTAAATTTATTATTATTTTTCTATGACCTAACATACGACTTAACATGGGAAATGTTCTATGTGTATTTGAGTAGAAAATGTATTCCACTTCTCTTGGATAGAGTGTTCTTGTGTTGTTGTTGTTTTTAAAAACAGCTTTATTGGGGTATAATTACATAGCATAAAATTCACCTGCTTTAATTCTACAATTCTATTAATTTTAGCATATTTACAGAATTGTACAATTATCACTACAGTCTACTTTTAGGACATTTCTATCTCTCCAGAAAGATCCCTCATGCTCATTTATAGTCACTCTCCATCCATGCCCCCAGATCCAGGCAACCACTAATCTACTTTCTGTCTCTATAGATTTGCAACTTTTGGAAATTTCATAGTAATGGACTCATAATATGTGAGGTTTTGTGTGTGTGTGTGTATGGCTTCTTTCATTGAGCAAAATGGTTTTTTGTTTGTTTTGAGCAAAATGTTTTTAAGATTCATTTTTTATTTTTATTGCCAAATGGTATGGATATATCACTTTGTTCATGCATTCACCAGTTGGTGAACATTTGGGTTCTTTCCACCTTTTGGTTATTATAAATAATGCTTTGAACATCCAAGTACAATTTTTCATGCAGACATATGTTTTCATTTCTTTTAGGTAGATACCTAAGAGTAGAGTTTCTGGGTCACATGGTAAATTTATGTTTAACTTTTTTTAAAAAATGGAGGCAATTATTTTTTAAATTGAGGTAAAATGCATAAAACATAAAACTAACCATTTTAAAGTGTACAATTCAGTGAAAATACATAGATGATGTTGTGCAACTATCACTTTTATCTATTTACACAATATTTTCATCATCCCAAATGGAAACCATGTACCCATTAGCCAATCACTCCCCACTTCCTCCTTGTGCCCAGCCCTGGGAAACAATCTGCTGTCTATAAGAATTTACCTTTACTGGACATTTCATGTAACTGGAATCATATAATATGTGGTCTATTATGTCTGACTTCTTTCACTTACATAATGTTTTTAAGGTTCATCCACACTGTAGCATGTATTGGTACTTCATTCCTTTTTATGATTAAATAATATTCCATCATATGGGTATACCACCATTTTGTTTTATCCATTCATCAGTTTATGAACATTTGGGTTGTTCCTACCTTTTGGATATTGTGAATAGCACTATTATGAACATTTATATACAAGTATTTGTTTAAATATCTTTTTTCAATTATTTTGGATATATACCTTAGTGGAATTGCTGGGTCCCGTGGATGTTCTATGTTTATCTTCTTTTTTTTTTTTACAGTTTTATTTATTTTTTTACTTTACAATATTGTATTGGTTTTGCCATACATTGACATGAATCCGCCATGGGTGTACATGTGTTCCCCATCCTGAACCCCCCTCCCACCTCCCTCCCCATCCCATCCCTCTGGGTCATCCCAGTGCACCAGCCCCGAGCACCCTGTATCATGCATCGAACCTGGACATATGATAATTTACATGTTTCAATGCCATTCTTAGAAAAAGTGCCAAACTGATTTCCACAGCAGCTACACCATTTTACATTCCCATGAGCAATGTACAAAGTTCCAGTTTCTCTAAATCCTTGCCAGAACTTATTTTCCTTTATTTTATTAGAGCCATCCTAATGGGTGTAAAGTGGTATCTCATTGTAGTTTTGATTTGCATTCCCCTGATGATTGATAGTGGGCATTTTTTCCATGAGTTTCATGGTCATTTGTATATCTTCTTTGGACAAATTTCTGCTCAAGTCCTTTTCCCATTTTTCAATTGTGCTGTTTTTGTTGAGTTGTAAAAATTCTTTCTGTATTCTAGATACAAGTCCCTTATCATATGTATGATTTGCAAATATTTTCTCCTACTCTGTAGGTTATCTTTTCACTTTCTTGATGGTGTTCCTTGATGTGCAAAAGTTTTTTTAATGCAGTCCAATTCATCTTTTTTTTTCTTTTGTTGACTGTGCTTTTAATGGCCAAATCGAAGTTTACAAAGATTTACACTTATGTTTTCATATAGAAGTTCTATTGTTTTAGCTCTTACATTTAGGTATTTGATTTGTTTTCAGTTAATTTTTATAGATGGTGTAAGGTTTGCATGTGGTTAACCAGTTATCCCACAACAATTGTGGTGAGGCTGTTCTTTGCCCCATTGAATGATGCTGGCATCCATGTTGAAAATCAATTGACCATAGGTATTTGGGTTTATTTTGGACTCCAAGTTCTATTCCATTGATCTATATGTTTGTCTTTATGCCAGTACCACACTGTTTCAATCACTGTAGTAAGTTTCAAAACTGGGGAATGTGAGTCCCCCAACTTTGCTTTCCTCTTTCAAGACTATTTTGGCTATGTGAGGTTCCTTGCAATTCCATATGAATATTAGGCTCAACTTTTCTTTTTCTGAAGAAAAGGTCAGTGGGATTTTGATAGAAATTAAACTCAACATGTAGATGGCTCTGGGTAGTATTGCCATCTTAAAAATGTTAAAACTTTCAATCCATGAACATGGGATGTCTTTCCATTTATTTAGGTCTTCTTTAATTTCCTTCAGCAAAGAATCTGCCAATGCAGGAGATACAGGTTATATATCCATGGGTCAGGAAGAGCCCTTGGAGAAGAAAATGGCAACCCACTCCAGTATTCTTGTCTGGGAAATCCCATGGACAGAGGAGCCTGGCGGGCTACAGTCCATGGGGTTGCAAAAGAGTCAGACACAACTTAGCAACTAAACAACAAACGACAAATCTTTTGTAGTTTTCAGCATGCAAGTCTTCCATCTCATTGGTTAAATTTATTCGTCTGCATTTTATTCCTTTTGATGCTATTGTAAATAGGTCAATTTTTTTTTATAAGTGACCTGAATATGTTTAAAGGATGAGTCAATAGAGAGGGAGATATGAAAGATAAAGGAAGGAGAGAGGAAACTGAAATATCAAGGTTTTCCTGAGTGGGGAATGTGGCACAGAGCATCAGTGGAAGGATCAGTCAGCATGATAAATGACACCATTCCCAGTGTGACAGAAGGGAAAGAGCAGGGATAGGTCAGTTTAGAATCTCATGAGTTTGCAGGTAGTTTGTGGCAAGAAGTTGGGAACACTGCTGTTTGGGGGTTTCTATTTTAAGTGTAGTAGGAGGTGACAACACATGGTCCACTGAAGAAGGGAATGGCAAACCACTTCAGTACTTTTGCCTTGAGAACCCCATGAACAGTATGAAAAGGCAAAAAGATATGATGCTGAAAGATGAACTCCCCAGGTTAGTAGGTGCCCAATATGCTACTGGAGAAGAGTTGGAGAACTAACCCCAGGAAAAATGAAAAAATGCATCAAAGCGAAAACAATGCCCAGTTGTGGATGTGACTGGTGATGGAAGTAAAGTCTGATGCTGTAAAGAACAATATTGCATAGGAACCTGGAATGTTAGGTCCATGAATCAAGGTAAATTAGAAGTGGTCAAACAGGAGATGGCAAGAGTGAACATTGACATTTTAGGAATCAGTGAACTAAAATGGACTGGAATGGGTGAATTTAATTCAGATGACCATTATATCTACTACTGTGGGCAAGAATCCCTTAGAAGAAATGGAGTAGCCCTCTCATAGTCAACAAGAGTCTGAAATGCAATACTTGGGTGCAATCTCAAAAATGACTGAATGATCTCTGTTTGTTTTCAAGGCAAACCATTCAATATCACAGTAATCCAAGTCTATGCCCCAAGCAGTAATGCTGAAGAAGCTGAAGTTGAATGGTTCTATGAAGACCTACAATACCTTCTAGAACTAACACCAAAAAAGATGTCCTTTTCATCATAGGGGACTGGAATGCAAAAGTAGGAAGTCAAGAGATACTTGGAGTAACAGGCAAGTTTGGCCTTGGAGTACAAAATGAAGCAGGGCAAAGGCTAACAGAGTTTTGCCAAGAGAACGCACTGGTCATAGCAAACACCCTCTTCCAACAACACAAGAGAAGACTCTACACATGGACATCACCAGATGGTCAATACCGAAATCAGACTGATTATATTCTTTGTAGCCAAAGATGGAGAAGCTCTATACAGTCAGCAAAAACAAGACCGGGAGCTGACTGTGGCTCAGATCATGAACTCCTTATTGCCAAATTCAGACTTAAATTGAAGAAAGTAGGGAAAACCACTAGACCATTCAGGTATGACCTAAATCAAATCTCTTAGGATTATACAGTGGAAGTGACAAATAGATTCAAGGGATGAGATCTGATAGACAGAGTGCCTGAAGAACTATGGATGGAGGTTAATGACATTGTACAGGAGGCAGTGATCAAGACCATCCCCAAGAAAAAGAAATGCAAAAAGGCAAAATGGTTGTCTGAGGAGGCCTTACAAATAGCTGAGAAAAGAAGAGAAGCTAAAGGCAAAGGAGAAAAGGAAAAATATACCCATTTGAATGCAGAGTTCCAAAGAATAGCAAGGAGAGATAAGAAAGCCTTCCTCAGTGATCAATGCAAAGAAATAGAGGAAAACAACAGAATGGGAAAGACTAGAGATCTCTTCAAGAAAATTAGAGATACCAAGGGAACATTTCATGCAAAGATGGGCACAATAAAGGACAGAAATGGTATGGAGCCTAACAGAAGCAGAAGATATTAAAAAGAGGTGCAAGAATACACAGAAGAACTATACAAAAAAGATCTTCATGACCCAGATAACCATGATGGTATGATCACTCACCTAGAGCCACACATTCTGGAATGCGAAGCCAAGCGGGCCTTAGGAAGCATCTCTAAGAACAAAGCTAGTGGAGGTGATGGAATTCCAGCTGAGCTATTTTAAGTCCTAAAAGATGATGCTGTTAAAGTGCTGCACTCAATATGCCAGCAAATTTGGAAAACTCAGCAGTGGCCATGGGACTGGAAAAGGTCAGTTTTCATTCCAATCCCAAAGAAAGGCAATGCCAAAGAATGTTCAAACTACTGCACAATTGCACTCATCTCACACGCTAGCAAAGTAATGCTCAAAATTCTCCAAGCCAGGCTTCAACAGTATGTGAACCGAGAACTTCCAGATGTTCAAGCTGGATTTAGAAAAGGCAGAGGAACCAGAGATCAAACATCTGTTGGATCATCGAAAAAGCAAGAGAATTCCAGAAAAACATCTACTTCTGCTTTATTGACTATACCAAAGCCTTTGACTGTGTGGATCACAACAAACTGTGGAAAATTCTTAAGAGATGGGAATACCAGACCACCTTACCTGCCTCCTGAGAAATCTGTATGCGGGTCAAGAAGCAATAGTTAGAACCAGACATGAAACAATGGATTGGTTCCAAATTGGGAAAGGAACATGTCAAGGATGTATATTTTTACCCTGCTTACTTAACTTAAATGCAGAGTACATCATGCGAAATGCCGGGCTGGATGAAGCACAAGCTGGAATCAAGATTGCCAGGAGAAATATCAATAACCTCAGATACCCAGATGACACCACCCTTATGGCAGAAAGCGAAAAAGAACTAAAGAGCCTCTTGATGAAAGTGAAAGAGGAGAGTGAAAATGTTGGCTTAAAACTCAACATTCAAAAAACTAAGATCATAGCATCTGGTCCCATCACTTCATGGCAAATAGATGGGGAAACAATGGAAACAGTGACAGACTTTATTTTCTTGGGTTCCAAAATCACTGCAGATGGTGACTGCAGCCATGAAATTAAAAGACGCTTGCTCCTTGGAAGAAAAGCTATGACCAACCTAGACAACATATTAAAAAGCAGAGACATTACTTTGTTGACAAATGTCCATCTAGTCAAAGCTATGGTTTTTCCAGTAGTCGTGTATGGATGTAAGAGTTGGACTATAAAGAAAGCTGAGCGCTGAACAATTGATGCTTTTGAACTGTGGTGTTGGAGAAGACTCTTGAGAGTCCCTTGGACTGCAAGGAGATCAAACCAGTCAATCCTAAAGGAAATCAGTCCTGAATGTTCATTGGAAGGACTGATGCTGAAGCTGAAGCTCCAATACTTTGGCCACCTGATGGGAAGAACTGACTCCTTGGAAAAGACCCTGATGCTGGGAAAGATTGAAGGCAGGAGGAGAAGAGGATGACAGAGGATGAGATGGTTGGATGGCATCACCGACTTGATGGACATGAGTTTGAGCAAGCTCTGGGAGTTGGTGATGGACAGGGAATCCTGATGTGCTGCAGTCCCTGAGGTCACAAAGAGTCAGATATGACTGAACAACTAACTGACTGACTGGTGTAGATTCAGCCTTCTTTCCCCATCAATAGGAAAACCAAACTCTTAAAATATGGGTATAATACCTAACGCTCAAATCTTCATTCCTAAATGCCATTCTCAACTAAAAAGGATCAAGTCTCTTTGGGGAAAATGACTGATTCCAGGACTGAGGCAGGGGAAGTACGAGATGAGCCTGGAACATCTTGTGGTGTCAGAAAATAAGGAAGTGCTGAAGAAAAGATGGAGACCTGCCAAAAGGACATAGGAATCATCTTTCTGCTGGCCAAATCTGGGACATTAGGACATCAAAATAAAGAATGGTACTAACCCACTGAATATGACAGACAACCACAGGTCCATGAGGATATAGATACATAAACGTAGGAGAAAGGAAAGCTCTCCCTTACACTGGAGAGCCAACTAAAACAAGTCTAAAGAATGATGGCATTGGACAGTCACCATCTGGCAACCTCAAGGATCACCCATAAATGCTAAAACTGATGGGTGAAAGTTTGAGATCAGGATATATATATAATCTCAATGTATCTCCCCACAAAATATTAACTAATGACAAAGGGGAAAATAGTAACTTTACAGTGGAGAAACACAACTAGTCATCATGTGCCTCCTTATATAATGCACTGAAAAGGACACAGCATCCCTTCTGTGATATTCCTACCAAAATGCATAACAGAATCTAATCATGAGGGGATGTCAGAAAAAACAAAATTGAGGGATAGTCTAAAAATAACTAACCTGTAATCTTCAAAAATGTCAGTGTCAGAAGACACAAAGACTGAAGTACTCTTTGCTGTTAAAGGGGACTAAAGAGATATGACAAGTGAATGCACATGATTCAGTTTTATTTTGCCATAAAGGACATTGTTGAGGAAACTGGTGAGTTCCGAATGAGTTCTGTAGATTATAATAGTATTGTATCAATGTGAATTTCCTGATTTTGATAATTGCTCTGTGTTTATGCAAGATAATTTGTTTTTGGAAAAACAGTGAAGTATTTTGGAGTAAAGAGGCATCATGTCTGCAAGTGACTATGAATTAGTTCACAGGAAAAAAAATATATATATATGAGACAGAGGGAAAAATAGAGTAAGATAAGTGTAGTAAAATGTTAATGTTTAAGGAATCTGGATTGAGTATACAGCAGTTTTCTTTGTACTATTCTTGGAACTCTTTTGTAAGTCTGAAATAATCTAAATAAAAATTTAAGAGAAACAATTCATAAGTTGAAAAACTTACAAAAAAATAGAGCTAGTATCATACTTAATGGTGAGAAACTAGACTTTTTTCCCCATAAGATCAGGAACAAGGCAAGGATTTCTGCTCTTATTATTCCTTTTTAACATCATACTGGAAGTCCTTGCAAGTGCTATAGGCAGGAAAAGGAAATAAAAGGTATACAGATTGGGAAGGAAGAAATAAAACTGTCTTTGTTCACAGATGACATGATTGTCTATGTAGAAAATCCCAAAGAATCAACAAAAAGATGGCTGGAACTAATAAACAATTAGAGCAAGGCTGCAAGGTACAAGGTTATTATACAAAAGCCAATTGCTTTCTTATATACCAGCAATGAACAATTGGAATTTTAAATAAAAAGCACAATACCACTTACATTGGCACCAAAAAACTAAATATTTAGGTATAAAGTTAACAAAATATGTATAAGATCTATATAAGGAAAATTATAAAACTCTGATAAAAGAAATCAAAGAAGATAAATGGAGAGATATTCCATGTACATGGATAGGAAGACAGTATTATCAAGAGGTCGGTTCTCCCCAACTTGATCTATAGATTCAATGCAATACCAGGCAAAATCCCACCAACTTATTTTGTGGATACTGAAAAACTAATTCTAAAGTTCATCTGTAAATGTGAAAAACCCAGAATAGCCAAAACAATATTGAAAAAGAAAGTTTGAGGACCGACACTACCTGACTTTGAGATTTCCTATTGATATAAACTTACAGTACTCAAGACAAATATGGTACTGGTGAAATAATAGACAAATAGATGAATGGAACAGAATACAGAGCCTAGAAATAGATCCACAAAAATACAGTCAGCTAATTTTTTAAAAAATATTTATTTTATTTCTTTGGCCGTGCTGGGTCTTAGTTATGGCACATGGGACCTTTTTTAGTTATGGCATGTGGGATCTAGTTCCCTGACCAGGGATCAAACCTGGGCCCCCTGCATTGGGAGCACAGAGTCTTAGCCACTGGACCACCAGGAAAGTCCCAGGTCAACTAATCTTTGACAAAGGAGCAAAGGCAATTCAATGGAGAAAGGACAGTCTTTTCAACAAACAGTGCTGAAACAACTGAATATCCACATGCAAAAACAGTAATCTAGACAAAGACTTTAACCCCTTTACAAAAGTCAACTCAAAATGGATTATAGGCCTTTGTGTAAGATGTAAAACTATAAAATTCCTAGAAGATAACACAGAGGGGAAATCTATGCAACCTTGAGTTTTGTTGTTGTTCAGTTTCTTAGTCGTGTTCGACTCTTTGCAACCCCCAGGCTTCCCTGTCCTTCATCATCTATTTGCTCAAACTCATGCCCATTGAGTTGGTGATGTCACCCAACCATCTCATCCTCTGTCGTCCCCTTCTCTTTCTGCCTTCAATCTTTCCCAGCATCAGGGTCTTTTTTAATCAGTTGGCTCCTCACATCAGCTGGCCAAAGTATTGGAGTACTGGAGTATTTAGTCATTGTTTGGCAATGACTAAAAACAACACCAAATGCACAACCCATGGAAGACAAAAATCAATAAATTGAGTTTCATCATCGGTGGAAGACACAAAGAATGAAAAGGCAAGCCAGAGAATAGATGAAAATATTTTCAAAACACATATCTGGGGGCTTCCTTGGTGAGTCAGTGGTGATGAATCCAACTGCCAGTGCAGGAGACGCAGGTTCAGTCCTTGGTTGGGAAGATCCCACATGCTGCAGAGCAACTAAGCCCATGCACCACAACTATTGAGCCTGTGCTCTAGAGCCTGGGAACCACAACCACTGAAGCCCAAGCACCCTACAGCCAGTGCCCCACAATGAGAAGCCCATGCACTGCAATAAAGTGTAGCCCTCGCTCATTGAAACTAGAGAAAGGCTCAGGCAGTAACAAAGACCCAGTACAGGCAAAAGTAAATTTAAAAAAACAACAACACATATTTAATAAAAGGTTGGTAATCAGAACATGCAAAGAACTCAAGACAAAAAAAAAAAAAGAAAGAAAAACAATCCAGTTTACAAATGGGCAAAAGATCTCAACAGACACTTCACTGAAGAAGATGTACACATTGCAAATAAGCACATGAAAAGATGTTCAACATCTATGTCATTAGGGAAATGCAAATTAAAACAACAATAAAATACCATCATAGACCTATGAGAATGGCTAGAATCCAAAATAACACCATCAAGTGCTGGTGAGGAGGTAGAGTGACAGGAATGCTCATTCATTGCAGGTGGGAATGCAACATAGTACAGCCACTTTGGCAGACAGTTTTGCAGTTTCTTAAAAAACCAAACATATTCTTACTATACTAATCTCAGGTGGGCTCAGTCTGCAGCAGCTTGAAACAGGGCTTCAGTTCCCCAGCCAGAGACTGAGGCTGGGTCATGGTGGTGAGAGCACAAAATCCTAGCCACTAGACCAGTGGTCAGTGACAAGGCCCTGGCCCTTCAGCTTTGCAGAAAAGAATTCCCACAAAGATGGAAAGTAGTGAAACAAGTAAAGTGTTTATTAGGAAGAAAAAGAGTACAGTATGCGTAGATAGACACATGGGCAGACTCAGAGGTAGAGTCCCTAAGTCAAGCCCTCATCACTGTTTGAATTAGTTTTTTGGGCCATTTCTTCCAGGTTTCCTTTGGATAATCATTTTGAATTGCCTGGTTCACAGCCCCTATTTGGTATATCTCAGGGTCCTCCCATGTGTATACACGCATCTCTTAGCCAAGATGGATTCAACTGAAGAGGCCAATGGGTAGCTTGGCATCACTTAGCATCAATTCCCTTTGACCTTCAAGGAGCCTGTCTGCACATGTGTGGTTGGGGAGGTCTCCCGACTTTGAGAATGAGATATATGTGGTCTGGGCAGGGGTCAGTCTTCTGTCTTAATTGCCCTGCTATTCTTCTCTTGGAGTTTCAGTCCAAGCAATGAAATCTCCTATTACTTTACCTTGGGGTGGGACGGGGCTCATCTGTCCACTGCCTTAACACAGTTCAGCAACTGTACTCCTTGGTATTTACTCAAATGAGCTGAAAACTTAGGTCCACACGAAAACATGCACATGTATGTTTACAGCAAATTTATTTATTCATATCTGACAAAACTTGGAAGCAACCAAAATATCCTTTAGTATGTGAGTGAATAAATAAACTGTGGTACATCCAAACAACAAAATATCATTCAGTAATAAAAAGAAGTGGGCTATCAAGCCATGAAAAGACACAGGGAAACCTTGAATACATATTACTAAGGGAAAAAAGCCAATGTGAAAAGACTACACACGGTCCCAATTATATGGCATTCTGGAGAAGGCAAAAGAATGGAGACAGTAAAGAGATCAGGGGTTCAGGGAGAGGAAGAAAGGGGTAAATGGGTGGAACAGGGAATTTTAGGGTAACGAAACTACTCTGTATGACACTGTAGTGGTGGATCATGTCATAATAAATATTTCAAAACCCCTAGAATGTACAACACAAGAGTGAACCTTAATATAAACTATGGACCTTAGTTAATAATAACATATAAGTCAATTATATCTCAATAAAGCTGGAAAAAAAGAAAAAATGTTATTATTACTGGTTCATCAATTGTAACAAATGTATCACACTAATGCAAGATGTTAATAATAAGGGAGACTGGTTTGGGTAAGGGGGTATGTGGAAACTTTCTTGCACTTTCCATTCAATTCTTGGGTAAACCTAAAGCTGGGACTTCCCTGGTGGTCCAGTGGTTAAGAATCCTGCCTTCCAATGCAAGGGATGTGGGTTCAATCCCTGGTCAGGGAACTAAGATTCCACATGCCATGTGGTGACTAAGCCCAGGCACCACAGCTACTGAGCTTATGAGCCACAACTAGAGTTCGTGTGCCAGCAGTGACCTGCATGATGCAATGAAGATCCTATGTGCCACAACTCAGACCCAATGCAGACAAATAAATACTTTTTTTAAAAAAAAAAGGAATGACGTATGGATACATATTACAATATGGATGAAACTTGAAACCATTATGCTAAGTGAAAGACTTAGCATAGTCGCAGAAGGCCACATACTGTATGATCCCATTTATTTTAATTATCTATTTTATTTTAGCTATGTGGGGGTCTTTGTTGTGGTGCTTGGACTCTGTTGTGGTTCACAGGCTTTCTCCAGTTGCAGTTCACAGGCTTCTCTTGTTGCAGAGCATGGGCTCTACAGCACACGAGCTCAGTAAGTTGTGGCTCATGGGCTCTCTAGTTGTGATGTGCAGCTTAGTTGCCCCATGGCATGTGAGATCTTAGTTCCCCAACTAGAGACTGAACCCGCATCTTCTGTATTACAAGGTAAATTCTGAACCACTGGACTATCAGGGAAGTCCCTGTATGATCCTATTTATATGAAACATTCAGAATAGGCAAATCTGCAGAGACAGACAGTGGTTTCCTAGGGATTGGGAGATGGGGGCTTTGGGATGACAGCAAATGGGTATAGGTTTTTTGGGGGGGGTAATGAAACTATTCTAAAATTGATTGTGGTGATGGTTACAAAACTCTGGATATACTAGAAGTCACTGAATTATACACTAAACAGATAAATTTTCTAGTGTGTAAATTGTATCTCAATAAAGCTGTCAAAAAATAAAAACATAGCTATGCACACAAAGGACACACAGGGAAGTGCTAACAGTTGAGAGCCCAGTATATAACTGGAGAACTGAGGGTGGGGATGAGAAAGAGACTTATTTTCCACTGTATACCTTCATGTGTCATTTGAAAGTTTTTATCCTATGTGTGTTTAATATAATCTAACGTTCCCCTCAAATACTGTTTCCAACAAGCCTACCTTGCTTTTCCTAACTTCACTTAAACAACGATCTCTCTTATATTATCTCTCAAATTAAGACACAGAAAAAAATCAAACAATTCTAAAGGAGGAAAGAAAAGTAATGAAAGAAATGCCAAAACCCATGCAGAAAGGAATTCCATAAGCATATCCATTCAGTGGAATATTGTGTAGCCATTTGAATGACGTTTATAAAGAATTTTAATGGGGAAACATTTGTGTAAAAATAGCAAAGTATAATTGACTATACAGCCTGACTCAAATAAGTCTTTCAGGCCTAGAATACAGCCTAAATGCACCAAAATTCTAATACTGGTTTTGTTCAATGCAGTAGGATGTGTTTTTTCCCCATATTTTCATAAAAAAATATATATTACTGTTGGAGAGATGGGTATTCATTTTATTATTTGGGGACTTCTGAGCAGAGGTTGTGAGAGAAAGAATACATATTTTATATATTATGTGATTTTTAATATATTAATATATAAAAATATATTTTTTATTTTTTAAATGGAAAGTGCCCAGTCTGGGCCCAGTATTCTAGCTCCGGACCCTCCAAGGCCACACTCCATCCTTTCTTTCAAAGCACAGCCCCCAACCACCTCTCCCTTCTACCAACCAGGCCCCTTTCAATCCAATCACTCTTATCCTGCCCTTGCTGCTGCTTAGGTGCCTAAACTTATGTAAGTAACTGCCTCTCTAGGAGCCTCAAGTTCTTCAGAGATGAACCAAGGTATTAATAGTATTCACATAAAGGGGCTGCTGTGACTGTTAAGAGGTTATGCATAGAGAGATTTGGGCTTCCCTGGTGGCTCTGATGGTAAAACATCTGCCTGCAATGCAGGAGACCCGGGTTCAATCCCTTGGGAAGATCCCCTGGAGAAAGGAATGGCAACCCACTCCAGTATTCTTGCCTGGAGAATTCCATGAACAGAGGAGCCTGGCGGGCTACAGTCCATGGGGTCGCAAAGAGTCAGACACGACTAAGCGACTAACACACAAACATACACACATAGAGACTCGAGTAAGTAATAGAAGCTCAGTGTTGATGCTCCATCTCCTCTACCCTTCTCCTGCATCCTCCTCCATGCATCTTGGCGGTACCAAGGTCACCGTAGGTGTTCAGGATATGATTTCTTCTCTCTCTTCTGCCTTGACCATTGTTTCTCTAAGGTGCCAGTTTGAGGCATGACTCCACCAATAACTACTGCAAAGCTGTTGTCTAAAGGGGATGTTGGGAACAATGTGGAAGTGACTTGGACTTCATCAGACTTGGAGTCTCACCATTGCTGTTCTTAGCTGTGTGGCTTTGGCAAGTCACCTAAGTCTCCCTGTGCCTCACTGTACTTACCTGTAAGGGGGAGGGGAAATGATAGCACCTATCTCAGTGGGTGTCTTCACTTTCTATCCGCAATGCATCCCTTCTCTCCCACCACACCTCACCTCCCTGCTCACTTTGCTGGTTTGGTCTCACCCTGCACCAGCTTATGAACCAAGCCATGCCCCATCCTGGAGCAACAACACCCAGGAGATGAGAGAAGAATTGGCCAGAAAAGAGTGACATGCAAGCCCTTTGGGGAAGGACTGAACAACCACAGAGCTGAACCCAAATTTTGTTCGTCATTCAACCATTCATGCACTTGAAAGCATGCGATGAATATTTGCTGACACTTCCACTCGGACCAGCCAGATTCTGGGCTTTGCTGGAGACAGAGTCAGCTGCCCTCGTGGAGCTTCTGACACATAGATGAGAAAACCCCAGGTATCAATTCCACATGGGGCAGGGGAGAGGGGAGCAACAAGGGCTGTAGGAGCCCAGAGGACAGGATCCAATCCAGCTTGAGAATCAAGGCAGGCTACTTGGATGAAGTGACACTTGAGGTGAGTTCATTAGATTTGGAGAGTCATTGTCTTCCATGCAGAAGACACTGTAAAGATACCTAAGGGAAAGCCTGGTACACTGAAGCACCCACTTGTTGTTAGTTCAGTGGCCAGAGCACAATGTGTGAGGCCAGGGTAGCAAGAGATGAGGCTCGAGAGGCTTGGCAAGGGCTATGGGTGGCCTTAATTGCCCAAAAAGGAGCTAGAACTTTATCCATATGTGGAGATGGGTGTCACAGAAGGAAGCAATGTTTTAACTTCTAAACCCATATGTTCTCACTGCTGGTGTCCAGAATAGTAGGTTAAAGACAACCAGTCTGGAAGCAGTGAGGCCAGGGAGTAGACTTGGGGTCATTCATATGAGAGATGCTGAGGCTGGATCAAGGCAGTGGCAGAGGATGAGGAAAAAGGGTGTAGTATTTGGGAGACAGAAGGAAGAATCAGCAGGACTTGGTGAGGGACTGGCTATGAGGAGAGAAGGGGAGTTTGGGCTGCACATAGAGCAGAGAATACAGAGGAAACGTATAGCACATGTGCCAGGGAGTGATTAGATCACAGTGGGAGGAACTCTAATGGCTGAGAATTCAGTGTGGGATATCAGGGGCAGAAATACCTTTCTGGAGGAGGGATTCAGGCTAAGACTCACTGTGTATCCTTGGACCACTCACTTTATCTTCCTTTGGTCTCCACCTGCTAAACTGAGAGACAGAGAATGACCATTGTGACGAGTGAATCACATAAAAGAATGTCCAGGACTTCCCTGGTGGTCCAGTGGTTAAGAATCTGCCTGCTAATGCAGGGGACACGGGTTCAGTCCCTGGTCCAGGAAGATCCCGTGTGTCTCAGAGCAACTAAGCCTGAGTGCCACAGCTCCTGAGCCAACGTGCCCAGAGCTCATGCTCCGTAACAAGAGAAGCCACCACAATGAGAAGCCCACACACCACATCACCAGCACAACGAGTGGTTCCTCGCTGTCTGTAACTAGAGACAGCAATGAAGACCCAGTGCAGTAAAAAAAAAATGTCCAGGAGGTGCCAAGTCCTGTGGGTGATTTGGAGGGGGAGATTTGTGGGGCAGGTGTGTTTGCTCCAGAGGTGGGGCTGGGCTACCATTTGTGCAATATCACTGCCACTAGCAGGGGGAAACAGTTACTTACAAGATGTATATGGGGAGGAGATATGTGACCTGAACATGTGTGTGTTGGATTTGAGGGCATGAAAAGCCAAGGCAGTGACTTCCCTGGTGGTCCAGTGGTTAGGACTCTGCACTTCCACTGCAGGGGGCACAGGTTTGATCCCTGGTTGGGGAACTAAGATCCCCACATGCTACGTGTTGTGGCCAAAAAATTGAAAAAAAAAAAAAAAACACAAACAAACAACAAAAAACCAAGGCAGTCAAATCACTCTCACCCTGGGAGGCCGTATTTTGACAGTCAGGAGTGAGGGACTTCTCTGAACAGTGAACCCCAGAATGCCATTTCCTCAGGAAATACTTAAACCAAGACCTCTGGGTTCTGATCTCAAGTCATCACCTGAGTTGCAGTGTGACCCTGAGTCAGTTCTAACCCACTTTGTGTCCCAGGTTTCCCACATGAAAAATAACAAAAGCATATGTGTGTTGGTGGAGAGGTGGATGGAATGTGTTCAAAAGTCTTGTCGAGATTTGTTATGCTTCAGTTCTATGACCCTGAATCCTTTTTTAAAAGGTCTAGCCCTGTCTCCATCGCTGACTTACTGTGTGGCCTTGAGCCAGCTTCTGGACCTCTCTGGGCCTATTTTCACATCTGGAATATCAGGAGATTGGGTAAAAAAGTCTCTAACATCCAATGATTCTCCCTGGAGGATGCTCATCATCTTCTCCAGCTGAACGCTTCAGACAAATCAGAGGAAAGCGAGGTCCAAATCTTCCGTCTTCTCCCACTGCCCTCCCCTGCCTACTGTCAGGAGCTCGCAGCACTGGCTCGCTTCCCAAACTTGTTGCTATGACAACGGGTTACAAATAACTCAGATGCAGACAAAGATTTTAACCCAAGAACTGCTGGGCCAATGGTTTCTTCCTCTCTCTCCACATCAGACCAAGGGAACAATCTAATGAATTCTTTGGGATCAAATTACTCACCTGCTCACAAGCCTGCCAAGGCTCCTCAGTGTCATGCAGTTAAGTCCTGGCATCTTGAGGCCCTCCTGGAACCTGATTCAAATCCTTCCAATTACATTTCCCACTTGCTCCCATTAAAAAGGGGTCACTCCCATTTTTTGAGCACCTACTGTCTGCCTGCCAATCCTTGTGTTAGATGCTTTACATACTGTAGCTAAGAAAATCTTCCCAGAATTCTATCAGATAAACATTATTATTCCTGTTTTATGGAGAAAATTGAGGCTCACAAATATGACTTGAGTAAGGAGGTCAGCAAGTCAGAATTCAAACTCAAATCCACCAGATTTCCAAACCCGGGCTTTTTTCATTGCCATTGTTTCACAAATGTTGGTCTACCCACTTGGGGCATATTCAGATAATCTGAGACAGTTTACAAATTCAGATTCTAACTTCTGTTCAAGAAGGTGGAAAACATTTGTCTCCTCTAACTCCTGAAACCTCATAAAATAAGAGTAAAGGAATCAAGTGTATAAACCCACATCTCCAAAGAAAACTGGAGAATTTTCCATCAATCAAGGAGATATTGTAACAAGTTTCTGGCAAGCAGAAAGGGGCTGGAAGAGTGATAGTGAGAAAGCAGGGCAGGCAGAGGTGAAGCAAAATCCACACGTTGGTGGGGGGAGCATCCATGAAGAGAATGTTGGTCTATCTTGCAAAATTCTGGTGAGACTCTGGTGCAGAAAAGTTATCCTGACAGTGCGAGTGAGGTGCAAAGCCCCGTAATGAATTGAAAGTATGTGTTGGAATAGTTGACTCCCCCACCCTCCCTCTCACCTTCCCTGTGCTCGTGGGTAGAAAGCACAAGAGCCAAACATGTACACTCAAGCAGAATACAGAGAGTCCCCCAAAGAAATCCAACAGTCTCAGAGCAAAGCCTCCACTTTATGGACTCCTACTTTCACAACATAGGTTGTGTTGGTCCCCACCCAGGCACCTTAAGGAGAAGTTTAATAGCAGACTTGACAAAACCCTACCCCTTTCACGGGCTCCCAACCAATCAATGTTTTATTGCTTTCATCTTAAATCTATGGGCTGAGAGGTTTAGGGAAATATGCTGATAGATTTATGAATGAACTGATGTAGCAAATATTAAGGCTGGGAGCTTTTCAAGTGAACAAAAAACCTAAGCAATTAAATATAGGAACACAAAAAAGGCCAAAATAATCCAGGTAATTATAGTACATTTCTTGGCTCTGTAGCAACTATGGATTTACTAGGAATCAGGATACAAACACATTGGAAGGGAGGGAAAGTATGAATGTATATGTGTGGAGAGGGATAAAATCCTTTTCTACTATAATGAGATGTCAAGAGGTGATGTCTCAAATTACTAAGAAATAGTAGCATATTAGAGAAATGAAATCAAAACTACAATGAGGTATCACCTCACACCAGTCAGAATGGCCATCATCAAAAAATCCACAAACAAGTGCTGGAGAGGGTGTGGAGAAAAGGGAACCCTCTTGCACTGTTGGTGGGAATGTAAGTTGATACAACCACTATGGAGAACAGTATGATTTCTTAAAAACCTAGGAATGAAACTACCATGTGACCCAGCAATCCCACTACTGGGCATATACCCTGAGAAAACCATAACTGAAAAAGACACATGTACCCCAATGTTCATTGCAGCACTATTTACAATAGCCAGGACATGGAAGCAACTTAGATGCCCATCAATAGATGAATGGATAAAGAAGTTGTGGTATATACAATAGATTACTACTCAGCCATAAAAAGGAACAAATTTGAGTCAGTTGAACTGAGTTGGATGAACCTAGAGCCTGTTATACAGAGTGAAGTAAGTCAGAAATACAAATACCATATATTAATGCATATAGATAGAACCTAGAAAAATGGTACTGATGAACCTATTTGCAGGGCAGCAATGGAGACACAGACATAGAGAACAGACTTGTGGACACAGTGGGGGAAGGAGAGGGTGGGACAAATTGAGAGAGTAGCATTGAAATATACACATAATTGTGTGTAAAATAGCTAGCTAGTAGGAAGTTGCTATTAATATATAATACAAGGAGCCTAGCCTGGTGTTCTGTGATGACCTAGAGGGGAAGGATGGGGGTGGGGGAAGGCTCAAAAGGGAGGGGATATATGTGTAATTATGGCTGATTTGAGTTGTATGGCAGAAATCAACATAACACTATAAAGCAATTATTCTCCAATTAAAGTTTAAAAAATAGTAGCATAAGTACCTTCCTTAGAAACATGGTGGTCATTCAGTTAAAAATCCTTTCAGCTACAAGTAACAAAAAACCCAACTTATAGTGGCTTAAACAAATACATTATTTAATTTTTTTTAGTATTTTCACTTATTTATTTGGCTAAGCCACATCTTAGTTGTAGCATGTGGGATCTTTAGCTATGGCATGTGAACTCTTAGTTGGGACATGTGGAATCTAGTTCCTGGCCCCCTGCATTGGGAGCGCAGAGCCTTAGCCACTGGACCAACAGAAAAGTTCCTATTTATTTATTTTTAAAGAAGTCAACTTATTATTAACAGAAGTGCCATGCCAGGGTTCAGCTGCTCAATGATGCCCTCAAGGATCCAGGCTCTTTCTAACTTTTTCTTCCTTAATGTGTGGTGTCTACATTCTCATGTTCATCCCTTCATGATCACAAGACTGCTGTCACAGCTTCAAGCAGCACAATTATATTCAAGGCAGAAAAAAGAAGGGGACATTGTGTGTCTCAGGAAAACAAGAGCCTTTTAAAAGGCCGCCAGCAAATATGTCATGGCCATAACTGGGACACATGGCCACCTCTCTAGCTGCAGGGGAGGCTAAGAAATTATCTGGCTCTTCAGCCTCTGAATGGGAGATGACAAGGGAGAAGAGGGGTTTGGAGTGGTAAATGCCAGAAGGAAAAGCCAAAGACTGGTAAAATAGTTACCTCTAGGAAGCAGGACTTGAAGTAGGAAGGAGTAGGACAGGATATTGCTGGGTTTTTTTTAATGAAATCTTTATCATTATTTTTTAACTATGTAAAGTATTAATATTACTTTGATGAAAATAAAAATTTAGAAATAAAATGTATGGTTTCTATAAAACAAAAACATTTGAGAAATAAAAGCTGGTAGTTGCTTTCTGCTTCCAGAGAGAAAAGGACATCAATTAGCCTTAGGAGCTAACGAGCCAGAATTGGCTCTTTTCTGGACTAAGGTACCTTGGGTGTCCACCCACTGATCTGACAGAAAATTGTGCCATCACTATTAACCTGAATGTGGCTTTTGGAAACCACTACAGCACTATGTAGCAGTTACATGGGTTGACTGTGGTTAGACAGTCCTGGTGCAATTTCCTGTCTGCCATTTATTAGCTTTGTGTCCCTGTGCAATAGACACCTGGGAAACTCACTCTCCTTCTTTATGAAATGAAAGTAATTCAAGAGCCTGGTATTGAGTAAGCACTCAGCAAATGTTATCTACTGTGATACAAATGTTAAGTGCTCTGAGCAGTGATGTAATTTGGGTATACTTTAACAGTATTATGCTTCTACTGAGTTCATTTTTTTATCCTATTCATGGGCTTCGACTGGACTATCCATGAAAATTATTATTTGTTCCTGAGAGATGTGTGTGCATAGCCTTTGCTCACAGAAGATATGTAGTATGAACCATCAAGAACTGTTCAGGCTTGGATTGCTGTTGGCTCCTGTTGGAAGAAAGATGGTAAAAAGGAACTAGGCTCGATTATTTCCACTACATATATTGTTATTTAACTTTAAAAACAACCCATCCTGTGAAATGTGCTGCTGACTACTGTGATTGCTTTGTATAGGCCACATGGATCAGGTCACAACTGCAGGAAGTAGGTGTGAGAATGTTTCATAAAGAAAAAGGATATGGGGAGTGCTATGCTGGCACAGGAAGTACAGTTGACCTGGGAGTGGGGAACAGAACAATGACCTCCTCTCTCTGATGTCAAGGTGAGAGCTGGAGATCTGGACTCCAGGTAGGGAGCATATAGCCAAAAATCATCCAGTTGGTGGGTAATCTTTCCCACACGTGGTATCAGGTAGGGACATCCAATAAGTGGCTCCCTCCTGAGGGGTGTAGGTGACATTCTTTTGGAGAGGTAATATCTGGTATCCATTTAGTTTTCCTTTCTGGCCTGGTAATTATCATCTGTTATTCCCAAGATTCCAATAAAGTTCTATTAAGCACACATACAGAGAAGATATTGCATCCATTTTTCAAAAAGATACTATGAAAAAGGCATCTTTGGAGACTAAGAAAGAGTACTTAGAAATTTTAAATGACTGCCAAAAATGAAAAAGTTCAATAGAAGATAAAGTCATGAAAATATCTCAGAATGCAGAACAAAAAAGGAAATACATGGAAAATATGAGAGAAAATAAAAAGACAAAGAAAATGACCCAGGAGGTCCAAAATCCAACTAACAGGACATCTAGGAAGGGAACAGGGAAAATAGATGAGAGAAAATTTGCAAAGAAATAAAACTGATTTCTTGGAGGAGGGGGCATACGAGTCTTCAGGTTGAAAAGGCCCAACCACCAGGTGCCCAGTAAAACAGATGGGGGAAAAAAACACACTTTGGGGGTTATCATTGTAATATTTCAAAACACTAACGATGACCCTATATGTGAGACAGCAAAAGAGACACAGATGTAAAGAATTTTGGACTCTGTGGGAGAAGGTGAGGGTGGGATGATTTGAGAGAATAGCATTGAAACATGTATATTACCATATGTGAAATAGATTGCCAGTCCAGGTTTGATGCATGAGACAGGGCGCTCAGGGCCGGTGCACTGGGATGACCCTGAGGGATGGGATGGGGAGGGAGGTGGGAGGGGGGGTTCAGGATGGGGACATATGTACACCCATGGCTGATTCATGTCAATGTATGGCAAAAACCACTACAATATTGTAAAGTAATTAGCCTCCAATTAAAATAAATAAATTAATTTACAAAAAAAGATCAAAAGACAATTATAAGCAATTATATGCCAAAAAATAGCTTAACGTAGAAGAAATGAATAAATTCCTAGAAACATACAACCTACCAAGATTAAATCTTGAAGAAATAGAAATTCTGAACAGATTTGTAACTACTGAGAAGACTGAATCAGTAATCAAAAACCTCCCAACAAATAAAACATAGAACATGGCTCCAATGATGATTTCTACCAAAATTTAAAAAACAAGTCAATATATCTCAAACAGTTCCAAAAAACAGAAGAAGAAGGAGCACATCCAAATTATCAAAAACAAAACAAAATCAAAGGGAACAAATGTCGTTGGAGAAACTGGAACTTGTGCACACTGTTGATGGGAATGCAAAATGGTATAGCTGCTATGGGAAACAGTATGGACAGTCCTCAAAAATTTCAAAATAGAATTATCATATGGCCTGGCAACCTCACTATTGGGTATTGATCCAAAGAATTTCAGTCAACATCTTGAATAAATATTGGCACTCCAACGTTCATTGTAGCACTATTCACAATAGCCAAGATATGGAAACAACCTAAATGTCCATTGACAGATAAGCCAATAAAGAAAATGTTGCATGTACATACAGTGAATACTATTCAACCTTAAAAAAGTAAATCTGAAATATGTGACAGCATAGATGAGCCTTGAGAACATTATGCTAAGTGAAATAAGCCATTACAGAAAAACAAATACTGTACAATTCTACTAATATGAGTATCAGAAATACTCAAATGCATAAAAACAGAGTGGAATAATGGTTTTCAGGGACTGGTGGGGTGGGGGTAAACAGGGATTATTAATCAATGGGCATAAAAGTTTCAGTCAAGTAAGAGAAATAAGCTCTAGAGATGTGGTTATACAACACTGTACTTATAGTCATCAATAATATATACTTCAAAATTTATCAAGAGGGTTGATCTCATGTTGTGTTGTTACAACATACACACACACACAAAGTAAAACAGAGGCTATGCATACTCTGCAGCCCAGAAATCCCACTTCTAAGTATGTTTCTTAGTGAATTCTCCATGTATACGAAGAGTCATATACAAGAATGCTTACTGCAGCATTATTTATAGTAGTAAAAACCTATAAACAACCTGAACGTCTGTGGAATTCTGTGTGGCAATTCATATGAATAAACTAGAGCATTTGTATTAGTATGTGTAGATTCTAAAATTAATGCTAATTTAAAGAATATTTTTGTGATGTTTTGTATAAAAGTGTTTTCCAAAAAAAAGGTATGAAGGAAAAAAACATAAGCTTCCAGAGTTAGGGAAAACAAGTTGTCAACAAAAATTGAGAACCCGATTTCCAATTAGCAACACTGCATGCTAAAAGCAGTACTTACAAAATTCAGAGGCAAACTGTTTTTCAATATAGAATTCTAAAGGCAAACTATCATTCAAATATAAAGGTAAAATAATGCTACATTTTCAGATATGCCAAGATCACAAAATTTACCTTCTTAGGAAGTTACTTGAGAATGTCTTCCAAGAGAATATGTGATGTATCAGGCAGGATTGTTGAGTGCAAGTGACAGAAGCTGCCTCTAGTTAACTTAAGCAGAAGAGGGACTTATTGCTAGGTCATTTTTCTAGCTCACGGAAGTCTGGAGAATCAGGCAGGAGAAGCCATAGCTAAGGCCACACTGTGGGGACAACTGGATCCAAATGCTATGGGCACTGCAAGCCCCACTGCTCTGACCCCTGGACATCATCCTATCATCACATGCCACTGAAGACAAACTCTAATCATCTGTCTGCTCTCATTTATTTGTGGTCAACTTTAGGATTGTGTTAATCATGTTCTTCAGTCCATGGCATATTATTTTCTTCTTTTTTTTTTTTTCATGGCATATTATTTTCATCAGTCCATTCAAGGCCCCTCTTTTTCTTGATTTCATTGTAATATGATTTTTCCCTGTCAGTTCCCACCCCTGCCCCAACTCTCCTGCCCACCTCAGTGACTCTAGTATATGTCATGTATACACACTTCCAACTCATCTTCCATAGATCTACTTATATATATGCACATCCATGATATTATAGTGTTTTACATTTACACAAATGGTAAATTTGTGCTATAAACCTCATTCTCTTTTTTATCTTTTCCATTCAACACTAGGTTTTAGAGACCTATGTGGCTACATGTAAATTCAACTATTTTCTTTTCATTGTTTTATTTATTCCATCCTGTGAATACATCAGTTTGCTTATCCAGTCCCGTGGTGATGGTTACCTGGATTGCTTCCAATTCTTCACTATAATAAACAATGCTGGTTTCCTCAATAGCTCGGTGGTAGAGTCCTTCTGCAATGCAGGAGACGCAACAGACGCAGTTCGATCCCTGGGTTGGTAAGATCCTCTGGAGAAGGAAATGACAACCCACTCTAGTATTTTTGCCTGGGAAATCCCATGCACAGAGGAGCCTGGCAGACTACAGTCCATGGGTTGCAAGGAGTTGGATGTGACTGAGCGACTAAGCAAGCAAGCAAGCATAAACAATGCTGCAACAAACCACCTCAACTATACTTCCCTAATGACCTGTGTTAAGTATTCTCTGGAATGTATACCCAGGAGTGCAATTGCTGGGTTGTAGGGTATACATATACTCTACAGGAGGTACTGCCAAACTACTCTCTGGAATACCTGTACCACTTTATACTCCACACAGTTTTCTTTTCCTCTCATCATCAGGGCTTTGATGATATCTGACTTTCTCCATGTTGCCATTCTTGTAGTGATTTCTCAATGTTATTTTAATTTTCATTTCTCTATTTGCAGAGTTGAAAATCTCTTAATGTATTCAAGTTTCTCCTTGTGTTAATTCAAGTTTTTCCTTCTGTTAATTACTCTTCCTTTTCCCATTTTCCTCTTGGATTTACTATCTTCTTTTTCTAGTTATTAATCTTTTGTCAGTTTTACATACTACAAACATATTCTCCTAATATGTCATCCACTTGTTAATCTTATATATTCCTGTCTCCTTTGTGTTGTTCACACTGGATTCAAAGCTATGAATAGAGTATTTGGTCCTTGCCGCCTGGTGGGCAGGGAGAGGAAGTCTAAACACCTTTGGTTTCCATAGAGGAAGTGGGGGCCTGCCTCTCATTGAGACTCGCACGAAGAGGAATCCCTCCAAACAGGATGAAGATTTAAATACTAGGCAGCCAATAGAGTTCACTCCTTTGGTTATCCAACATACACCTTTCATTCCAGATTTACTCTAAAAATATGTTTTCACAATATACTGCCTCATATAACCAAAAAATGCACATTCCTTCTCTAAAGGGAGACAGCAACAATATAAGTTATAATGCTTTCATGTGCAAGCAATATAAAACCCAACTCAAACTGGCTTAAATAATAAATGCAATTTATTGGCTCACTTAACTGACAAGTCCACAGACAGGGAAGACTTCAGGCCCGGTATGATCAGGAATATGGATCCATTTCTCTGTAATTCTCTTGGCTCTGCCTTCTCCATTTGTCAGCGCCATTCTCAGGTAAGCCTTCCACATGCTCAAAAGATGGCTAACAGCAGCAATCAGACTACATACTTCTTTGTTCATATCCAAGGGAAGACAGCTATGTCTTCCCTCAAAATCTGAACAAAAGCTTCAGTGACTGGATCATCTCTGAACCAATCATCACTGTGGTAATGTGGGAGATTACTCAGATTGGTTTATACCATAAAGTTCTATACCTAGAGCTGGCAATGGGGTCAATTCCACTCAAATTGCACAGCTGTTAATACAATGGGCTAGGAGAGGAATGGATGGTGGAGAACAACTACAAAGGCCACTACAAAGGAGTAAACTAACAAAGAGGAAGATATAAGGTCCAGGAAAGATTGGGTCCAACCCAGAAGAGTAATGAAGGGACGTCCCAGGATGACAGTTGTGCTGCAGGCCTACAGAGCAACCAGTCCAAATTGGAGCAGGAAGACGGAGGGCTCCAGGAGGAAGGTATCTGGGGGAAAAAGGGGATTCAAATGATTTTATACTTTCCTTAAGAATTTGGAACAACTTAAGAAGGAGATAAAGTCAGACAACGCAAGGAAAAAAGAAAGGCAATTAGAAACCCCAGGGAAAAACAAAAACTGTATAAGAAAAGAAATGTAATCCTAGGACACTGGAGCATTAGGAACAACATTTACATAATCATAACAACATAAACACTTTATTGACTTTAAACTTTTAGAATGACCTGTTAGCAAAGTATGGATGATTTAATTTTTGTTATTGAACAGAATGTAAATATTATTAATCTTGTTAATATAAAAGTATAAACGAGAGAAGTTGAGAGATTGAAAGAGGGAGTATAAATCTATTATTTAAAGGTACAAAGGTAAGAAATAGAGGACATATAATTAATGACATGTCTATATATTAGGGGTATGGTAGGAGGGCAGTTGGTGGTATTAATAGCAGGAAGTAACAGATAATGTCTAAAAGTGGTAAGTTGATAAATAGAAAAAAATTGTATATTATTGAAAGATATGAAGATTATCAGAAAAGTAAAAAATAAACAGTTATAAGTAGACTAGTAGATTTCTAGGACAAGATGGCAGACTTACCACATGTTTATCTCCACTCCCACCTGAAACCTTGCTAAAATAATAGTAAAGGAGTAAAAAAAAAAAAGTATAAAAACACAATGATGAAGAGAATGTCCGTCAGGAGCAGGTCCATCAGCGAAAGAGATTCCAAATGTCTGGAAGATAGGAAGAAAATGGGGGATTGATGACTGATGAAGCATGGTGGAGGAAGCCACAGCCTGGAGTATGCATGGAGGTGATGCCACTGAGGAGGAGCTGATCTTTCTGTGCAGTAGCCTGGAGTGTCTTGGGTCTTAACAATGCCAGGTATGATATAGAGTACGAGTGAGATGTTGGTCTGAAAACAGGGTGATAAATTGGGAAGCTGTAATATTGAACTGTTAACCCACCCCTCTGTGTACAATTCACAGTAGCCAGGTGTCTACCCATTAGGCAAAACCAGACATTTCTTATCTAGGGCAATTGAACAAGCTCAGAGAAAGATCTTTGTGTTTTGGCACAGCATAGTAGTCAGCTATTTTCCAATCATTCTAAAGGTAAGCCACCAGTCACCTAGCCCTGTACCCCATACAGAGCTTTGAATCCAATTTTATTGCTGTGTTCTTAAATATGAGCAAACCACTATACATTACCAGGGATCTGAGAAAAGATTACAAATTGAAAGAGACCAAAATAAGCAAATGGGGGAAAAAACAAATCCCAAAGGAAATAAACATTTCAAAGAATACAATGAAATATAAAAACACCTCTAATTACTCCAAGAGAGATTCAAGATAATAGTACATCCATTAAACAAGTACAGGATGCTATAAGAAAAGATAACATGAATGGATATTTGGAAATTTTAAAATGTGATTGGCAGAGAAATGTAGGACTTTCCTGGTGGTCCAGTGGTTAAGAATCTGCCTGCCGATGCAGGGGACACAGGTTCCATCCCTGGTCCAGGAAGATCCCACATGCTGCGTGGCAACCAAGCCTATGTGCCAAAATTGCCAAGCCTGTGCTCTAGAGCCGATGAACCACAACTGCTGAACCCACGTGCCTAGAGAAGCCTGTGTATCGCAACTAGAGAGCAGCCCCCATTTACAACAACTAGAGGAAGCCCATGTGGGACAACAAAGACCCAGTGTAAAAAGGAAGAAGGGGAGAAAGAACAGACTTTTGGACTCTGTGGGAGAAGGCGAGGGTGGGATGTTTCAAGAGAACAGCATCGAAACATGTATATTATCTAGGGTGAAACAGATCACCAGCCGCAGGTTGGATGCATGAGACAAGTGCTTGGGCCTGGTGCACTGGGAAGACCCAGAGGGATCGGGTAGAGAGGGAGGTGGGAGGGGGGATCGGGATGGGGAATACATGTAAATCCATGGCTGATTCATGTCAATGTATGACAAAAACCACTACAATACTGTAAAGTAATTAGCCTCCAACTAAAAAAAAATAAATGAAAAAAAAAAGAAGAAAGGAAGTTAAGAAGAAGGGAAGAAAAGAAATACAAGAGAAGAGTTGGAAAATAAAGTTAAATCTTCTTCCAGAAAGTAAACAAAGGGAGACAGAAAACTAGGAAGGGGAAGGACAGAGGAAAGAAGTGTGACAGCAGTAGGGAGAACAGATAAAAATACAAAAGATAAATTCAGAAGGTCTAACATTCCACTTTAATGAGTTCCAGGAGAGAACAACAAAAACAGAAAAGAGGAATGTATCAAAGAATTTGATCAAAGAATATAAGAGAATTTCCCAGAATTAAAGAATTTCAAAATGAAGAGGCCCAACCAATGACCAATGCAATGAATGACAAATCCCAAAACTTAAACACATAATTAGGAAATTTTAAAATACCACAAATACAGTTTTCAAAAAGTTACTATTTAAAGAGTGAATGGAGTAGAAGTACTTTTCCCTATTCCTCTCCCCAAGTACAGCTAAAATCCTGGGACATTACATATAAACATAAGACTGAGAGGTGGAGAGAAAGCAAACCTGCTGAGGACCTCAGTAGCAGAGGAGTAATGCGGTGGTGATTTCTCTTGGTTTCCTTTTTACCTCACATATCCTAGACTTGGTGCTGGATAAGATGGTAATTAGATAATAACCATTTTACTCCAGCCAAACACCACAGGAAAAACTATAGTCCCACCAGCAAAGGCCAAGTGGGGAGCCTAGACTTCTACCTTTGCTGGCTATAAAGAGTAACTTTTCCCCTCCTCACTGGAGTAGTGTTTGGGAAGGCTGAGTGGGGAGCCAAACTCCCACCCTCATCTAAGAGTAATGAGGAAACCCTCCCTCTGGGGTATGAACAGACACTGAGTGGGGATACTGGACTTCCATGCCCATCTGATAGTAACAAGTCAGTGTCTCCTCTTTCACTGCTGGAAGTGTCTGAGGAGGCAAGGTAAAACAAGATATTTAAGTAATCCTCATATTTAAACAATACCCAAAATCCCCAGGTTTCAACAGAAAATCACTCATCATACCAAGAACCAAGAAAATCTCAATTTGAATGAGAAAAGACACTCAACAGACTCAACACCATGACAGAGATGTTAAAAATCATCTGACAAGGGGTTTTTTGTTTTTTTTTCTGACAAGGGTTTTTAAGGAGCCCCATCATAAAAATGCCTTAATGGACAATAAGGAATATGCTTAAAACAAGTGAAAAAATACAAATTGTCAGTAAAGAAATAGAAGATACAAAGAAGAATCAAATGGAAATTTTAGAACTGAAAAATACAATAACCCAAACAAAATGGATGGATGGCAAAAAAGGATGGGACAGAGGAGAGAATCAGCTAAAAGGAATATAGAACAGAAATTACCCATCTGGAAAAAGAGAGAAAATAGACTAGGAAAAACGTGAACAGAGCCTCAGGGACCTGTGACACTATAAGAAAAACTCTAACATTCACGTCTTTGAGGTCCCAGAAAGACAGAAGAAATGAGTTAATTCACATAAGAGCAATGAAACTTCAAAGTTCTGTGGGAAAATGGTGTTGAATCTCAAACTTTAGGGGACATCCCTGGTGATCCAGTGGTTAAGACTCTGCTTTCACTGCAGGGGGCATGGGTTCAATCCCTGGTCAGGGAGGTAATATCCTGCGAATGCCTCAAGGTACAGCCACAAAATCACAATCAATCAATCAAGCAAACAAAAAAAGCCCCAAAGAAATGAAACTTTGTATCCAAGCATAAGAATGGAATACAGTATCCAGGAAGTCTATCTCCTATACAACCTTTCTTAGAAGTTACTTGAGGATGTATACTATCAAAACAATGGAAAAAAACAGACACAACGAAAACCCTGGGAACCACCAGTAAATAGTCATATAGCTAAGGAAAACTGTGAAGTAAAGTTCCAAAATGATAGTCATGCATCAAGTCTGGAGAACAACTAGTCCAGATTTGAGAAAGGGATGCAGGGCTCCAAGAAGGTGGTCTTTTTTGTTTGAGGGGCAGTAGACTTGGTGTACCTAATGTAATAGAGATTTTTTGAAAAGAAAAAATGGAATATGCGAAAAAGTAAAATAGTGAAAGAGAAACAGAATTAGAAACTTCCAAAAAAACAAAAAACTGCTACAAGGAAAAATCATAAAAGTACATCGACTGGCTCTGCATGAACAATATTTACAGTCATGTTAATATTAACTGTTTATTGCTTTTAAACTTTTAGGATCAAACTATAAACACACACAGAAAAAGCCTTAATCATGATTACAGAAAAGAATTCCATGTTACCAACTTTGATATACAAAAGACTAGATGATAGAAGTTGAGAGGTTGAACAGTGGGGAAGAAGGCAAATAGGAAAGGTATTCTCATCTAACAAAGTTCTGGTTCAGAAAAGTGGTCTCTCGCTCATGGAACAAGGAATCAGTGCTGCTTATATTCAGAAAAGTTATCTAATAGAGAAACAAAATCATATTAAAAACAGGAAGGACAAGAGTTGAACTTGGTGTAAATTATCCAAATTCTCATCTGTCATAGCAGGACATAAGACACATCATATGGCATATTATTTAGAAGTGGGGATAACAATCAGAAGAAATAACTAAAAGTGGATGCTAACAAGATGGTAGATGTCCAACTCTTTGTGACCCCATGGACTATACAGTCCATGGAATTCTCCAGGCCAGAATACTGGAGTGGGTAGCCATTCCCTTCTCCAGGGGATCTTCCCAACCCAGGGATCAAACCCAGGTCTCCCACATTGCAGGTGGATTCTTTACCAGCTGAGCCACAAGGGAAGCCCAAGAATACTGGAGTGGGTAGCCTATCCCTTCTCCAGGGGATCTTCCTGACCCAGGAATCGAACTGGGATCTCCTGTATTGCAGGCAGATTCTTTACCAACTGAGCTATCATGCAGGGAAGCCCCTCAGAAAAGTTATCTAACAGAGAAACTAAATCATATTAGAAGCAGGAAGGACAAGAGTTGAACTTGGTGTAAATTATCTAAATCCTCATCTGTCATAGCAGGACATGAAAGACACATCATATGGATTATTATTTAGATATGGAAATAACAATCAGAAGAAATAAAAATGGATGCTAATAACAAGATGGCAGAGTAGGGATGGGGGCATGTGGGTCAGTACACTTTTTCGGTACTGATTTATTGATTTGTTTTCTGAACAATGTGTATGCATTACTTCTATTTTAAAATGAACATGTATTTAAAATTTTTAAAAAACAGAAAAAGGACATTCCTACCCACCACTTACTCCCTCTCCCCAAATCCCCTTGTTCTTGGCAGACCTAATGGCAACAGAATATAAAAATCTTTGAGAAACCTTGCAGTCTCCCTTCCTACCTCTCCCTTAAATGTAGTTTTACTGCAGTCAAACTGGAATATTTGTTAACCCAGACTTGCCATACTTGCTTGGAAAAAATATTACTCCTTATCTACATTAGTTGGAATCTTCCCTATTGTTCAAGGCTTAGTTCAAATTCCACCTCCTCCAAAGTCTTCCTTAGTCCACTGGCAGAACTTCCTCCCTTCTCAGTAACTCCCAAGTATTCATTCATGCCTCTAATTATGACACATGCATGTTCTTTAGTCAAATGTTATTTATGTCATTTCATGCCCCTAACCATCCTTCATACCAGCTATTAGAGTCATCTTCCTAAAATACCAATCTGTCACTTCCCTGCTTTAAACCCTTCTTCGGTTTCCTATTGCCCATAGAATAAAAGTTAAGTTTGATTGCCTGGCTTCCACTTCTTCCACTGCTCCCCTCAAAATCCATGTGCTTTCACACTATATCTTTCTTAGGCAGTTCTTCTGTTGGCAATATTCTTTCCTCCGTTTCTACATGGTAAACAGAAATTCTTTCCTTCAAGACTTCAAGTGCCCCCTTCTCTATTAAGGCTTTCCTGAAAACTCCCTCCATCCCACCCCACCCCAGGAAGAACCACCTAATGGTCATATTCTCTACTCTGCCTCATCTACACTTTTCAGTTCTTTTGTCACAGTTGGTGCACTTATCTGCTTAATTACCTGAGCCCCCAGGTAAACTGAATTCCTGGAGTTCAGGGAATATATCTTATCTCCAGAATCAAGCACAGGGCTTGACATGCTGCAGCTCAATATATGCTTGCTGAATGAATGGATGGCAAGGTGATGACCAAGTGAATACTGGAAAGAACAAATGAGCAAATGCTTATACTATTGCATGAATGATAATAAGTGAATGAATGAGTTACCCAGGAAGTAATGAATAAATGAATGACTGGATGAGAAAAAGAAGCCAATCAGTAAGTGAATGAAAAGTTCCTTGTGCCAGTGAGGGTGTGAGAGAATGAATTTCCACCTGTGCCTTGGTTCAAACCTACCTGTAAGATCTTCTGCCCTATTCTCCACCCATCTAAAGTGCACACCAGTGTTAACCTTTTTTAGATTATAAGGAACAGACACACTCAGCTTAGTGATGGAGATTTATTGAAGCATTCACAGGGAAATAAGGAAGACAAAAACAGCTACACAGGCAGCCTCACAGAACAGAAACTTGAAAATGGTTCATGATCCAAAGCAGCGCTAGAGCCTGGCTTATCTTTTCACCCCCTCAGCTGCAGGCATCTGTTGCTCCCTTCTCTAGTGCTTCTCAAAATGGTGACTCAACTTCTTTCTGGCAGTGTTTATACTCCTCCTACTGATACTGACTACCTTCTCTCTGCTCCCCTCCATGCCAGCCTGTGGCCTTCGGGGCACAGCTTCTGGGCCTCCTGGCTCCTGCAGTTTCCTGGCTTCTGGGGCTTCAGTTCCAATTAATCGGGGGCTTCTCTGTGCTGTAACTTCTGCTTGCCTGGTCTATCCTGCTGCCTCTGATTTTTGCTGCCTCACTGCCACACGGTTGCAGCTACCTTGAGGCTCTTGCAGTTTCCATTGCTTCTGCTGCCTCATGGATCTCGTCTGTTCAAGCTTTCTGTTGCTTCGTGGATCTCAGATTCAGGGTTTTGTCTCATTTCTGTTCCTCTAGGCTACTGCTACATTGTGGCTCCTATTGCTTCATGGCTTCTGTGTCCTTTTGGCCCATAGTCTTGTTGCTTCATGGCTTCTGCTACCTGTGGCCCCACATTCTCACATGCTTCATGGTTTTTGCAGCTTTCTCCTTGTTTTTGCTATTCAGTTTCTGACATCCCTCATCCACCACCACGTCTGCCTTGCTAAATTCTAATTGTTCACTTCTTCTGAATGCCTCACATTCGACCTCCCTGAAAAAGGATCTGGTTGTTTCATACATTTGTCATCTCATACAGGCCATGGCTAGGAGGTGGAGTTCTTACATCAGTCCACCTAATAGGCCATTGTCCAGCTTAGAGATTGGCTGTCCATGAGTAAGATACTATCCCAACTTTGTCATCTTTGGCCAGGATTGTGAGGTCACATGGTACAGAGCATGGCAACTCATGCTTAAGAAACCCCTTAAAAGGGACTGTGGGCATGGAAGGTCTGCTGAGGGCTTCCAAAAGGGAGCAGTGTAACTGGCAAGCTTCTTGTTCGCTTGTCCAGTACCAGTGACCTTCAAAGGCCAACCTTCTCCTTGGCCTTTTCTGCCTGATCTGATCTGCAATGGGAGAAATCAAGGCTCTAGGGGCAATGTGGAAAGGGAACTTACGTTCCAGTTCTGGCTCCTACATTTCCTAGTAGTGGGGCCTTAGGCAAGTTTCTTCCCCACTGAGAGCCTCAGGAGGGGACTGGACGAAGTCTGTAGGTTCCCTTACAGGTCTGGTGTTTGAGTATCTCCCTTTAGGTTACTGTATAAGGGATCTAAGTCTTGTCTGGGGAAGCCCTCAAAAACATCTGAGGTAGGAAAGAGGGAGTCAGAGTTCCACCTTGGAAGGGCACAGGAGGTGCTTAGCCAAGATTTATTGAACTCAATGAATGAATCAATGGCTGGGGAGGAGGGGGAGACCACACAGCACACATAGAATGTTTACTTAACTTGAGGAATTTCAATTGCTGAGGAAGCTGGAAGGAGTTCTGATTCAAATGAATAATGAAGGAGAATGACTGGGACAGAGTAGGAATCTTGGCTATTAACGAGTATTCATTCTATCCTCCCAGTCACACTTCACATCCAATAATCAGTCACCAAGATGAAGCACATCTCTTCCTTTAATGGCTCACACCTTATCATCTCCAATCTAGTCCCACTGTCCTTGCCCTAGTATTTTCAATAGTTCCCTAACTAATCTGTCTCCATTTTCTCCTTCACACATGTATTCATTCATTCAAAAACTATTTTTTGGATGCCTTTTTGGGGTCAGGCACTGTGCTTTTTGCTGGGGGTATACTAGTAGCAAGATAGCCACACACCCACCCCTGTGGGGCTTATAGCTTATTTGGAGAGAGAAAACAGGCAAATATAAAACAGTGTGAGAATTGAACTAAGGGAGCATATAGCTTGAGCATCTAACCTAATCTGCTTCCACACTGGCTAGCCAGAAAGGGGTTTGTTTCTTATCTAGTCTCCTCTGCTGTCTCCAACCCACAGTTCCCAAACCTGGCTGCACCCTAGACACCCTCACATTTATAAGCTCTCCAGATCCTGAGGCCCCCACCCAGTTATGGAAACTGAATTTTTAGGTGGGGGGGTGTCATCCAGGATGCACCCTGTGTTTCTGGTATACAGCCAGTTAGGGAACCAAAGTGTTCTGAGGTAAATCTGTTCTATAGCCAGGTTCTTACGACTCATTTCAAATCTGGTTCCTGACTACCTCTCCAGCTTCACTTCCTGCTACTTCCCCAGCCCAGGAAACCTTATGGCTCAGTATTTCTGAACTGGTGGGCTGTTACTTGACCGCAGGTCTTGTGCATACTGTTCCCACTATCTGGAAATCTCTTTCAACTCCTCAGCTGGCTAATTCCTACCAGTCCTTTGAGACTCAGCTCAGGTTTCACCTCCTAGACTAGAGGATGTCTTCCCTGAACCTCTACCTAAGCTAGATGCCCTTCCTTTATCCATGCTCCTGTCACAGTGCTAATCACATTGGTTTATAAATTGCCTCCCTAACTAGACACTGAGCTCCTCAAGGACAGGATAAAGATTTGATTCATGTTTGTGTCCCCAGACTAAGGCTACTAGGTCCAGAACATAAGGGAGTCAACCTAGTGTCCTTCAACTAGCCCTAGGGATTTCACTCAGGTCCAGCTGGCTCTTGGAAACACACCACAGTGTCCGCTCTCTCCTGGGCACAGCCTGCACTGAGTATGTGTTGTCTTGTGATGATAGGAGGCAGTGTGACACAAGAGAAAGCACTGGGCAAACAGAGAAGATCCTAGTTGAAGTCTAGGCTCTGTAACAGAACCACTGGGATCTCAAGACAAGTCATCTCACCTCTCTGAGCCTCAGGATTTAAATCCTTTGTAGCATTTGTGTTCCTATGTGCCAGGGCCTTAGCCTGAGGCAATTCATGTAATGCTTTCTACCTCGTGAGGTAGGGATTAGTTACCCAGATTATCATCCACACCTACTGAATTAGATTTCCAGGCGTGGGACCAGAGCAAGGAGCTCCACATCCTTTGGACATGGGAGTGCAGCAAGGAACTGCTGCTTTTCATTATAAGCCCTTCTGTATTATTTTATTTTCTAACTGGTGTATATATTGCTTTGATTCTTAAAAAGGAAAAAGAGGGAGTTCATTGGTGGCCTAGTGGTTAGGATTCTGGGCTTTCACTACCACAGCCCAGGTTCAATCCCTGGTTGGGGAACTGAGATCCTGCAAGCCACACAGTGCAGACAGAAAAAAAAAAAAAACAGGAAAAGAAAAAGCTTCACAGGTGATTCCAGTGAATAGCCAAGGTTGATAACCACCCTCACAATGGAGAAAACACAAGACTGAATTGGAGGGCCTGGGTTCAAACCTTCACTGCTACCTGGCAGCCGGGTTACTTCACCTTCCTGGGCCTCAGTCTCCTCATCTGTAAAGTGGGAAGAATAGCAATTACTACCTTTAAAAGCCTGTGATGACCTAGATGTCAGCCAAATAGCTACAGATATATTTCATCTTCCTTACATGGCTGCAAGGTAGGTGTACATTATCTCCTTTCCTTCGTGAGGAAACCGAGGCTCAGGGAGGTGAACTAACGGGCTCAAGTTTCTGCAGCTAGGATTTGAATCAGGGTGACTCCCAAATTGTGCTTTTCCACATACACCAGCATTTCCCAAATTATGGCACACACACCACAGGTGGTATGCGATTTCTTTGGTTGAGCACAGATAAATTTGTTTTGATAGTTGTCCCTTTTAATATGAATTAGAAAATTACATACTTAGCACATCAAACCCATTGTTTCACGGTTATCGCTACTTAGGATGAAACTAAAGTAGATAACAATATTAGACCTAAGACAATCTCAAGAAAAATACTGGGTAAATAGTACAGGAGGGCAATTTGGAAGTATCTATTAAAAACAAAAGCATAAATAGCCTACGACTCTGCAATTTAGTTTCTAGTAATCTACCCTAGGTAAGTTTTCACACACACACACACACACACACACACACGCTCCTGCTTAGCATCCTATAAAAGCAAAAACAGAAAACAGTCTATCACATGAGAAATGGGTAAATAAAATGTGGTAGAGTCACATAATGGCAATCTACCTAACAATTACAAAGGATGAACTGCTTCTACATTTAGCAACATGCATAGATCTCAAAAATATAGCTAAGCAAAGAAAGAAAACTGCAGAATGAGTCAATACATCATCTGCATTAAACACAATATAGTCAATTAATTCACATGTAAAAGTCTTAAAATTAAGATGGATGTACAACAGACATTACAGCAATTAAGAATGGGATGGGGGAATGGTAGTTGAATGACTACCATTATTTGCAACAATCTAATTTCTTAAAAAGAAAATTCATTCATTACTTGGGTAATTACAATTGATTAAACTTTTAAAAAACAAAAATGTAGTATACAGATCAGGACAAGGTGATGATGGTCTGACGATGTGAAGAAGCAAAGACTGATCTCATGGCAGCACACTGAGCTACCTCTGCAACTAACACAGTCATTTCCCAAAAGGAACATCACATGCATTCAGCCAGGATATGGCCCAGGCTACCTCTCCCCTACCTCCTCACAACCCAGGTTGAGATCTAGGCACTCAGTTATATGTGATTTAAGCTATAGGGTTCCTTAGGCCCTCCACTTACCAGGTAAACCCCATCAATGCCCTGGAACTTTTCCAATAACCAGAGCATTCAGCATCTCCCAAATCTGGAGGCTCCTTCTGTCCTTAACAATTGGGATCAGAAGCCCTCAGGCGTTAGGCATGTGAAGACTTGTATTCTGAGGTGTTGGCACCTACTGGGCTCTAAGCAAGGATAAGGCCTCCAGTGAGGAGTTTGACATCATTAAATCCTGTGAGGTAGGTAAATACTGTTAGCCCCATTTTATAAATGAGGAAACTGAGGCACAGAAAGGTCAAATGACTTGCCCAGCGTCAAACTAGAAAGTAATAAAAAATGGGACTAGAACTGTCCCCAGAGCCCAGGCTCTGCTCCTAGTACCCAACCAAATCCTACCAACTTAAGGTCCAGCTGAAAAGTGACCTCCGGAAAGCCTGGAGGTGATCGTCCTCTTTCAAATTCAAAGCACCTTTACCTGATTCAGCTAACCACGGGAACTCATGAATTAGCATCCTCCTAGTAGGAGAGTAGAGATCATGTCTGACTCAGTTCTGTATTCCTAGCATAGAGTCTGACAAAAAGGTTTTCAGTATGTGTCTGACGAACACACAAAATGAACAAAAACATGAATGAGGGCGGTTTCATGTAACTGCCTGAATCCTATGAGGTCCGGAATACTTCTGCCCAGCTCCGGGGTGCTGTCATACTAAGCTCTCTTGGAATCAAATTCATCCTAGGCTCCTTCTAAAATGGGTCTCTAATATCTATATTATTTTGCAAGCACACCCACATGCGCACATGTGGACACATATACACACGCATACATACCCACACACAAGCAAAATGCAAGGGGGCCCAAAGGACCCATGATTATGGATGATGGAAGAAGGTCTGGAAGGGAGGAAAGGGGGATGGACAGATGGCCCTGTTCAGCTCAGTTCAGCTCAGCTCAGCTCAGCACCTCCTTCCAGAGGCCAGGATGCTCCCTGAAGCTCAGGAATTTCTGCTCCAGAACTAACATCACCTCTGTTCCTCTTCGTGCTTGATAGCAGTGCCTAAATCCCATGATAATACCAAACAGGGACAGGAAGTAGGGGAAGGTTGGGCACCAGATATCCAGAGATTGGGAGAGGGGCAGCTTAAGGATCCAGACAGGGTAGGAAGGCAGAACTACTGCTACTGCTCATTGGGGTTGGGGTTGGCATCTGGGTACTTGGTGAGGTCGAAGGTCAGGACTTTGCTGATCACACAGTCCCCTTGCTGAAGGAGGAGGGAGAAAAAGAAAAATAAAATTGTAAGGAGAGAATTAAGAGGGTTCTAGTGCCCTAGGACTGGGGAGCTTCAGACCCTCCTCCCTACATACCTGCCCAAAGCCCAGGCTCTGGTTCTCTGGGTGTGAGAAGATTTGCTCAGTCCCATGTTCTTTCTCTACCTGCCTATTTCTGCACTTTTGTCATTTTCTCTCTCTGGGTGCCTCTGCCTTGCCTTTCTATCTGTCCCCAAATTCAACGGCCCTGCCCAGCTGGGCTGGTAAGCCTCTAGGACAGGGCTCCAACAAGGCTGTTCATGAACTGAGTCCCTATGCTCCCCCACCCCCCGTGCCCCTCCACTGCAGCCTTCCCTTCCTGCCCTGGGGTGTCAGGCAGGATGTAGGGGCTGGCTCCTGAGCCAGGCCCGCCCTACCTCAGGGTAGACTCCAATGAGGCTCTCAGCCTTGGTGTAGAACTCCTCCTTGAGAGAAATGACGATGGCCTGGAAGTTGCAAGTCGACTGCTCCTTGATGTAATTTGCCACCTGTGGGAGGGGCCGCCAAGCATTTAGTAGGGCTGAAGCCCTAACACTCCCTGGCTTATATCAGAACCAGAGGCAGGTGGGGTAGGGTAGGGGGTGGAGGGTTGGGGGAAGAGAGGCTGAGAGGAGGCTACTGACTAGTACAGTGTGGATGACCCTCGGCCCAGCCTCCCGGGCACAGAGAACAGGCGGCAGGAACGGCTAGGGCACACTCAGGAGTTGTTCCCTGAAACCCAGCCCCGACTTGGGGGCCTCTTTCCCGGGCCCCACTTTCCTTGTACCCACCTTGCCAATGTTGGTGTTATCCAGGGCAGCATCGATCTCATCCAGGACGAAGAAAGGGGCTGGCTTGTAGCTGGGAGGGAACCAGTAGGTAAGCTGATACTGATGGGAGCAGAGGCAGGGCATGACAGCCCTAGGGCCCATCACACAGGCCGGCACCCCCTTCCGTTTCTTCAGAGACTAAAAACCCCAGGTCTGAATGTTGCCTGAGTCCCTAAAGGCCAGTGCACCAACGGAACTCTTCTTTGCATCCATCTCTGTGCTCCAGGATCCCGCAGAACCAAAAGACATGGTCCTCCCTGGAGTGTCCAGGTTGGTTGAGGAGATAAAGCTGTCCTAGGCTCTGGTCACACTGACCAAGCTACCTGGAGGTCGACCCTCACCTACCCACTCACACCATGTCTCCCTGTCTCTGCACATGTTGTACCCTCTGCCTCGGAATGCCTACTGGTCTGCCTGGCTAACTTCTACTTATCCTTTGCATTTCCTGCTCAAGTGTCACCTGCCCTTGAAAGCCTTTCTTGGTCACCCATACCCTCCCAGATTGGGTTGGTGGCTCTCCTCTGTGCACCCAACAGCACACATGCTCACCCAGTTACAACATTTAGCTCACTGTCTATTTACACATCTGGCTTCCACTAGACCATGAGCTCCTCAAGGATAGAAACCATGTCTGACTCATCTGTGTCCCTAATCCCCCAACAAGGTCTGGTAAAGAGCAGCCATCAAGAAATGCTCACTGACTGACACTGTACAATCAAGCACAAAGTTGTAGGGGGGAGTCAGATTCAAGTATTATTGGCATTTAGGAAGGGGATATCAGGGTATGCCACAGTGGTTGAAGCAGGCTTCCTAGAAGAACAGAAGGAGGAGAATGCAATGTGAAGGGGTGGTAGGTGATGGCCAAGCTAGATTTGCATGAAAGGGCTTATGAGCCAGCAACCATGTGAGCAAAAGCTTGGAGGTGGGACTGAATACATGCAGGGGAGGGCATGGTGAATGGATGAGGGTGGATTGGGAAGATAAGTCCGGGAAACCAAGGACAGATATGCTGCAGCAGGTAGGGAAACAGATGCAATCCAGAGTCCACCAGATCATCTTCACTTCTGCAGATCTATGCATATCCTTGGACCCCAGAGCCTCCGGTGGCCTCAGCACAGTCTCCACCAACTGCCCTGCAGGGGGCACAGCCTTACCTGTGGATGGCAAAGAGCAAGGCCAGAGCTGCAACTGTTTTCTCCCCCCCTGACAAGTTGTCCATGGGTCGGAAGCGTTTGCCAGGAGCCACACAGTTGTAGTTTATGCCATCCAAGTAGGGCTCCTCAGGGTTCTCAGGGCCCAGGAACGCCTGGGGGAAAGGAGATGGGTCAGGTCGAGATTGGGATGAGAACAGGAAGCCTAGAGGGAAGGTCAAATGAGGATGGGTAGGGGTCAGTTGGGCAAGGGGCTCCAGCCTACCTGAGCACTGCTGTTACGGGACAGGGCCTTGTAGATCTCATCAATGTTGGTGGCCACCGATTCAAAACAGGCATTGAAGCGGTCAAAGCGTTCCTTCTTGATCTGTTCAAATGCCTGCTTGGCCTTCTTGGCTCGCTTTCGGGCCGCCTCAAATTCTACCACAAGGGTAAGACAGGTGACCCCTCAGTACCCAGGCTCTGCCAAGGCTGAGATCCACGCTCTGGCAAAAACAAGTGACTATACACAGAGCAGGGACATCCCACAGGGAGAGGAATGCCTGGGGAGGGGCCCAGGAAGATAACTCCACAATCACCTGTGTCCAGTGGGCTGATCACATGCTGTGTGACCTTAAGCAGGTCATTCATTCTCTAAACCTCAGCAGTTCTCTACTCGAAAACAGATGTGATAATCCCTACTACTTAGGGTTCTTAGGAGTTTTGAGTAAGAAAGCATGTAAAAACAGGAGCTGTTGTTATGTACAACAGGCCCCTGCCATACCTCCAGACTCCTGCCTTCATCTTAGGCCTGAGTAAAAGAAGAAACTTACCGTCTGAGGTCTCTTGGAACTTGTCTCGGACACTTTCCAGCTTTTCCATGGCCTTCATGTTGGGGGCAGCAATACGCTGGAGCACACTCTGCTGCTCATTCAGCTTCTGCTGCAGCGTGTTCATCTCCTGCTTGATCTCCTCCTCAGCCTGGGCATCCTGCAAAGCCCAGGCCCAGCAGCATTAAGAAGGGCCAGGCCCCACAGAGATACCTGATCCAGCGGGGGCCTGCTCCCATGCAGAAGGTCCATGCAGGTTCTTTTTCCCAACCCTGCTCCTCTCATCAGATCCTGAGCAAAGTAACCATTTCCCACTGTCCCTAGAAAGTACAGGCTCATGTCACTTTTCACATCTCTAGCCCTTCCCCTTTGGACTGCAAGGAGATCAAACCAGTCAATCCTAAAGAAAATCAACCCTGAATATTCACTGGAAAGACTGATGCTGAAGCTGAAGCTCCAATACTTTGGCCACCTGATGTGAAGAGCTGACTCACTGGAAAAAATCCTGATGCTGGGAAAGAGAGAAGGCAGGAGGAGAAGGGGATGACAGAGGACAAGATGGCATCACCAACTCAATGGACATGAGTTTGAACAAGCTCCAGGAGATGGTGAAGGACAAGGAAGCCTGGCGTGCTGCAATCCATAGGGTCGCAAAAGAGTCGGACACAACTGAGCATCTGAACAACAATAAAGCTCTTCCCCCAGGCCCTGTCAGCCTCTCCATCTCTCAGCTGATGGTGCCCCTCTCTGGCTCTCAGCCAAGGTCATGAGCAAGCACCATCTCAGGGTGACCTACAGGCTCCTACACAGGCTGGTCTGGACTCCATTTATAGCTCTACAATGAATAAGACAACGACATTTTCTGCTCAAATCACTACACCTGAGCAAATTCCACTTGAACTTGGTTTTAAGTCTTATGGATACTGCAATGCATATCTGGGCTTGTGCATTTCTGTCACTTTTAGTCAATAAATATTACTAAATGCTTTCCAACACCAGGCACTGGCCCCTCATATCCCATGAGACTGGGCTCCTGTACTTGTGTGTGTGTGTGTGTGTGTGTGTGTGTGTGTGTGTGTGCGCGCGCGCGCGCGCACGCACGTGCGCACATGCACTAGACAGAGGCAAGGCTGGAGGCACATGAAGCCCAATGATAAAAGTGTCTTTTATGCCTTCTAAGAAATTTGGGCTTTATCCCAAGGTAGGTGAGGTACCACTGAATAACTTCAAGCACAGGAAGGATATATACATACACACACACATACATACATATATACATATTTTAAGAAAAGCCTTTTTGAACACCCCTGTCTCTATATATTGTTATGGAGTGATTCATGGATTCAGTAGAAATAAAATATGAAAGGTACACAACAGAATGCTATCTTTTATCTAAGAGAGAGAATGTGAATATATTTGCATAAAAGTATGTTTGTATTTTAAAAATACAACAACAAAATGATAATCCAAAAACTGAAATGGTCACACATAGAGGGAGGTGAAGTTAGACAAGAAAAGAAGCTAAACTTCTCTTCACATACTTTGTATTATACTTCTGGTTTTAGAATAAAATGAAGAATTTACATAATTATAAAACAAAATTAAGCTGAATCAAAATGTGAAAGCCACTGGGTTAAAAAAGAAATGTTAGGGGAACAAGATATTCACAAGATGCCAAAAAGTCACCCTAAAGATTCCTTATTACTTACGATGGGAAAAGCGTATGCTTAGTATTGAGGGATCTGGCAATAGATACCTTAACTCAGGCTCAAACTTAGCATCATGCATAGTAGGACACTGACATGTGCCTCTGGAGAGATGCAATATAAAGTACACATCAGGGAATTTCCTGGTAGTCTGGTGATTAGGACTCAGCACTTTCACTGGCGTGGCCCAGGTTCAACCCCTGGTCAGGGAACTAAGATGCCGCAAATCACTCAGCACAGCCAGGGGCGGGGATGGGGCTGGAGGATGGTATGCAGTGAAATGTTCTTGCCAAAAAATTACTTAACCCAAACCTATCAAGCCTCCAAAATAGTTCAAACTTCCAATTTATAGGAAATACAAGGTTAGGAGGAACAAATTAAGCAGTCATGAAAAGGAACTAACATATTCATAATGTATACATAACATATCTTGTTCTTCAAGACAACATACAAACTGTTCAAAAGATCAATGTCATGAAAAAGAGTAGGGAGACTGCTCTGCATTAAAATAACTAAATAAATAAAAGAAACTAAAGAGAATAATCAAAAGCAATGCATGGGACTGACTGGAATATAGCTTAAAAAACTACTACAAAAGACACTAACAACTAGGGAAATTTTAATATGGGTGGAATATTAGATATAAAATTATTATTAATTTTCTTAGGTATAAAATTGAACTGTGGTTGTAGAGAAGAATCCCTTGTTCCATCATGCTGAAGAATTTAGAGTTGAAGCCTACAACTTCCCTCAAAAGGTTTAGCAAAACCAAAAAGTGTGCAGTGCAGAGGAAGGGAGGGAATGAAGAGAGATGAGAGAGAAAGCAAACTGGGAAAATGTTCATTAATCAATCTAAGGTGAAAAGGCATATGGGTGTTCAACCGTACTATTCTTTCAATTTTCTGTAGGTTTGACAAGATTCCAAATTAAATTTGGGGAAAAAAAGCAGAATGCTAAAAAGCAAAATCCTTTAAAAATTGAAAACTAAACAAAATAAATCTGACTATATACTAAGCTGGTTAAAATGCTCAGAAGATCCTTTCAAATCACTTTAAAACACAGGAACACAAAAAAAGCAAAAAACAGAAACACTGGAACACAACTGTCCATGCTCAGTAAGCCTTTAGCTTAAGGACCAAAAGAACATCAAGGAAATCTTAAACAGCACTCAGTAATTGAACTGTTACTAATAATATCTTGGTGTGATTTTCTATATATAGGATACACTAAAGTAAGTATACTAGATTTTTAGCAAGAATAATTGGATACTCAAACATAAAATCAATATTAAACTGTAAAAACTACAATTTCAATTGGAAGTGTCAATATGAACTCATGATAGATTTTTCCTTCAAAATAAAAAGTGTATTTTGTAGCCCAGTCTACTGAAAAGTTCTAGAAACACTGAGCAACCCAGCAGACATGAACATTCCAGTGTCCAGATGGTAGTCGCGAAATAATAGCATTCCTCACAAAAAGTCACTGTGTTTATTTAACTTATATACGGAGTACATCATGAGAAGCGATGGGCTGGATGAAGCACAAGCTGCAATCAAGACTGCCAGGAGAAATATCAATAACCTCAGATATGCAGATGACACCACCCTTATGGCAGAAAATGAAGAAGAACTGAAGAGCCTCTTGATGAAAGTGAAAGAAGAGAGTGAAAAAGTTGGCTTAAAGCTCAACATTCAGAAAACAAAGATCATGGCATCCGGTCCCATCACTTCATGGCAAATAGATGGAGAAACAGTGGCAGACTTAATTTTCTTGGGCTCCAAAATCACTGCAGATGGTGACTGCAGCCATGAAATTAAAAGACGCTTGCTCCTTGGAAGGAAAGTTATGACCAACTTAGACAGTGTATTAAAAAGCAGAGACATTACTTTGCCAACAAAGGTCCGTCTAGTCAAGGCTATGGTTTTTCCAGTAGTCATGTATGGATGTGAGAGTTGGACTATAAAGAAAGCTGAGCACCGAAGAATTGATGCTTTTGAACTATGATGTTGGAGAAGACTCTTGAGAGTCCCTTGGACTACAAGGAGATCCAACCAGTCCATCCTAAAGGAAATCAGTCCTGAATATTCATTGGAAGGACTGATGTTGAAGCTGAAACTCCAATACTTTGGCCACCTGATGTGAAGAACTGACTCATTGGAAAAGACCCTGATGCTGGGAAAGATGGAAAGCCGGAGGAAAAGGAGACGATAGAGGATGAGATGGTTGGATGGCATCACTAACTCAATGGACATGAGTTTGAGTAAACTCCAGGAGTTGGAGATGGACAGGGAGGCCTGGCGTGCTGCAATCCATGGGGTCGCAAACAGTTGGACACGACTGAGCGGCTGAACTGACAAAAAGAAGTCAGAGCTTCTCAGAGAAATGTCTAATTCCATATCTGGGGTGGAAAATGTAAAGGATGAGCCTGGATGGACACACCAGAAATCAAGGAAGATATCAAAGAGTACAAGAGTTGTGTCAAAATTATTCAGAAGCCAATTTGAATGAGTCCCCATGGGCCAAAAATGCCAACAACTTCATGCAACAAGAAGGATAATAATCCTAAGAGTGCAACACATCAAATGTTTAAATCTAAAAGTTCATAACAACATGAAAACAACTCAGTGGCCATATCTTGAGAATGCCAAAGAACCAACTCATTATAAACTGATAAAGAGAAAGAATCCAGCACATATATCCTGCCTTTCCTATACAAAATACCCCAGGGTAACCAAAAAATTGATGAGAGAAAATCTCTTTACAGTGTTCTAGCTAATAAAGAAATGATAGAATAAGATGACCATTTTGCAACTCTTGACAAATTATAAAATGGGTCTAGGCAATAATCATCATGGCTGCAAACTACACAAAAAGAGCCACTGACCAGATGTTATAAACCTCTTGATGGAAGTAACGACCTCATTTGAAGCAGTCTTGACCAAATAAACCCCAAAACTTGAATCTAATCAAACCTCTAGATTTGAGCTGACCAATATACTGGCTATAAGCCACACATCACTACTGAGCATGAAAAATGCAGCTAGTGTGACTGAGGAACTAAAATTTTTATTTTACTAAATGTTAGATAATTTAAATTTAAAAACTGATAATTCAGTTACTACGAAACTTCTAAGTATATTTGGAACAACTTGGGTATGTGGTTCTCCATTTTCAATTGTAAATTTTAGGATATCTAAATACAGATCAAGTATTTTTGAAGAAAACTTAGCATCCAAATGGAGATATGCTAGAAGTGTAAAACAGATAATGAATTTTGAAAACTCAGTACAGAGAGATGGTCAAATACCTCATCAATAAATTTTATAATGTTTACCACTGAAATATTAATTCTTCTGGATATACTGGGTTAAACAAAATATAGTATTAAAATTACTTTCACTTTTTAAAAGTTACACATGTGAGTCTGTAGTTAACAGCACTTATCATCAACCCACTTACAGGAACTATAGGGTCTAGCAGAACTCATTTTTTTTGCTTTGTTCTGGGGCAATATTTTAAAAACCACAGGACATAATCAACAGTATAGAACGTAGAAAATCCTTCAGGAGAAATAAACAAATTTCTTCAACAACAATAAACATTGTAGAGAAAAATAAAAATAGACAGGAGGAACTTTTGGATTAAGTGAGACATCAACCAATCACTAAATCAATTATCTGTTTCTTTCATTTTATTTGACTCTCAATTAAAACAAGCAAAGAGTGTGTGTGTATGTGTATAACAATCCGGGAAATGTGAATACTGATCATAATATTAAGGAATTGTATAATAATATATAACTCCAATGTTAAGTTACTGGGTTTTTAGTATGATAATTCTAAATATTTTAAATAATTTTCTCTTATAGAGATACATTCTGAAATATTTACAATACAAACGAAAAGACACAGTGTCCAGAATTTACTTTTAAATGTCCTGGGGGTGGGGAGGGCGGAGAGGATGGCGTGTGTGGGGGTGCACATGCAACAAGTTTGGCCATGAGTTGATAACTGCTGACACTGGTGATGGCCATGAGGCAGCACTGTACTATTTTACTTATGCATATGAAGTTTTCCGTAATAAAAATCTAAAAATAAGAACAGCAAAAATCAACGTGAAGTGGCTCCCAATGGCCAAGAATGGGATAATATGAGTATCAAAAAGAAAAATGACTCCAAATAGACTGAAAAATACCAAAATATGTTTAAACACTTAAGTTCATAAAAAATATAAATTAGAAACCTTACTGGTCACCTTTAAAGGTTATAAGGGCAACCAACTCTAAAAGCTGAGAAATAAAGGCAAAGAATTAAGTATTTATCCTACCTTCTCTGTACTAACTGTATTTCAAAAGAACTAAACAGTTGATGTGAGAAAGTTCTTTTTAGAAATCCAATTAATAAACATAGGAGGAATGAAAAAAATCAGAAAATTACCATTTTGCAGCCCTTAATAGATATAGGCAATGATCATTTGTTAATGACTGCTAAAACCTGCTGTGAAAGGCTGATAGGGAACTTGATAAAATCCCCTTATAAAATTGATGGGGCTAACAACACCTTAACCTGGTGATCATGATTGTTTTTCTTTTTTTAACTTTACATTATGTAAAACTTGAAACATTCACAAAAATGCAGATAATGATAAAATGAACCCCCACGTACCTATTATCAGCTTCAATAATTATCAACTCATGGCCAATACGCTGCCATCTACACCTAATTCCTTTCTATATTCAATTATTTTCAAGCAAATCTCAGACATTTCATCCATAAATAATTTCAGTATGTATTTATAAAATAGGGATTCTGAATCTCAGCACTAATATTTTGGGCCAGATGATCTGTTGTTGTGGGTAGTGTCCCTTGTGTACTGTAGGATGTTTAGCAGCATCCCTGGTGTCTATCCACTAGATACTGGCAGTAACCTCTGCCCTAGTTGTGACAAGTGGGTGTGAAAAAGAGTATCTCCAGACATTACCAAATCTACCCCTCCCATTGAGAACCACTGTTATAAAACTAAGAACGTTTTTACCACAATACCATTATCGCCTAGAAATATTAACAGCAATTCCTGAACATCCATCATAAACTATCTACAGTGTTCAAATCATCCTGATCATGCTATGTAAAAAAATTTTTTACAGGTTTTTCAAAGCAGGTTCCAAATAAGGTGCCCACATTACACTTGGTTGTATGTCTCTTAATTCTCACTTAATCTAGAAATTCCCCTGCCTCTCTTTTCTTTGCAATGGATTCAAGGGGGGGCTACAAATTTTAACTGGTTGATTTATCTCATAAGTCTATAAAAGTTCTCCCTTTCTGTTTATTTCTTTCTTCCCATTTATTTATGGAAGAGATCAGGCCTTTTGTCCTTTTGAGTTTCCCACAGTCTGGATTTAGTTAACTGTATCCCTGTACTTTATTTAACATGTTCCTCTGGCATCAGTGTTTCATATAATTAATTGGTGGATATAAAAGCTTAATATTTCATAGGTAATGTGTATTCATCAAATCTTATCACTACAGAGACAGAACTGATATTCAGTGTCTACTGATGTGATGCAAAAGGAAGTTTACAAGTACACAGCACCACCTATGATATATTCTTGCCAAAAATAAAAAATAAACCTGAATCCAATCAAACCATAGATTTACCAATCAGTTTATAGGGAACACAGGGATGGAAGAACATGTTACATAACACCATGGGACATAATCAGTCAAATTCACAGCACAGAAAATTGTACAAGACCAATGACCCACTTGGTTTTTTTGGGCTCCAAAATCACTGCAGATGGTGATTGCAGTCATGAAATTAAAAGACGCTTACTCCTTAGAAGTAAAGTTATGATCAACCTAGATAGCATATTAAAAAGCAGAGACATTACTTTGTCAACAAAGGTCTGTCTAGTCAAGGCTATGGTTTTTCCAGTGGTCATGTATGGATGTGAGAGTTGGACTATAAAGAAAGCTGAGCACTGAAGAATTGATGCTTTTGAACTATGGTGTTGGAGAAGACTCTTGAGAGTCCCTTGGACTGCAAGGAGATCCAACCAGTCCATCCTAAAGATCAGTCCTGAATATTCATTGGAAGGACTGATGTTGAAGCTGAAACTCTAATACTTTGACCACTTGATGCAAAGAGCTGACTCATTTGAAAAGACCCTGATGCTAGGAAAGATTGAGGGCAGGAGGAGAAGGGGATGACAGATGAGATAGTTGGATGGCATCACCAACTCAATGGACGTGGGTTTGGGTAGACTCTGGCAGTTGGTGGACAGGGAGGCCTGACGTGCTGCGGTTCATGGGATCACAAAGAGTCGGACAAGACTGAGAGACTGAACTGAACTGAATGACCCAGTTTCTATCATAAAGAGGAAGAAAAAAATAAAAAGGGACAAGAAAATGTTATAGACCATAAGAGACCAATTTTAACACATGGACCTCACTTGAATCCTGATTTAAAAACACTAACATTTTTAAAAAGTATATTTATGGGACATTCATGGAAATCTAAACATTTATTGACTATTAGGTGACATTGCAGAGTCAGTGTTAATTTTTTGGTATGATATTGTGGCTACATTTTAAAAAAAAGAATCCTGCCAGAGATATATACTGAGGTAATTATGAATGATACCTAGAATTTGATTTTAAATGTGCCAATAAGGAAGGGTATAAAAAACAGGATTAACCATATACTGCTAATTATTGAAGCTGAATGATTGGTACCTGGGGTTCATTATATCATTCTATTTCGGTATCTGTTTGAAAGTTTCCATAATAAAAAGTTTTTTTTTTTTTTAAATATCAAGTCCCCCTGGCTATAATGATAGCTTGGAAAGCATCAGAAACTATTCAGGGGGCTCCTGTAGTAGTCCATGTGAGAGGTGAAAGCAGCCTGCACTAGATTACAGTACAAACAGAGAAAAGTAGAATTCAGTAGACATTTGGAAGGTAGAATCGACAGGGCTTGCTAATTCATTATACATGCAAACTGAGAGAGAGAGTCAAGGACACTGAAGAGGCAGATTTGGGGAGGAAGGCTGGGGTTTGAGGTACCTGTGGGACCTAACATAGAGATAGCAGCTGAAGTCCTGGGAGAGGAGATATGAAGGATGAGAACCCCACATAAGGAAAGGATGCCTGGGACAGAGCCCTGAGGAACCTCCAGAGTTTATCTGTTCACTGTACAGGAGCTTGTTCTCCATGTATCTAGGCTGAGTTGTGTACACAGGTGGAAGGGGAAGACTGGTAACAGGCAGGGATGGGAGCAGCTGGGAGTGGGGGGTAGAAGATGTGCCTGTGTCTGTGTGTGCATATGAGGGGAGAACCTAAATCACAACTCCACCCCCCTTGCCAGTTTGCCCTTCTTTCCAGGCATGGTCTGTCTCCATAGGGCCCCCAGATGGGCTGACCCTTTCTCTGGACAGCTGGGAGGATGTCCCCACCCCCAAGGCTGAACCTCACCTTCAGATCCTCACACAGGTCACCGTAGTCAATCTCGATGAGAGCCTCTCGAGCATAGATATTGGAAGTCCGTTGGGAGCCACTCACTGAATCCTCCCCTTGGGAGCTACCCTGCAATAGTGAGAGGGAGAGTCAAATGCAGCTGACTGGCCATAAAAGTACTCCTCTACCGTGAGCTGGAGAGGGGGGCTTCTTGGCAGCCTCTGAGAAGCACCTTGATAGAAAGCACTTGTGGTAGAAGGAAAAGCAGCTTTGATGGCAGAAAGACCTGAGTTCAAAATTGGACTCTGCCACTGACTAATGGTGTGAACTTGGGCAAGACATGCTGTTGCTTAAATCCTCATTTAAACACACAAACCCTCATCTGTAACATGGGACCATGACTGCCTGGCAAGGCTGTGCTTAGGATTAGAAGTATGTATATCATGTGCTACCATGATGCCTGGCACACTGTCAGTGTTCAGAAGATTTTGCTGAATTAAATGGAAATACTATTTGGGAAGAAAGGAGGGAGAAAGACATGTGGGACTGAGATACATGTTCAGGTCAAAGACAAGATATCTGCAGACCTCTTCTCAGTTAACAGTCCTGTCCCCTTGCTATCAAGCCTCACTTCCAGTGGATAAAATGCCTTGGCTATTCTATTGGCTCGTGTCTTTCCCTTTCCCATAACTATGCTTCATCACCTTTGCATTGCTGCTGTCCCCTACCTAACCTTCTCCTGACCAACCTCTCTCACTGCTAAGTTACCATCCCTTAGGGCCCTCAACTTCCATCTTCTTTTGCTCTTGGGATGAGATGGTTAGATAGCATCACCAACTCAATAGACATGAATTTGAGCAAACTCTGGGAGATAGTGAAGGACAGGGAAGCCTGGCATGCTGCAGTCCATGGGGTCGCAAAGAGTCGGACATGACTGAATGACTGAACAACAACCAATATCCATAATCTGCTGAACTATCTTAGCTCAGGTCCCTGAGGTTAATGAATGATTTCCTCTTCTACTGGCTTACCTCCTTCTCCACTTACTGACAGATACCCTACCCCCAACAACTGCAAGGCTATTACCTTTCACCTCACCTGTCTTCACAGCCTCACCCTGCCTCAACTCCTCTGCATCCCTCCTTTTGTCACTCACCACCCTCACCCACCATCCTTCTCTCTCTCACCTGCCCTCCCTGGCCACCTTCATCCCCCATCCCTGGTTATGTTGTTCACAGCCCACACCCACCACCAGCCATGATACTCACCTCTTCCTGACTAATATCATCCATGGTGCCCTTAGACAGTGGCAACTTGATGTCCTGCATCTTGCAGGCCTGTAGCAAGTTGTGGCGGTCACTGCGCTTCTGTTCAAGCTTGGTCTCAATGGCTGTCACCTCCTTCTGTAAATGGGTCATTTCCCTAAGAAGATTCAGGGAGATAGGTGAGATCCAAATCCAGCAAGCTGCCCATACTATGTACTTTCGCCAAGCCCAGATCTGAACCCACTCACTTGTTGGCGCCCCCCAGTTTCTTACGAATCTCCTCCATCTCATGGTTCTTGTCATTCACCTCTGACTTCTTGGCCAGGTGCTGGTTCTTCAGGTCTTGTAGCTGCGCCATGGTCTCATCTATGATCTTCATATGTCTCTGCTCCTCCTGAGCCCAGCAGGGGGAACACAAGAAGTGAAGGCTTTCCCTCCATTCCCACTGGAATGGAATGGAATCTTCTCCCTCTGTGCCCACCCTTTCTACCAGGTAGTTTCTTGGAATCTATCTTCAATAAGCTCTGCTTTTACAAACCCCCATCACTCCTCTGGCTTTTTACCTTTTTCCAAATTATTTTGTTGATCTTCCCCCAACCCCAATATACAAACTGTCTGCTGTAGAAATGTTCAAAGTATAAAAAAGTATGAAATAGGAGGAAAAAAAGAAATTACTTGAATCCCACCAGGCAGAGGTAACCAATTAACATTTAGCCTATCACCTCCCAATATTACTTATGGATAAGTCTATATAGTTGAGACTAAATTATAATTAAAAGTCTGTATTCTGACTTAATGTTATTTAAGCATCTTTTTCACATCAACATTACTGTCACGAGCAACAACATCAATATTTTTAAAAAGCATAATACTGTATGTTTTCCATAAGTATACTTATAAGAGGACTTCCCTTGTGACTCAGCTGGTAAAGAATCTGCCTGCATTGCAGGAGACCTGGGTTCAATCCCTGGGTTGGGAAGGTTGCTGGAGAAGGGAAACCCACTCCAGTATTCTGGCCTGGAGAATTCCATGGACTGTATAGTCCATGGAGTCGCAAAGAGTCGGACATGACTGAGCGACTTTCACTTTCACTTTTCACACATATAAGAATGTAATTAATGCCTATAAAGTCTGGGAGAATACACTCTATATGGGACTGGCCCTAGGAAGAGTAAAAGGACTGGGATTGAGAGTGGTCAGTCAATGGGGATTATAATCTTAGTTATTATGTTCTGATTTTTTTTTTTAAGGAGAACGTTTTCATTTTGATCTGAAAGTCACAGAAGGGGATATATCTGTAACGCATAAGAAATAATATGCATACAGAGTGCAAATGCTAATACGGCAAATAATGATTGATGAATCTTGGTGACAGGTAGATGGGAGTTCTTAGTACTATTTTTGCAACTTCCTGCTAAATTTAAAATGATTTCAAAATAAAAAGTCAAAAAGAAATAAATGATTCTGAATCATCTACATGTCTACCTACTCCTGCCCCAGGATTTTACTACCCAATCTCTATTTGCATTGAAGATTGCAGTGACACCAAAGAAGACTACTTCAATCATCAGGGTTTAATGGAGAAAAACAAAAAACAAAACCATACAACCAATAACAAAGGCAGACATAAAAATCAAATGATATACTTAAGCCAAGTGAGAATCAAATCACCTCAGGTAGGGATGTTCCAAGTAACAAAAGCTTCACAGCAGTTTAGGGAATTCCCTGATGGTCCAATGGTTGACTCTACACCCCCAGGGCAGGGGGCCTGGGTTCGATTCCTGGTCAGGGAACTAGATCCCAAGTGCCACAACTAAAGATCCTGCATGCCCTAACTAAGACCTGTTGCAGCCAAAGAAATTTAAAAAAAATGTTCCACAGGAATTTAAAGAGAAGGGGTGTGGGTAAATGAGTCATCAAAGAACTGGTGGAACAGGCATGCTTGACTCAAAGAAACTGAGCCATGGCAGTCAGCACAGGCACACTGTGAAAAGGAATTCAGTATCAGCAAAACACCATCACCTGTTGCACTGAGTTAATGTGGTTAATTATAAAATTAATTTGGAAGTTTGTCCTGGCTTTTTGGTTAAGTGGTATGTTTGTTTTTAAGGATATTTTAAGCCAAAATAAATCTTTAAAAGAGGTCAGTATATTACTCAAATATGAAACTATTAAACTACACAAATACTTACATGAATGTAGCATAATTTGCTTCAATCCTAATTCCCAGGAGACACGGGACAGTTTCCTATATGGAACTATAAATATTTGTCACTAATTATCAACCTGTGTGCACAAAGCTATGCCAGCACTTTGGATCTCCTCAGGTATTAGTTAGGAGAAATGTATTCTGAAGACTCTCAATGGATGCTGCCACATGGCCTAAGAATGCTGGTCTTGTGCAACATGCTAGTATCCTTTTAAAAGAAAAAAAATCTTGGGTGATGTGATAAGAAACAAATTACACGTAATTATTGTTTTAATTTGCATTCCTTTGAGTTCTACTAAGGCTCAATTATGGATATGTGTTTATGGGTTATTTGAATTTCTCCTTGAACTGTTGATGCCACTCATTTTTCTCTCTATTTAGGTCTTGGTGTTTTTCTTATTTAGAGGACTTTATAAATTATGGATATTATCTCTTCTAATTTTTTCTCCTAGTTTTTAGTTTTTCATGTTCTCCTTTCTTACCTTCTTGAGCTTTTCGATCTCATTTTCATCTTTTTTCACTGTCTGCTCCCACATGTGTACTTTATCCTGGTCCTCCTTCAGTTGGTTCTTTTCAAAATCCAACTGGATACCCAAACGAGTCTTCTGATTCTCAAACTCCAAACTGTGGGGAGAAAGGAGAACTAGGCCTAGGGCACAGGGACTCAGTTACTGCTGAATATAAGTCACCACTGAGCTCATCCACAGATCCATATAAAACCGTCCCCTCAAGTTACAGAACTAAGTTCCCTGGCCTAGCTTTATAGGTATGGCACAAGGCAGAGGAGATTGGGCCAAACTCCATTAATCTTCTTTTAAACACTGGAGCCCTTCCCCGACAAGTTCCTAGAAGCAGATATAAAAAGGTCCACTTGAATCCACTAGCTATGTTAATTCCTATTTATTAAGCTTCTGTGTAGTTTACATACATTACCTCTAATCCTCTAACAAATAGCTCTACAAGGCATTATTATCCTCAATTTACAAAAAAAAAAAGAAACTTTCGCCAAGAGGTAAAAGACTTTGCCCAAGGCCATACAGCTAGCAAATGTGAAATCAGATCCCAGTCTAAACACCAAAACCTGGGATTCTTCTCCTATGGCATCCTTACAATATAATGTGGTAGGATAAGAGGACTGGTATCCCAACTCTGCCATTTACTGGTAGTGAATCTCAGACAAGTTAATTTTATCTCTTTACCTGTTTTCTCAACTGAAAAATGGAAATAACAATAGTACTTACCTCAGTCATTGGGAATTAATACATATAAAGTCTTTAGAACCTTGTCTGGTACAGTAAGTACTCAATAAATTATTAGTTATCATCACCATCTCTAGGTTGACTGACTGTATTCAGTTCATGGGGTTTGACTCTTTCCAACTCCCCAAACCCCTGCACATACCTCTGCCCCAAGATTCCAGAACTTCTATGGGGGCAGAGATTGGATAGTTTAAAAAAAAAAATGGAGAAAACAGATCCCTGGTAGTTCCCTCCTCACTAACTCTTTAGAAATTATAAAAGTATGCAACTAGCATACACAGATATTAGCAGGACAGGCAGGGCTAACTTCCAACTGCCCCTCCACCCAATATGGTGTGACAGATGTTGCCAGATGTCATGCTAGCAGCTTAAACCTATTAGTCACTATAATCCAAATAGAATGTAATTAACTCTATAATTTTGAGCTATGCAATTTTAAGTTCAATCTCTTAAGAATGACTCATAAAGCCTTCTGTGATCTGGCCCCTGCTGACCTTTCCAACACCCCCACCTTCCTCCTGACGCCATTTTTCTGCTCCAGACATTTAATACTTAGTTTACAGAAAAAGGCATGCTCTCTCACACCTCTGAGCATGCTGTTCTCACTGCTTGGAACTCCCTTCTGTGTACTGCCTGGCTGGCTAAATCACTCTACAGGTCTCCAGTTCATCACTCCTTGTTCTGTAAAACCTTTCCTGAGGATTGCGAACAGGTTCTTTGTTTCTATTATACTTTGTTGGGTTCCTCCCTTTTGGGTGCAGTTGAGTTAATCATACCCCAGAGTTCATATAACTTTTATGATCACTGTCTGTACAAGACCTTTCTCTTGTCTCCTTGGGTTCAATCAGATTTCTACTCCTATTATGTTCCCTACAAATACATACACCGAATGTATTTACAAATACATTTAAAAATACAAAATACATGTATTTACAAATACAAATGTATTTACAAATACAAATACAAAGCAAATACATTATATACAGATAGGTAGACATATACATATGTATATAACCTTAAAATGCATACTTGTAATATGTCACTTTTAAATTTACACAAAAGTACAGTGTCATAAATTTATCCTTGTTACTGCCTGTAAATCTAGTTGCTGTCTGAACAGAGTATTCCATAGTCTGTACAGTCATCACATTTAACTTGTATTTCCCTGCAGTGACAGCTGTCTACATTGCTATGAACGTCACACTATCACAAAGTACGCCAAGATGAACAACTCTGAATTTGTCTCTTTTTGAGACCCGGTGGCCAAAACTCTCTCTGGGATACAGACCCAAGGAGTGGCTTTGCTAAGTCAAAGGGCTCATGTAGACTTGTTTTCACCAAATGCTGCTAGGTTGTTTTAATTTGCATTTATTTGATTAGGAATCAGACTGAACATCAACTCACAGTTATTAGCCATTCGAGCTTCTCTTTCCATGAAATGCTATATATGACTATATCCTGTCCGTTCTTCTACTGCGTCTCTAGGTTTGTTTTTTTTCTTCCTGTTGATCTACAGTTCCTTGAACATTTTCCTCTGTACTTTCTATCTACCTAAAAGTACAGCATCATTCTGAAATTGCTAATCTACTTGTTTGTCTCCTCCACTACCCCAAAACTCCCTCAGGACAGGGACAGTCTCTGATTCAATTCTATATCCCTTGAGCCTGGCTTGGGGGTAGGAGACCAATGAACTGTTACAATATGGGTGATGGGCTGATTAAGCCCAGGATTCAAGGGGTGACCTCCTTCAGAGAGACTGTCGTGTTCATCTATCTTACCCTCATCTTCCCACTGTTTCCAATACCTAGCACAGGACAACTTGGCACAAGGTTGGTTGAACAAATGAATAATTAAACTGGGAAAGAAGAGAACTTGCTTTGTTCTTACTATTCTTCCAACCTAGAACTTTGGCCCTCCTCACACTCATCACCTATGAGGATAATGACAATAATAAAAGTATCTATTGGGAGTTCCCTGGGTGGTTCTAGTGGTTAGGCTTTCACTGCTGTGGCCTATTATCTGCTGCTCTTAGTAGGTGCTAAGTATCATGCTAAATACTTTATAAGGATTAAGCCCAACCTCTGAGTCATCTGACAATCTATGAGATAGGTATCATTATTATCCCATCTGACACATAAGGAAACTAGGGCTTAGAGAGGTAAAGGAACCTTGAAGCTAGGATTTTAATCCAGGTAAACCATGTTTAAAGCTGGCACTCTTAACCCCCATACTGTGACACATGCTTCCCTGATGTCCCTGTTCTTTAAAGGTGACTACAATAAATGTCCATCATTCTAAAAGCTGCTCCTTACCTTATGATGGCATTTGACTCCCCAGATGTCAGGCTAGGGGCTCAAGGATACCTCAATCTCCCCCTTCTACCCAGACTTCCACCTACCGCTTCTTGGCGATTTCATTCTGCCGCTTCACCTTCTCTTCCTCAAACTCCCGGATATTGCGCACACCAATCTCCCGACAAAACTCTTCAAATACCTCATCCTCTACCTAAGGAGAGAAGCAAGGGAGAGAAAAGGCCCTTTGGGTCAGAGTACTGCTTCCAATCCTAGTCCTGCCCGTACTGGGCAGGTCCATCCTCTACCAACCTGGTTCATCTTCTCCTTTAAGTCTTTCATTTCCCTCTCTCGGCTCTGGATGATCCTTTTGATATCATTGATTCGAGGCCCAAAGTTGGCTAGCTCACTCTCCAGCTTGGACTTTTCCTGTAAGAAACGGAGTTGAGAGGACAAAAGAGACCAGGATCCTTAGAGAAAAAAAGAGCCACCCTGTATGTACCAGTCCCATGGACAAAAAGGGCTAACTCTCCACACACAGAACCTGAGTTAGCACTGCTCCACTCAAGGCTGCATCATCTTTCACTTGAACCATCATATGGCTTCCTTCCCTGGCCTCCAGTCCGCCAGCTTCAATCCAAAAGACTGGGCACACAATAAACATCGTTATTTACAGGTCTACACTTCCCTCATCTATAACCCTTGGGGCCAGGTGTGTCCTGGAATTTAGACTTTTTGATTTTAGAAAAATGACATATATACTACATATTACATAACACCTCCAGAGTGGTCTGGAGAAGGACCTATAATCAAACACATTAATATAGCTAGAAAAGTACCTCCACTCACAGGGACTGAACTATCTGTAGCTCACTTTCAAAACTCAGAAGAAACTCAAATATTTGTTGAATGAATTAGGTTAATAGCACCTAACATTTACTGAACATTCACTTGGTACAAGCAATCAGTCTAAATACTTCACATGTATTAACTCATTCAATCTGTGCAAGGACCCTATAATTCTACAGATAATTTACAGATTAAGATGAAAAAATAGATACTGAGGTTTCTTTGTTTTTGTTTGGTATTTGTTTCATTCTGTTTTTTGAGTATCTGTAATACATGCATTCGAAAAAGACATTTCTGGAATATATTTTTCAAAAAACTCTTACAAACCAATATAAAAATGAGCAAAAGATTTGAACATTGAGAGGTTTAGTAACTTGCCTAATATCATAGAGCCAAGTCCTAAACCCCTGACTGTCTAACTCTATGCCTTCTATTCCTGATTTCCAGGAACAGACTGGGAGGAGAGACGGAAGAGGGACAACTTCCCCACCCCTAGAAAAGCCTAGACCAGGAATATGAGGATGGCCATTGGTGAACAGGGCTGAAGGTCAGGCCCCACCTGCAGATTAAGGGCCAGATGCCGTGTCTTGGTCTGTTCTAGGTCACTCTGTGAGTACTTGAGCCGCATCTGCAGTCCGTGGGCCTGAGACTGCACCTGACGTAGTTCTGCCTCTTTTCGCTTTGCCTTCATCTGCTCCTGAAGTGGACAAGAGGGAAAGGCTAAGTGGTAAGAAGGTGGCCGGCTGGCCTGGGCTTAGGACCCCCATTCCTAGGGACAGCCCTGCCTGTGGTTTACCTTCAGCTCTTCTGTCAACCGCTCCTTCTTCTCTTTCAACTTGTCTACTGCTTTCTCATCCCAGCGTCGGGCCTTGGCCTTCAGGTCACTGGCCCCGCCAGAGATCACCCCTGACTTCTGGAACAGGGTCCCATCCAGTGCCACTGTCTAAATACAGCAGGGAAAAGACAGGAGGGGGGAGAAGCTGAACAAAGGAATCGCCAATACTAAGCCTATCCAGTTACAATGTGGCAAAGGAATCCATACCTTGTGGCGCTGGTGGCCTCCAAAGGCTATGCGGCGGGCATCCTCCACATTGTCACAGACAAGGGCATTGCCACAAGCATACTGCAGGGCCTTTTTGATGTGAGGTGGCTCATAGCGAATCACATCAATCACCAGCTTTGCCCCCTTCAGCTCCCGGAGTTTCTCATCTGTAGGTTTTACCTGTGAGAAAAAGCTTAGTTAAGTGGCTGAACATGGAGGGCTAGGAGGAGCAGCCCTCTCACAATGCCTTGGCCCCATCACCACCAGCCTCACCTCCAGGTAATCAAGAGGTAAGAAAGTCTCAGGCTCCCCACGCTGCTCCTTGATATACTGAATGCAGTCCCGGCCTGTCTTCTCTGAGTCTACAATAATGGCATCCATGTTCTTGCCCAAAACCTTGGTTACTGCAATCTGATACTTCTTTTGTGTGGGCTGGCAGAGGTCAATGAGGCGGCCGTACTAAGGAAAGTCAGAAGAATGAAGCATGAAGTTTTTGAGAGCTGACTCAGGAACCCTAATTCCCAACTTAGAAGAGGGATGGCAGGTCAGAATCTCTATCAGGAGCACAGCCCCCAAACTATGGAAAAAAGGCCTACTCTGGCCACAAAGCAACAACTTCAGGCAGTCATGTCTGAATCCAGAATCATCTTTCTAAACCTCACTTTTACCATTTCACAGACCACTGCCACCACAGGCATTATGCAACTTAATTGGGTTCCACAAATAAAGTGCACAATAAATGCAATGCACTTGAATCATCCCACATTACATTTATTGTGCACTTTATTTCTATTATTATTACATCAGCTCCACCTCAGATCATCAGGCATTAGATCCCAGAGGCTGGGGACCCTTGAACTACAGAAATGATCAAGAAATATTTGTAGAACCCAATTAAGTTGAACCCAGGGATGGAATTACAGCAACAGAGGGATAATATTCAGGGAATCTGGGAACTCAGGATTTCGTTCAAGAGGCCAAGAGATCTGATAAAACCTAGTAAATGAGCCGACTGTTGTATGTCTAAGGAGCTCACACTGAAGCCTGCACAGAGCTATTGATACATCCTGGGAACTAATTCCTGCCCTGCAGCCTGTTCCCTTTCCCAAAGGCCTCTTCACTTTTTCCACCTCCCATAAAGGAGTGGACACAAGCAAGACAGAACTTTCAGAAAGATACAACTGGTGTGACGAAAAGAACACAAGGTTAAGAGTCAGAACAAGTTGGGTTTGAATTGCAGTTCTTATACATGTAAGCTATGCTGTTTTGAGCAAGTCATTTAACCTCTCTGACCTTCAGTTCTCCCCAGTTGTAAAAATGGGATTAGCAATCCTGTCCTCATGGGGCTGCTGGGAAAATTATCTGACAGTGAGTATGAAAGAAAGTGGTCAGGAAATGAGTTCCCTTTCCACTCTTACCACAGAACCAGGGTACAGGCGCTTGATGCTTTCCATAATTTCGGCCTTTCGCTGTTGGCGGCTGCTCTCCTGGCGGTCGATGCGGGCATCCCCCAGCTGCTCCATTACCTGGTTCAGCTCCTTATTAATCTCATCAATACGTCTCTTGGCCATCTCCACCTCCTCTGTCAGCTCCCCCTCTAGTTTCTTCTGTTCCTCTAGAGACTGCCTACAAAGTAAGGAAATACCAGGGTTATCCTGGCTGGCCAGAAAATATTCCTGGCCGAGAGGGACTATGAGGGTCCTTCCTGGGGAGGGGCAGGACAGGTAGGGTTCACAAGAACAGGCCTGGAGGTAAGAGGGAATGTTACAAAGCCACATACTTGCTGGTTGTGATGTATTCCTCTAGTTTCTCAATCCGTTTCTGATTCTCTTCAATCTCCCGCAGCTTTTGCTTGATCTTGGCCTGGGAGTGAAACAAAGACACTACATCACCATAGGCTGAGCAAGTTAAGGCCAAGACCATGGAGCCCTGGCTCATCCCCCATATGCCTACTCATCCTAAGAGCCTAACAATCACAGACAATCTGTCACTAGTATAAGAGGCCTATTAAAAATCAGATATACAGTGTTCAGTGTGCCTCTGCTAACTGACGGGGCCAGCATGGGCCCTATGAGACCCTCTCACAGGTGTTCTACCCAGCCTGGAACATCTTCCTCACCAATCAGGGAGGCTCAAACCAAGACAAAGTAAAGCTTTCTGGGCCTTTCTGCACTTCTGCTTTCTCATCTATAAAATGCAGGTAACCTTCACTTCATAGAATACACATTAAGTGCTTAACATGTATTAGCCACTAATTCTATGTGTGTGTGCACTCAATTGCTCAGTCATGTCCTACTCTTTGTGGCCCCATGGACTATAGCCTGCCAGGCTCCTCTGTCCATGGAATTTTCCAGGCAAGAATACTGGAGTGTGTTGCCATTTCCTACTCCAGAGGATCTTTCCAACCCAGGGATTGAACCCTTATATTCTGAACTGGCAGGTGGATTCTTTACTACTAGTACTACCTGGGAAGCCCCTAGCTATTAAATACTAATAAAATAGCTATTAATGCCTAATACCTTCTTTTAAACATTTAAAACTGCTTAGCACAATGCCTGGAACACTGTAGGCTCTTGGAATATTACAATAACTTTCCATCATTCCTATTATTTTACTATTATTGTTATTAGGAAGACAGTAAGTGAAGTATACTTGAAAGTGTGGGCTTCCAGGACTTACCTGGTGGTCCAGTGGCTAGGACTCTATCCTTCTACTGCAGGGGGCGCAGATTCAACCCCTGGTCAGAGAACTAAGATTCCACATGCCACAAGGTGCAGCCAAAAAAAACCAAAAAAGTGTGGGCTACACTGCCCAGTTCCATATCCCAGTTCCGCCAGTTAATAACCTTAGGCAGGGACCTCCCTGGTAATCCCGTGGTTGAGAATTCACCTGCCAATGCAGGGGAGAGAGGTTCAATCCCTGGTCCAGGAAGATCCCACATGCTGCAGAGCAACTAAGCCCATGTTCCACAACTATTGAGCCAGCATTCTGGAGCCCAGGAGAGCCACAACTATTGAAGCCCATGGGCCCTAGAGCCCATGTGCTGCAAAAAGAGAAGCCATTGCAATGAGAAGCCTGAGCACTGCAACTAGAGAAAGGCTGCAAGCAGCAGCTAAGAACCAGGACAGCCAAAAACAAAACAGACAAATAAATAAATCTTTTAAAAGATGACTGCATATATGTAAAAAACAGTGCCTAGCACACAGTAAGAGTTTGCCTTTTGTTGTTTAGTCGCTGTGTCCAACTCTTTTGAGATCCCATAGACTGTAGCCCGCCAGGCTCCTCTGTCCATGGAATTTCCCAGGCAAGAATACTAGAATGGGTTGCCATTTCCTTCTCCAGGGGATCTTCCTGACCCAGGGATCAAACCTGTGTCTCCTGCATTGGCAGGCAGATTCTTTACCACTGAGGCACCAGGGAAGCCCCATGCTAGATGTTAACTATGATCATTACTGTCAAGACTATCATTACTTCCATTTCTCTGGACCATCACCCCTAATCTTGTAAGGCATGCCCACCTCTGTCTCTACTTTCTTCCGTTCTTCCAGATCCAGCCGGTCCTGGTCGGCCTTCTGGTCTCGATTGAACTTCTCCAGCTCCTGGGCCAGGGTAGCTGCTCTCTTGCTGGCTTCTTCTTTCAACCGGTGATATTTCTTCACCTGTGTCAGGGACAGGGATGACCAAATCAGTCTTGACAGCCTAGCAATCTATTTGCCCATCCCTCCACCCCTCAGAGCTTACCTGATTCTCCTCCAAGGTCAAATCTCTGCCCTGACTCTGACTTTCCTCTTCCATCCGTTCCTCAAATTCCTGCCGAGCTTTCTCCACTGACAGCATCTCCTTTTCCAGCTCATCCATGTCACCTTTACGCTTCTTATAATGCTTCTGAGCATTCTGTAGTGACTTTTTGGCTGCTTCCAGCTTCTTGATTTTGTGGGAAGTATTTTCCTTGGCCTTGATGTACTGAGGCCGCTTCTGGTTCAGCTCTGAGTCCTTCTCCCTTTCACCAGAGGGGAGGGGGAACCAATTAGCTCAGTGGGAGAAGGGAGGGTTCCAAGGCTTTTTAATCCAAAGGGGGATTAGGCACTTCCCTTCCAAGCCTCAAGGAAGTGCCTAAAAGAACAGGGCCAATGCCCCACAGATCCTGTGATGGCTGCAGCCTGGCATTCCAGCCACTCTAGAAGGTAAAGCTACCACCCCTGCCTCAACCCTAGCCAGGCCAGACCTCTTGGTAACAACTCCCAAGAGTACCCTGTGTTCACGTAACTGTTCCCCATCTGATCTAACCTTTTCAAATTTCTGTTCTTTGACCTTCAAGCTCCACTTTTCCTCTTCTAGGAAGGGACTATCAGTCACGAGTGGCTTCCCATCACTTCTTCTTGGCAAAGCCACCACCCTTTTCAAGTTCTCCTCTTCTGAGTACCTATCTACATGGAGTCTGAGTACTTAAATACTCTATTTGTCTAACATGCAAGTCAAGAAATATGCCTAATTCTAGCCAAAGCCAAGTCAAGGGGAAGATGCTTTCCACAAGTCGCAGGCTCAGTCCCGCCACTTACTTGATCTCCTTCTCAATCTGCTGTTGTTCCCGCATCATTTTGCCCAGCTCCTTCTTCTTCTCCTTCAGCTCATCCTCTACCTTGTCCATCCGCTTCTTGTCCTTCTCTATCTCCTTGTTCTTAGAGGCCAGTTCTTTGTTGAGCTTCTCAATTTCCACTTCATTATGATAAAGTTTGAAAAGCTGCAACTGTACCTGAGCTCGCACCACCTCATCCTTCAGGCGCTGGTAGCGGTCAGCCTATGCAAATAGGGGTGTGGAGGCAGGGGTGCATCAGTGAGGCACTGGCTTCATCCTGGCCTCTCAGATCCCAGAGGCAACCTGGCCACCTACCTCTTCTTTTTCTTGTTTGGCCTCCTTGCGTTCAGCTGCAATGTTTTTTTTGCGATGGTAATTAAACTGTGTGTCCTCTTCAGCTTTTACCATTTCCTTTTTTCGCTTGTCATATTCCTGGGCCAGCTCCCCAGAGCGACTGATCTCTTCAAAAAGAGCTGTCCTCTCTTTGGGGTTCTTCATGGCAATAGATTCCACAGCACCCTAGTAAAGGTCAAAACACTCTCCCACTTAGATCCTACTCAGTTCAGTTCCCCTACCCACTCCATCATTCAGAAAATGTTCACTTATCCCTTCCCCACACTGGGTGCCACATTTCACCACTGAGCTTTGAGGACATCCCCTGTCTTTTAAGGTACATGGGGAACAGAAGAAATAGAAGCAGAGACAACACCATGTATTATGTGCAGTGACAGCAGGAGCACATAAAAAGAACTAAATGAAGCTTGAGGGTAGATGACCAGTAGGAGTATCTATGTGGGAAGGTTTCCCAAAGGTGACAACTGTGTCTGGAAGATGGGGAAAAAACTAAACAAAAAAGTAAGAGAGACGAGGTTATTCCACATAGAGGAAAATTAGCATTGCAACGTCTGCAGGCCAAAGAAAGCAGGCAAATTTGGGGAACTGTAAAAAGTTTAATGAGGCTGGAGTGCAGGGCTAGAAGAATATTGGCAGATGAGGGTAGTGAGGTGAGCAAGAGCCAAAGCAGGGCTGTTTCATGAATGACAGGAGTTGGATTTCATGCTAAGGCAACAGTTCTCAAATTTTAGTGTGCATCATAATAACCTGGAGCTCTTGGAAAACCACAAACTGCTGGGCCTCACCCCACAGTCTCTGCCCCTATCGGTCTGGGGTAGGGCCTGAGAATGTGCAATTCTAACATGTCCCCAGTTGATGCCAATCTGGCGACTACAATTTGAGAACTGCCATCAAACGGCAATGAGAAATCACTGAAATGTTTTAAGAGGAAGGAATATTTGTGCTCTCATAAGATGAATCTTAGGGGATGAACAGGAGGGGGTCAGACTGGAGTCAGGAAGCCCAGTGAGGAAGCTGCTACATTAGTTCAGAGAGAGGTGGTGAAGCCAGAGATGGAGCAAGTCCAGTGGGGATAGGAAAAAAAGTAGATAGCCAACAACTGTTAAAAGTGCCCACCTAAAGAGAAGCCACCACAATGAGAAGCCTGCACACCAGACAGGCACACACACACAGCAGGTCCAGCTTGCCCAACAAGGAAAAGCCCAAACAGCAACAATCATCCAACACAGTCAAAAAAAAAAAAGAAAAGGCCACCTGGAAGACGAGGAAGTTACGAGCTTTGATAAGAATGCCCAACTTCTCTAATTCCTCACTGTACTCATGTAGCTGGACCACTTTGTTGTTGATCTTGTACTCAGAGGAACCTCCTACAAGACAATGCATCAGTTAGCCAAGGGTCAGGCCTCCCTCGTACCCAACAAACTAGTCTAGCCACCCCAAGGAGAACCTTCTGGGCAGCCTCACCCACCTACAATGACACGGGCAAATGTGCGGTCCTCAGCACCCTCTTCAGAGTAAACCATGCTGACAAAGGCTCGGTTGGCTGCTGGTTTGCCCACAGGAGCTCCGTGGATCAGGTCCCTTAGGGTCTTTACCCGCAGGTTGCTGGTTTTCTCACCCAACACAAAGCTGATGGCATCCATGAGATTTGACTTACCTAAAGGAGGACATGACAAAGTAGAGGAGGGGAAATAAGGGGAGGGGAAAAGGAATAAAAGAAACACTGAGAACAGAATTGTCCTCTCTTAGACTGTCAGGAGAACAAAATACTGTTTTGCCCCTGTAAAGACTGGGCCTGACCAAAGCCCTGGCTCAAAGGTTTAGAAAAATAGCTCCTTTGAAGCTATTACTTACAATAGCCAAAAACTAGAGCCCCATTTAAGGAAATAATATATTCACAAAATAGATCATTCTACAAAATTTTTTTTGGCCTTACTGCAAGGCATGTAGGATCTTGGTTCCCCAACCAGGAATTGAACCCACATTCCCTGCATTGAAGTGCAGGGTCCTAACCACTGGACTGCCAGGGAAGTCCTCTACAACCTTTGATGACATGGGAAGATGCCCACAAACAGGAGAAACAAGCATGATAAAAAAACTCAACATAGTTTGATCTCAACCAAGTTTAAAAACAAACAAACAAACAAACAAACAAACAAACAAACAAAAAACCACAGGGGATGAGGGAAGGAGGAAAATGCAGAGCTGTTGTTTGACAAGTATAGTCCTTTGCAAGATGAAAAAGTTCAGAAGACTGGTTGCACAAAAATGAATATATTTAATACTAGTGAATTGCACACTCAGAAACGGTGAAGATGAAATTTTACGTTATGTGTATTTTAACATTTTTAAAAAGGCATGTCTTTATAGTGATACATGAAGTACACAGCATCACTATGAAATGTTTCCAAAAATATTCAACCTCAATCTAAACAGCCCTTTAGACCTACGCCCCCCAGTTTATAAGAAATAGATCATCTAGAGAAACATGGTACATGACAGCATGAGGAAACCTTAAGGCAAACACAGAATGTGGAATGTTCTACAAGACAACTCTTTTTAAAAAGTCAATGTCTTCTGGGGAGGACCATTCCAGAACATAAGGGATTACTCAGCCTCCCTGGTGGCAGAGTTAGTAAAGAATCTGTCTGCAATGCAGGAGACCCGGGTTTGATCCCTGGGTTGGGAAGATCCCCTGGAAAAGGGAATGGCAATCTACTCCAGTATTCTTGCCTGAAAAGTCCATGGACAGAGGAGCCTGGCGGACTACAGTCCATGGGGTCGCAAAGAGTCAGACAGGACTGAGCAACTAACATTTAGCTGACTTTCCTTTCCCTCACCTGGAAAATCTTAAAAAGATGACTCAATGGGTAAGCACATAGTTCTCTGTGGGAGTGGCAGCAGCACAGGTGTATCAGGCACAGGTTGTGATCCTGGCTCTGAGAATTAAGTGTGCAGGTGATCACAACCTGTTGTGCCTCAGTATTCTCATCTATAAAACAAAGATGACGGTACCTCCCTCCTAGGGTCACTGTGAGAATTTAAATGTAAAATGTCCCAAAAAGTAAAGTACTTGTCACATAGTGGGGGCTCAATAAATGGCAATCCTATCCTATCCAAACCAGGTCTGGACTCTTAGCTTGGTTTCCCTCATCACAGCAGGACTAGCAGAACATGCAGATGAGGAGTCAGTCTTTTAGGCAACCCATTTCCAACCTTTGGGCTTTTCCCATGCTCTCCAAGGATGACAAGAACATCACACAATCAAAGGCCTCCCTACCTGCAACCATTCAATATTGTAAACATTTTTATAACATGCATTATGATCTGAACAATGATAAAATGTTTCAAGGAATGTTCTTGGGGAACTCCACAGGCCAATGATGAAAATACCAAAATATATACCATGAATTCAAGAGAGAATAAAAGTTAACATGTACCAGGTGTCTAGAGCAGAAATTCACTGAAGGGAATCAAGGCAAGTCTTGTGAGTTGCACACTAAAGAACAGGTAAGGGAGGGCCAGTCAGACCAAGGGGTTTTTTGGGAACACTTGCGCATACAAATTTACCCATGTTGAAGGGACTGAATGCCAAGAGGTGCATCCCGGCTCTTTCCACAGAGACCACCACACCAAAACCCTAAGAAACTGCAACGGAACCCCAAGTATTAGCCATCCAAGAAGATGGGGGGAAGTGGAGTGGTTTTGCCTCTCCCCCCAGGGGACACCTGGTAATGTCTAGAGACATTTTTTTTTTTTTTTTCTAGAGACATTTTTGATTGTCACACCTGAGTCACGGGGGGTGGTGCTACTGTCACCTAGTGGGTAAAAGCTAAGGAAGCCACTAAATACCCTACAATGCACAGGATGGACTCCAGAGCAAAGAATTATCTCACTGGAAATGTCAATAGTGCTGCTATAGAGAAACCCTGCTTAATTGAGAGCGAAATCTAGGCAAGTCTCCAGGGAAGCTCATCAGTTAGAGCTACTTCAGCAAGGGCAGTCCCTCAGGCTAGGAAGTGATTTAGCTAGAACACCTCTGAGGTGAAGGAACACAGCAGGATTCCAAATAGATAGTTAATTTGGGCAGACAGAAGAATCCTTGGTGTATGATTTAGAGACAGGGAATTTAGATATGAAATAGAGATTTTACCTGACTACCCTTTCTTCCTTTTTCCTTCCCCCCCCCCAGTTTTAACAAGATATAACAGTTGAGCTATTTCAAATCCTAAAAGATGATGCTGTTAAAGTGTTGCACTCAATATGCCAGCAAATTTGGAAAACTCAGCAGTGGCCACAGGACTGGAAAAGGTCAGCTTTCATTCCAATCCCAAAGAAAGGCAATGCCAAAGAATGTTCAAACTACTGCACAATTGCACTCATTTCACATGCTAGCAAAGTAATGCTCAAAATTCTCCAAGCTAGGCTTCAACAGTACATGAACTGAGAACTTCCAGATGTTCAAGCTGGATTTAGAAAAGGCAGAAGAACCAGAGATCAAATTGCCAACATCTGTTGGATCATAGAAAAAGCAAGAGAATTCCAGAAAAATATCTACTTCTGCTTCATTGACTAT